>NC_061471.1:10319950-10639901 GCF_022581195.2 Helicoverpa zea
TAAGTTAAATATTAATCTATAAAGCTAGAGAGTCAATTAACTCTTCCATTACTTTGGAACAATTTGAAAACTTTAATCGGCTAAGTTTTATGATCGATCAATGTTTTAATAATTCTATAAACGACAATGACGTAGACTAATCGTCTTTTTCATATTTATCTATACAGTTGAATCCGTTTATGATGATCGAAGGAACTTTACAAAAACATCATATTAAGCGAACGACATTCAGAGCATTCTGTAGAAAATAAAAAAATATCCTCATTTTGTCAGTAAGTATGTACCTATTTACTTAACTAGACAAAAACGTAAAAGAGATTAAAACAATATATACATTCTACTGTAAGTATAATGTTATACAGCTGAAGAGTTTGTTTGTATGTTTGTTGCTCAACTGGTACGGTTTAAAAACCCTTTTAGTTCTAGATAACTCATTTATAAAGGAAGGCTAGAAGCTTTTATCCATTGGCGCGGAGTAGTACCAACCGGACGCTGGTGAAACCGCTGAATCTTGTAATTATAAAGTTATAGTTCGGCCATTCAGAGAATGCGTTCCTGACACGTCGCGATTGAACTGACGACGTAATAACATTCATTGATTATTGATATAATAATGTTGTTTTAATGCTCCTCAATTGTTAAAACGGTAAACAACCAGCAAAAATATTTTTATCGTAACTGCAACGCCATTGCAAAGTTACGTCGTCAGTTCAATCGCGACGTGTCAGGAACGCATTCTCTGAATGGCCGAACTATAATTGTATATTATTTTTAAAATGCACTAGCTTATATAATAAACACCTACTATAATATGATTACTTATTAGGATAATTTTACATCGTGCAGTATTTTACACTGTGTTAAAAGCATTTTTTTACTTTCAATCCGAGCAGAACTCAAACAGAAAATAAAACAAATTAATGCGATTATGAGGACATAATCATTAATAATTAAAAGCAAATAATTCCAACCAATTAAAAAGAAACAAAACTACTCACAAACAAACTCCGTCACAATAAGGTCAGCAAAAAACTACAAACAAATGAATATTTATCGGCCATTTTAAAATCCCAATAAAACGGCAGCTGGTGACGTTATGAATAAACTGGTCCAATTAGTGGCGTGTTTAATTTACAGTTCCTTTGTCTTATGAAAAACAATGGAAGTTTTTTTTAAGGGTAGACGGCTATTTCGTCACGAGTCAGGCCTAACTGAAGGTGGGAATGTTAATTTTTTGGCCTTGGAGATTTGCTGTGTGAATGTGGGAAAGTTGAGCTAATTAAGGAGATGTTATATGTTTCTAATAGATTAGAATAATAATACATAGAACGGATCAATCTTTACTGTACTAGTGCGGATACAAATGAAACTGTCGTCTAGTTTGTATTTCAAAACAAAAATGTACAAACAAAAGAAGATGGTAAAGAACTCAGTGGTTTGAAACCAAACCGAATAACTTTAAAAAATACGAACAAAAAGAACACTTAATCGTAATTTTGACGCTTTGCCAACTCTACTCTACTCTGTAATTTGTCGACATAACATCATGTCTGCTTACCTACTACACATCAGGTGACATCGCTCCCAGGGTTATTACATAATTTGAAATTACTATCGAATACCTGTCATTGACCATCCAGATTTTAAACCACTATTTTGAAATAAACCAATTTGAAATATTGTCAGTTTCATAGATTGTGTTATATTGAACAACTTTAGTATTCAAAAGCTTAGGTAAGGTTATTGGTTTCTAGTTTTGGGTCAAACATTTTGAATTTGGGTTTTTGTGTATCTTATGGATTTAGTCTAGTTTTGTTGTTCAGTATCTAAAGTTTTCTGTCTATTATGTTAAATTAGTCTTTAAACTGGTCATGAATTATGGTTTAAAGACATTACTTAATTTGTTGACAGATTATTTTTGAATATTTTTTTCATTTCATTGAATTTTACTTCAGTGAATACGTGTTTTCATTTCTTCCTTCCTTCCATAAATAATAGTTGAAATCCGAGTCTTTTATCCGTATCATATGTTGATACATTTAATCCGTCTCCTATAAATAAAAACACCAAAACAATAAACACTCCATTAGTAAATATTTATAATACTCTGATAACCAACTCCGCTATACGGGTCACTAGAAACTACAAGCAATTCAATCTCAATTCATTGAGAGCACCATAACTGTCCTAATTGGTAGCGGGCGTCTTATTACTGCAGCCACTGCACTTTGTTGCCGGCAGTCTGTTTGTATTGCAATAGATAAGGTTTCTGCAGTACAAATGTTTAATGTCATTACTCAGTCTGTTGAAGATGAAATAGGTATCGATGGTGAAAATGATTTGGTGGGGCTTTTTGGTAATGGGATAGATGAAGATTTTTGAGGTAACTGTGGTGTAGGAATTTTGTAAGGGGGTACAAATGGTGTTAATAATAAAGATGATGAAGATTGACATAACATTGTAGGTCAGAACATAGCTACAATTTTATAGATATGGTCAGAGGGATAGTCGAGTTTGATGTAAAAAGTAATCTCATTCATATTAATAAACAACAAGACAATATAGATAAACTTGAAACTAATTCTGATTTAGATGCTAAACTTTCAAACATTCTATCTCAAGATTACAAAATTACAGCTAAAGAAAGATTTACAGCTACCAACTAGTTTATCGCGATGTAGTTAAATATAAAACTTGAAGCAGTTATTTCTGAAAACTTAGTTACTGCAGTACTTGTTAGTTTCTCCCGATATTATATCTTTTGCAACAGACCAACGGATAAACCGATCAGAGAGTTTGAAATATGAGAAAAGCGAAACAATTCTTTATAAGGTTTAATGGAAAATGATGATCCGATAGTTGGGGAAGTTGCTTGTTCTTTTATAAGAATAGACGGATTTATTTTCAAGATATTGGAATAGAATTGTGAAGGTGCTTTTTGTGAAGATGGTGATAAACGAAAATATATTATTATTCTTAATAATTGTATTAATATATTCGATAAACTTTTAAATACAAAAAGAATAAATAAATATATCTTGCGAAAAAAAAAAGGTGGATGAAACAAAATTACAGCAATTTACAAAGTTTGATATAAAATAAAGTTTTCATGAATTGAATATGATAAAGCCGCTAAAAAAACACTAAAAAGACCTGTAACTTTCTACATTGTAAATGGTTGTAGATTTTAGATTCACATCACACTTAGGTTTAATAGACTTTGTATTCCCAAAAGGTTTAACTTTCACGAGTTATTACTAGACATCGGATTATATGCACTATCAAAATGCCAAAATATGCATGCAAATATGCACTAAAAAAGAGCGAAATATGCACAAAATATGCACAATTAAAAAACTACTATTAGAATTAATTTTTATTTTCACAACATATGTATATTTAAATATACATAGAGCTACTATTAGTTGTAATTCTTGTGACATTCCTGCCGAGACCTCTTCAGGTAGAGTTTGTCCGCTGCCATTGATAAATGCGTTAACTTTTTTTATTGCTTCGAGACTCGGGTTTTTATACAAAACAGCATTTAATTTGCCACGAACATTTTCTGAAAGTGAATTCGGAAGGGCGTTACTCTGTTCAAACATTTTGTCTAATATTTCCAAGGACTTGCACAGAGGAAGGTTTTTAGTTTCTAGTCTCTCAATGGCATCGGGTATATTGTTGAAGTGTGTTGCAATAAGAGCAATATTTTGTTTAATTGAAGAATCCTCAAATGCCTGCTGGCTTGAATTAATTGCAATGGCTTCTGAACTGTCAAACTGGCTGAAATAAGCACTATCAATGAAAAAGTACCAAAATATGCAATAACGCTGAAATAATAGCATAATATGCATTTGCATATGCAAACATGCAAATGCATATAATCCGATGTCTAGTTATTACAAATTCAGATTATTTTAGGCCTAGCTTTTGTAAGCGTAACAGTACAATTTTCCTTTGACCAAACTTTAAATTCATTTGATCGAATGAGAACTTTTCCAAAATTGCAAAATGTCTTTGTAAAATTACTAGGTTTAATAGTGGAGTGGATATTCAATTCTAGCACAAGGTCATTACAACAATGACCTTTACTGCTCAGAAATAGAGCTCAAATTCCTTCTACAGATTCTTGAATAGCGACGAACAGGGAGCTATTAGAAAATAGCATTCTATTTACACGTTCACGCTTTTCATCCGGTCATGGTCAAATGCTTACAATACACCAACGTCTATAAAGTTTGTATGAGTGTGTTGTTACGTCATCACTTCAGACTAAGGCTTCGTTCAGACTTGGTGTTCCAAATAGTAGTTCCGTTGGGTTGGCGTTCATATATTTTTTGGGTCACTTCTCAGCAAAAACATATATGAAGTGGAGAAGTGTTTTGGGGGGTGTCTTTGTAATTTTTGCCCATTTTCAGACTAGTTTGATTTACTCCGGATTTCCATCCATCCTCCGAGCCTTGTTTCCAGCTATGTTGGGGTCGGCTTCCAGAATGATTTACTCCGGATTTCAATAACCAATTGAATTTTGACATTAGGTCCATATATGTCAAAATCTCTTATTTCCTTATTTATGTTTGAAAACCGCAGTAAACGTGTCGCAACTCAGATTTCAGCACGCATGCTCAAATATAAGCAGTCTGTAGGTTCTGTAATATTATTCCTGTTCACGTTATTGCCTACGCGTACATTAGAACGCCTAGTCTGTACAAAACTTTACGTCATCGCTCGAGCCTAACGATAGGGACATCTGGCTAGCCAAGTGTTTATCCAATATATTTTACGAGTAACAGCTAGACAGGCAATTTTGAGACCCTCTGTGGTTCGATATGAAAAAAGTTTTGTTTTTACATTCATTATCAAAGTTCGAGTGGTTACAAGGTAACGCTTGAGGAAGTTAATTAAGTCTTTATTTTTCATTGCTGTAATAAATTGGGGGTGTAAGATTCGTTGCGGTTTGCAAGATTTGGAACACGGCATCGATTAAACATTTAATCATACTAATATGGAAGTTTCGCCATTTTAATACGAGTTTATTTTACATTCTGAAATATATATTAACTGTTTACCATCATATACCTTTGAATAACTACCCCGTACCTTGTACCGCGTACCTTTAGAAACCTATTAATATGTGGTTCTTTATGTGCATGTGGTCTTTGTCATTCATGAAAATTTAAACAATACTGGCTTATGGATTATTCTAACACTAGTTTCTGAGCACTGTTGGCCGGGGCTTGTGTATTCATTTATACATTAAAATGAACAGCAGCGACACAAACACTCAGAAACCGAAAACATTCACAAATAGTGCATCCCACTAGCATCACACTCTTGAAAGTATTTCGAAATTTTTTCAATCATGTTTCTTGTCCCCAGGTATCAGCAGTAGTAGACGACGTGTATTCCGACCACTCGCACGTGGCCGGCTCGTTCACAATGCTGGCATCATCCAGGGCGCACGTGGGAGGTTCCCTCAACGCCAGGGCTCTGCCCGGAGCGAGGGTCCATACTAACTTCATTGGCTGTTTGAAGAAGGTGAGTTGGCTGGATATCATTATATGGACATGGTGGAATTTTTTTGGTACTCATTGTAGGTTTTACATGGAAAATTAAAAATTCAGGAAGTTTGTTGTATGGATACACAAGTTGTATGGAACAGTTAGTATTGAACATCATGCCTACAAAATTGTTGATTCATACGTGAGATTTTTTGTGAATGGACTGGTTGAGCAAATGGAGAATAGGTGGCATATATGAAAATGTAACACGGTTTCAAAAGTATTCACGTAACATATTTATTGCCTCTAGATACAATTTATTTTGTCAAACCTTTTAGGACACTGCAATTCTTCGTCAATAATTTAAAAGCTATCCCATAACGGAGCCTGAATTTGCATAAAAGTATTCAGAAATGCATTCATGCCATATTCAACATCCAGCTTAAAATAACAAACACTAAGGTCGCTATTTTTAAAGAAAACTGTGCATGAAACTTTATTTGCATTTATTTCAGAATACGTGGCTTTTGCTAAAATCTCAGTTCGTTTTAGCCGGTTCTTTTCAGGCTACAATGTGGATAAAAATTTTAATAATAGAATTTCCACTCTCTCAGAAATGGAAAAGATTTTTAATCAGGCCGTATTTTAATGTAAAAACAGTTACAAAACAGCTATTGCGTTTGCTTGATATAATACTCTTTCTCGACTTAAGCACGTTCTGTGGTTCGGTACTAACCACATAAAAAAATGGTTGATAGAACCATAGAACGAAGTTTGTAGAAAAGACACATTAAAATCTTCTCTAAGATCTAATCAGTAAACAAAATAAAGTTTGATTAAAATTGGAATCTCACATTATATTAGAACATCTTCTATGCACCTATTATATTCTCGATTTCTGTAACCAGGTGGAATTCTCAGCGGATACCCTTCGGCTGAACCTGATTGATCTGGCTCGAACTGGCAGCAAGCTGATCACCGTCACTGGACGGCTGGAGTATGTCTGCAGCGCCACTGATTCTGCAGACCCCGTCACTTTCACTACCAGGGATGCACATTTGGTAAGTCAAGATACATTATTGTCCTTTTCCTTACTTATTGCAATGTGATATGAAGTTCTAGATAGTAATTTTATTATACCAACTCTAATGGATTCATCATTAGTATCTGCTAATTTTTCACTTCGTTTAATCATATCGCCGTTCCTACTTTTCGATGTTAAAAATTCTGCTGTGGTAGCTAAAATCAATTATTTGCTGCCATAACATGTCTTTCGTAAACAAAGTTTTACTATTGTCAATATAATCAAGTATTTTCATTTTTTTTTTTTTTAATATAGGTACCAAGTTGTTTTAGTAAAATCCTCTAAAAATCAACAAACTTTTCATCATTACAATATACATGAACATTGTATTGTATTGTTGATACATGAACATACCTCTATATTCACAAATCGGAATCCGACTTTTCTCCGAGGGTAAGATCCTCTGGCGTTGTTCACGCCGCGGCTGAAGCAATAGATATTGATTCTAACTCCTCACTACGACAGCCTGAGCTCTCTCATCAGTTACACTGTTGTAAGGGATTTTTCGTATTTGAGGTCGACAAAAGAACGCAAAGATTTTTGGACGTATTTTTAATTCCTAAGGAAAAAGAACAAAATAAAAACAAATGCAGAAGTAATTATGAAAAACAGGGACAAAGAAAATATATTTTCGCCAGAAAACAAAGCAAATGCATGTAGAAGAATTTAGGTTCCAGCAAAAAGAACATATAAAAAAACAGAACGCAAAAACATGGAAAGAAACCGGCAAAAATGTTGCCATCAGAAGTATTTTAATTTTTGTCTCAATTCCTTCACAAGCCAGTCAGGTAATTAGAACCAACTAATTAAAGTAAGAAGAGGTAGCATCAATAACGTTGATAGCATCTAATGAATACTACAAGAAATAGAAGTAAAGGATTCTACTGAAGTAAATCCTATCGATTTGAAAGCTTCCTTGGTCGGAACTACCCACAATTAATGACCGCGATTGCTGTAGTTGAAGATCGAAAGATTCTTACTCAGTGGGACACTTTAATTTAGATGAGAAATTAGAATGAATGCTTAGAAATCAAAGAGATAGTTAAATTATGCACTAGTTTTGCAAACGCTCTGAAATCGACTTTGAAAATAAACTGTGAAAAATATAGCATAGAAAATTCCTTTTTGTACATAACAAACATCCAAATAAAAAAAACCTCTGCCTTTTATGGACGGTCAGTTACAAATTGAAGAGCCGTGTTTATAAAGTTTCATAATTATTATGTGACAGTACTGTGAGTGGTCGGAATGTCGTGGTGGCCTAGTGGGTAAAGGACCAACCTCTCAAGTAGGCGGGCGCGGGTTCGATCCCAGGTCAGGCAAGTACCAATGCAACTTTTCTAAGTTTGTATGTACTTTCTAAATATATCTTAGACACCATTGACTGTGTTTCGGATGGCACGTTAAACTGTAGGTCCCGGCTGTCATTGAACATCCTTGGCAGTCGTTACGGGTAGTCAGTAGCCAGTAAGTATGACACCAGTCTAACCAAGGGGTATCGGGTTGCCCGGGTAACTGGGTTGAGGAGGTCAGATAGGCAGTCGCTTCTTGTAAAGCACTGGTACTCAGCTGAATCCGGTTAGACTGGAAGCCGACCCCAACATGATTGGGAAAAAGGCTCGGAGGATGATGACTGTGAGTGGTCGGAATATAATAATGAGGATCAGTATAATCCTTGACATGAATAAAGTAAGGTGTAAAAGTTACTTCAACATTTTGGGCCAAGTTTTCGTAAACAACAAAGATTCGACACCGTTACTCCATTTACACCTAAAAATAGACAGACAACAACTCCCCGAAACCAATATCAGGTTAACAACTCTTATTTACAACCAAAACAACCGTGAACAAACATTTTAATCAACCAATACAAGTTTGGCAAACGTCGAAAATTCTCAATTCGTTACTTCCCCTCCGATACTCGCAAAAACTAAGTAGCAATTAAAAACAATGGGTACTTAGAAAAACCCGACCCGTTTAAAGATGACCATTGGTCTTTCAAGAGCACTTTAGAAAGCGGACTCTTGAACTCGGTCGAGTGTCACCGGGAACTTGATTAGATCGGAGTGGTGGTTATTTGATTTGAACTAAGGACGGGTTAGTCGATATTGATTGAATAAAACGTGTGGATCGAACCCTTCAAAGTTTCTTGTGATTTAGAAATGGAATGATTTATGAATTTCGGTGTCAGGGTTCAAAAACAATAATGAGGGGTCAATTATTGGAAATTTCGAAGTTAATGACGGGTTACTGATGGCATGTTTTGAGATTTTACTGGTATAAATTATGAGTTTTGTATTTAGGTAGGTAGAGGTATACATGCCTCTCATATTGTAGTTCCATTTTGCTACATATCTGAAATGCAAAACATACTGGAACAGTCGGAGCAACTAACTATCTCTGATAGTTCTACTTTTGTTTGAGTTGAGGGAATCAAAGCCGCAGATCGAACAAGCTTCATTGCTTCCATCGGAATAGTTTCTTTTGTTTTGTATTGCTGTATGCTCGTTATAGATATTTTATCTCACGTTAGTTGGTGAGCTGGCTATACTTGCGTGTGAAATGTACTTGCACATTGTCTTTGTATGCGTAATTTCGGGAGCGCTCAGTCGTGGCCGAGTTCAATCAAAATGAATTTAGCAGTATCGAGATAAGATTGAACAAAAAAAAAAAACAAATAGACTAAAAGCTAAAACACCCTTTTGATAATTGAAAACGGCTTTTGGCCAAAATATTGGATTTGTAATGACGTTTCTTAGCTGGTCATGTACTGTCATCAGAACTCAGAGCGTGTGCATAATTAGTTACAAGTGTAGCAAATATAAGCGTGTTAAAAACTTAGAGACAATATTATTAATAAGTAGATAAAACGGCAATAACGGATTAACTAAGGCCAATTATATTCACATTTAAAACATGCCCTTTAATTCACTGCGTCTCAAATGCCCTACATCAGCAACCTTTACCAGCCATTTTATATTTACTTTGGACTAAATCAATGTCAGCGAGGTCGGCCATACTTCCACTCAATTTACTGGAAACCACCTAATGTGTTTATAGCATTTCTTAGTAAAGGCATTACGAATTCAGTGGTTTCTACGTAAGTGCTTGAAAGGCGATTAAGTGACCTTTTCAGTGGTGTATGGCGTATGGTCGGTGATTGCATTGTGTACGACCTTAATTATTTTCAAGTTCGGTGTTTTGTAAAGGGTGTGTGTTTTGTGATTGATTGAATGTTTGAACCTGGTAGTAGGTATACCGACTGTACTGAATATTTGTTTGTGTCTTTCCAATTGTTCTATTGGTGAACAATAAATAATATTTTATTCAATTCTAATCTAATTGGTAAAGAAAATAAGGTTTTTATAATCGTTTTTTTTCAGTATCAGAATCAACGTGTTTATTTGTTCTTCTTTAATTACGAAGTTCATAGCTTATTTATTACTAGGGATTCTTAGGCTAGGTCATATAATATTCTGACACTGGATTTTAGACTAACAACCTTACATTATTCTTCTGAACTTAACTCCCTTTGTGTGTTTCTAAAGTTACTGAAGAAAACACAGTTTTCCTGAACAACCCGATGCTCGCTATAAAAGAAAATTATGATAACCCAAGTGGGCAGTTAGCTCAGGCTTACAACTGGCTCGCTCAGCTAACGTAAACGCCAGCTAATATGAGCTCTTAGAAAATGCTGTTTTTTACTAAAAGGATTTCTCTTAGACAAGGGAATTCTCTTGGTGCTGCAATGAATATAATTAATTCTTGGAATGGATAGCGTATTTGAGTCTCTATACATAAATTGTACGTTTGTAAATAATAATATCAATCAATTATGTCTCATATCATCATCGGTATCAATATTGTCAAATTATGTAATTGAATATCCTCGATTAGCATAGATGTTTTAATGCGTTACAAACCTGTTCTATGTGTTCCAACCATAACATACTTAAATATTGATACATAAATACTAACTGACTTACGTCTTCATCAACAATGGTTCTACCTACAAGTTTATCTCTTCCACTAATCCCATCAACGGCTACCATCCTACTAACATCGTCCCTCACACAATCCAACCTTCTGACATCACTTAAAAAATGTAACGCAATCCAAAGAAACGCAAGTAGGCACATTTTCCGCTTAGCCCCGCCTTCGCGTCGCTTTCGCTGAAGCAAGTCTTACGCTTCAGTTGCTGGGGTTAATGGGAATAACTGATTTTAATGTAAAGATAAGGGCGCGAAGGAAATGTGAGGGCCATTGAGAACGGTTTTGGGACTTGCTCCGGTGCTTATGTTTCGATTTTTGGTTGGCAGGCTAAGTTGCGTGGGTGTGCGGTTACAAATGGTCTTGAGCTGGGAAAACTTGAAGGGAAAGAAGACATAGTATGCCCAAAGTAGTGACTTTAGGAAGGCTCTGATGTTCTAGGTAGTAAAGAAACATCTTGGATTTATTAATCTTGGCAAATTCTGTGGTCGTTTCGGGAGTATAAGAATAAATTAAACCTCAGTGATTTAAAGTAGAAAGAATTCATTACGTACCTATTTTCTCTAAAACATTACCCTCTAACACGCAACTACATAGATTTAATCCTCATACATGTAGATTCTACTAAAGCTTGCTTTTAACGGATTACAACCAGGGTAATTACGGCTATTTTAGTTACCAACGCGAAAATATTTTACGATGCCCGCAGGTTTAACGAATGTACTACAAAGGGATATTTGGTAGAAATAATAAAATGTAAAAGAACCTACCAACCTTTTGCCCGGCAATTTGAGGTTCATTCAGAATCTGCTTTTGTAATTCTGCAACAATTTGTACTGATGGGAGATGCATGGAAAGTGAATTATGAAGTTATGGTGCCTCTCAATATTCTACCGACGATCATATTTTTTGGACTATATTGGAATTTAGTAGAGCGGAAACGTATTGATTTTGGCGACATCAAATGGTTTAAGTCGAATCGAATTTGTGGATATGCTGCTGTATCTATGACTTTTGTTTTGAAAAAGTTATCGAATGCAATAATGTTTTGTTATCATGTCAGAAACGCAACTTGATAAATGGTACCATTTTTGGGTATTTGAAAATGTAGATTTCGAGATTTATGAAAATGGTTTTAGACAGGCACTTAATCATTGTTGGCATGTCTTTCTTGAATAGGACTGAAATTATACAGACCTTAAGTAGACCAACACCTACCATGACCAATAAAATAGGTGCCACAAATAACTTTGAAAACACAACAAAACATTGAAAATGACTTCATTTTCTTTTAAATAAATATCAAATAACCACCCTACAATAGCCATTAACCCTAGGCCTTTCACATCAGTGAAAGCCAATTTTATCGCACTTAGGATCTCCGATGTTCACCTCTACGACCTATGACCTTCCCAAGGTCCCTTCGTGTGTATTCGTAACCGTTCGTGAACCCTCGGCTTTAATTGTCCACGGTTGTGTACAGTTCGAAGCATTGTTTGCTTTTACGAAGGCTTCTAGGAATCTTATTGTAAAAACATTGGATTTTTTTCGCAGAATGTTTAGACTGATTGTTGATTTAGCGCTTTCGGTATTTACTTTGGGTAAATAAATAATAATAGTCTCGTTGTTGTCATATTGATTAAAAGTATCTACAAACGTAAATATGAAGTTTACTGCATTAGTTTCTAACAGCACTAGAGTTTGGCTTTAATTCTAGATAAATGTGGTTGTTCTCATGTTAAATGATTTTCAGGCTTCTACAAATCTGTAGCTCTGCTTTAGAGTACTGCAAAGTTAAATACTGGCTAAACAGATTTCAACAGACTCCTCAATTTTACTGCCTAAAACTAAACCATTTCAAATCCATCAGCCTACTAACCAAGCATATTAGGTCTTCTCATTTTAGATCGGCCAGGCCAAACACATCATCACAATCAACAAATTAGCTCTAGTTACACAAAACATATTTGCCTTGTTCGTTATACTAGCTCTAATGAACATATTAGCTGTAACTGCAGTTAGCTATGTGTTGCTATTAACTTCATTGTTCCCTTGTGGAGTATTAGTTTACGAGTCCGACTGTGCTACAGCAATAACCATATTGATTTTATTTGTGTTTATGATAGTAGCTACTTTGGAACAATGGTTGTTTATGATTGTTGTATTGTTAAGCAATGTTTGATGTGTTTGATGGTTGTGATGAAATATCTAGATTCGAATTTTTCTTCTCAAACAGTGTCGGTGTATAGATATAGATTGTCAGGGACAATTTTCTATGTAAAGATATCGACCATGTAACATACTAAAAGATTTGATTTGAAAACTAAAACATGATAGCGTGAATAAAGTGTAACACTGCAACAATATTGTTTGAATGTTTCTTTAATAGATTCCAAATCATAAACCTCTTTCAAACAAAATTACTAACAGACGATGAGAAATGAACTGGAATTACATTCGTATTCGACATTCAGGTACAGCCAATATCCACTAATTTCCGAACCCATCCGTGCTTAAGCTATGAATTTATTGATTTCGCCTACAGTTTGGGCGCTCAATAATTCACCAACTAATGTACAAATGATGTTCAGGAATGATATTGATTTCAATTGTAATAAGATTGAAGGTTATCTTATGAATATGGTAAATATTGAAGTTCATTTGTTTTGTTATATAAGTAACTGTTGCGGCTAAAGATGACACAACTCTATATTCTGGTATAGTTCGCATTCCAATATAGACGTTGATAAAATATATCTTCATAATGAAATAAAGAAGAAAGAAAATAACTTGCCTTAATAAGCAAAAAATTAAAAGTTAAAGTCAGCTTTTGTTACTACAAATTAAGTGAGGATATTTCATTTCCAAGACATCAAAAGAAGATAGAATGTAGACATTTGTTCCCATCTTTTGTTTAGCTCTGATTGCCTGTACAGTGGAGATTGCGCAAATTGCTGATAAGGCTGAATATTTTCCACCATTCTTTCAGTTTAAGGCCTTTAAATAGCGTGCATTACTTTGAAAATTCCTTAATCAAGGCCTGAGTGACCCTAAATATTATATTTGTCTAACGTGTTTTTTCAATCAGGGATCGGGAAACATTTGTGTATTTCTTTCGCAATTAATGTTATTTTAACCACTCAGTTACCATTTACTGTTCTTTAATATTGTCTGAACGATTTTCCATGAATAATATTTTTGGAGTACTAACTTTTTATTCAAGTTTAAAGCTGGCATACAAATTACTTTTGTAATAAAATAAAACTTGGAAAATTGAAATTTTATTTCTATTTATGTAAAGGTCAGATGATGTTACACCTACGTAAGCTTTATTTGCCTAAAATACTATTTCAATTTCATTGATGACAATCTCTCCTCCTGTATTAACATGGATCCTAAAAATAACTGGTTTAATAACTATCATGGTTTTTTTCTAATCTACTGTTTGTAGACATGGTTTATGTGATTATGCTTTTTCTAATTCACAGATACTACCAAAATGGGAAGCAGTGAAGACAGGAACGATATCTTTCAAGTTCCGTACAAACGAACCAAATGGGCTTGTTCTCTTCAACATGGGCGCCAAGCCACCAAGGGTAGGTTGCACGGTAAGGGGTGGAGCTTTTGGGGTTAGAACAATCACTTAAGAGATTAATATCATCTTCATTGGAAAGTAAATCACGATCATGGTCATTGAGAAGTCGCTTTGTGGGGTATCGCATTTATTTTTCTTTGGTTAACAGCAGTTTCTTATACTAAAAGTTGAGGTGTGGTGAAATTTGGGATTTTAAAGTCAATTATTTGATGATTATCAGTGGGTTAGAATTATTTTTTTGAAGGTTCATTCATTTTGATGAATCATTTAAAATTACGTAACTCGTTTAGTACTTACTTAGGTTTATCATCTCAGTGCACATTTTAATTAATTGTTATAAGACTATATAGTAATAAACATTTATTTAGCTTGTAAAACAATGTAAAAAGAAGACCCAATGTTGTCATAGATATTAAAAAGTAGAAATTAAATCCTTGCGAAACCCCACTAACCTCAATGGATACTCAAATCTCCGAATTTAATAATACGAGTCAAAATTCACGAGGGAGAAATTAAGAGGTCCCTTTTATTAAATCTTGTCATGTAAAATGGACCGACTCATAATAAAAATCTGATTAAAGTTGTTCAAGAATTAGACTGTTTGAAATGATCTCAATCCATTGAGGTGCTGCATGGTAGGTCAAGTTGAAGAGATTATTATAAAGAAGTTAAACACAAACATAGGGGAATTTGTGTATGGTACCTTATAAAGTTTCACCCACTTTAATGATGTGATTTTTTATGTTTATCTGTCTACCTGGTACGCACTGTAGAATCCAGAGCACAAATTGACTCCCCAGCACAACACGAAATGCTTTTACGAGTAACCTTGAACGAATTAAAATGTTACAATTTTATTTTCGAATTGGTGTTTGAATTTTTCAGTTTGATATTTATGACGCTAGGCAAATTCATGGGACCAAAGTACAGACTGATGTAGAAAGGGCTTTATTAATACCTACACAAATTCGCACCATTTTCATCTCTTGAATCACTTTTTCTTTTATTAGATTTTTTTCTTGTAACAGTATAATTTTTACTACAAGAACTTTTGAATTTATTTCGCTTGTCTGTTGACGCAACTGAGTTTTTTCAATAAGTCCACATTGAATATAAAGTAACTTCAGAGGGATGGTTGGTACAAAGGACAATGGGCAGATTGGTATACCCCACCAATAGCAATGTCATATATATCATTGGATAGGCCTTTTTATGTAGAACAATATTTACTATGACAGCTTTGCTGAAATGTTTGTCCGTTCTGAGATATAGATCAAAAACTGTGCAAAAGTTAGAACTAAGTAATCTATTGATAACTCAAGTTTTTAAAGGAAAATCTAAGAACTACTAAGTGTAAATCTTGTATATGAAAGAAAATCAGATTACAGTATTGATTAGCATCAGTTTTAAGATTGTTTGTTATCTATATCTCAGAACGGACAAACAATAGAACAAAGCTGTCATAGTAAATGTTGTTCCAGTTAAAAAGACCTATCCAATGATATGTATGACTTTCCTATTGGTGCGGTTTCTCACTACGCCCAACATCCAGTTGGTACAATAAAAGGTTGAAATGCTACATAATAGTAACAATTATGGATCCTAACGGGCACAGTAGTACTTACAAGACTTAAAGTTATTAGTACTTAGATTTTCCTTTAAAAACTTGAGGTATCAATAGATTACTTAGTTCTAACTTTAGCACAGTTTTTGATCTGTGGCATCTAAGCGAGATGCTCATAAGCGTACTACGCAGGCCTGAATAGAACTGTATTTAATAAAAATGCTTCAGCAAGATTGTAAAAATATTGTAATCTGTCAGACTATTTTTGACGGAGAAAAATTAATAAAATATAAAATAAAACACACACACAAAAAGTTCCGACTATGAAGGTTTTAGTCCGCCACATGTTCCCCCCGGCCAGACCGTGACTACGGTCGATAAAAATCGGGGAACTTTACACGACGCCCGCTTCTCGTTATTTTCGCCCCAGATGTCGTATTGGTGTTAGTAGTGTCAGCTCTTGTGATTTCATGCTGCGCCTCATCACGTGCTATGAAAGCTGGTTTGAGGCGGTCGACTGACACGTTGCTTGGCTTTCCCCGTATCTCGATCGTGAAATATTTTTCATGCCTCTGTAGAACCTTGTAGGGCCCCGCGTACGGTGGTTCCAGTGAACGTCGTACATGGTCTCGACGGAGGAAGACGTGGGAGCAGGAATGAAGATCTCGCGGCACGTAGAAGGGCGACGTGCTATGCCATGCTGCAGGTTTCGGAGTGAGGCTGGCCATGTGACGTCGTAAACGATTTGCGTACTCGGTGACGTCAGCTGTGGTGAAATCTGCTTGCATAGATATGAACTGACCGGGAAGCTGTAGTGCTTCCCCGTAGACGAGCTCGGCTGGCGTAGCTTGGATGTCTTCTTTCCACGAGTTACGCATGCCGAGTAGTACCAGTGGAAGAGCTTCCGTCCACTGCGAAGAGGTGTGGCACATGATGGCGGCTTTCAGCTGCCGATGCAGCCGTTCCACCATGCCATTCGCTGCTGGATGGTAGGCAGTGGTGCGAAGATGCTCTGCCCCCAGCAAGGCAGAGAGAGCTTTGAACAGGTGACTCTCGAATTGGCGGCCACGGTCAGTGGTCACCCGTGCCGGACAGCCGAAGCGGGCCACCCAATTGGCCACCAGCGCTGCTGCGCAGGCCTCCGCCGTGATGTCCTTCAAGGGGTAAGCCTCGGGCCATCGAATGAATCTATCGATGACGGTAAGACAATACCTGTAATCAGACGAAGGGGTTAACGGTCCTACGATGTCGAGGTGGATGTGAGCGAAGCGAGAGGATGGGGTTAGGTAAGAGGAAGGTGGGGATTTGGTATGGCGAGTGACTTTAGAAGTCTGACATGGCAAACACTGCCTCGCCCACTCTCTACAGTCTTTGCGGATCCCTGGCCACACATAGCTTTGCGTCACCAGTCGCACTGTAGCTGAACATCCAGGGTGATGCAAATTGTGCAACGATTCAAAGGCTTGCTTCCGGAGTTGTGGTGTCAAATACGGTCGGGGCGTAGCCGAGCTAGTGTCACATAGAACTTGTGCGTTGCCAGTTGGTGTAGCAACCTTTTCCAGCTTCAGTGAGGACCCATTTCGAATGAGGTCTTGCAGTTCTGGATCTGTTTCCTGGAATTTTGCAAGATCTTCAAAGTTTATTGTCGGTGACACTTCCTCGATTCGTGACAATGCATCAGCAACCACATTTTCCTTGCCCGGGATATACCTTATATCGGTAGTAAATTGCCCTATAAAGTCTAGGTATCTGAATTGCCTTGGTGAATAGCTGTCTCTGTTCGACTTGAAAGCAAACATCAGTGGTTTATGGTCGGTGAAGATCGCGAAGTCTCTTGCCTCGACCATATGTCGAAAGTACTTCACTGCTTCATATACCGCTAACAACTCGCGGTCGTACGGGCTGTATTTTCTTTGAGCACCATTTAGTTTGTGCGAATAAAAGGCTAGAGGTTCCCAGTTAGCTTCTCTTCGCTGTTGCAGGACAGCGCCGATAGCAGTATCAGACGCGTCAGTAACGATGGCCAACTCAGCTGAAGGATCCGGATGAGCCAGTAGGGTTGCGTTGGATAATGAAGTCTTGATGTCTTCGAATGCTTTGAGGAGTTCTGGAGTCATATTGACTGGATGTGCTCCTTTGATTTTCGGACCGGCTAGTATTGCGTTCAATGGGGCTTGTAATTTGGCCGCGTTTGGGACGAATCGACGGTAAAAATTAATGACACCTAAAAATCTACGAAGGTCCTTGACCGTCTTGGGAACTGGATACTCTTGGATAGCCTGTATCTTGGTACTTAGAGGTTTTGTTCCTGCAGCTGACACATGGTATCCTAGAAACGTTACCTATGACTGTCCGAGGTGACACTTTAAAGTGTTTACCACTACCCCGTATTCTCTTAAACGGGCGAATAACTGCCGTAAATGCCGCTCGTGCTGTTCATGGGTCTGCGAGAATACTAGGATATCGTCGATATACCCATAACAAAACTCTAAACCGAGCAGCACTTCATCGATGAACCTTTGGAATGTCTGAGCGGCGTTCCTTAAACCAAAGGTCATAAATGGAAACTCGTAAAGACCGAAAGGCGTAGTGATGGCGGTCTTCGGAATGTCGTCTGGATTTGTTCTTATCTGATTATAGGCTTTGACAAGATCTATGGTGGAGAATACTGTGCACCCTGATAGCTGGTAGGAGAAATCGTGGATGTGGCGTATAGGATACCTGTCTGGTATCGTCCTAGCATTTAGTGCCCTGTAGTCGCCACATGGTCTCCATCCGTCGTCTTTTTTCTTCACCAGGTGAAGAGGAGCGGACCAGGCGCTCTCCGACCGTCTGGCCACACCACTTGCTAGCATCTCTTCGAATTCCTTCTTGGCGATTAATGTTCGAGCTGGATCGAGACGTCGAGGTTTGCTTGCTACCGGTGGGCCTGGAGTGGTTCTTATGTGGTGCACCGTGTTGTGCTTACCCAGTACATGTGTTCCTGGTGGTCGGGTGATTTCTGGATACTCAGGAAGTATTTTATGGTAATCTGTATCACCGACTACTGCCTTCACGGATGCAATGTCGTCCGATGACTTGCAATGGGCTCCTGGAACCGATAGTGTCGTAGTGTTATCTATCAATCTCTGATTTCGGCAGTCGACAAGTAAATTATAAAAACTTAGGAAGTCGACCCCTATAATCGGTCGAGAAACGTCAGCTACCGTGAACTTCCATGTGAAGTCCCTTCTGAGCCCCAAGTTGAGTCGTAGCTGTGTTGGCCCGTATGTGTGTATCATCGTATTATTAGCTGCAACCAAATCGAATTTTGACAGTTTCACCGGCGTTTTTACTACCGACCGAGGGAAAACACACAAGTCTGAGCCAGTATCCACCAGGAATTGCATTTTCGTATTTCGGTCGGTTACAAACAAACGGCCTGTTGAAGAGGGGCAGTCGTTGGCCGCTACTAGCGACCGCCCTTTGCGTTTTCCGACGTAAATGTGCATGGTTGTCTACACTTGTTTGCCTTGTCTCCAAAGGTGTAGTGGTAGTAGCAATGCGGGTGGTTCGGTGGTGGCTGTGGAGTCCTAGAGTTATTAGAGCGACCGCGATAATACCTTCTTTGGTTGTGCCGAGACTGTGAGCGAGAGCGAGAGCGCCCTCTCCACTTGCTGTTCATTTGCGATGACAGCCGGGCAACTTGTTTTGTAAGTTCGCTTACTTCTTTGACCAAGTCCGGCGCGGTGCTGGTAGATGCAGAGGTGGCAGCGACTTGCGGGGTGCATGGTACAATGTCGTACACCCGGTCAGCAATCTCTGCTAGCTTTTCTACCGGCAGGTCGGCAATCTGTGAAGCAATCACTGTCTGTATATTTTGCGGCAAGCGGTTAGTCCACAGACTTTTCACAAAATCCGAAGCACCAGCGGGTCCAGCTAAATTTTGTAGATGCCGTAGAAACTGAGAAGGCCGGCGGTCACCTAGCTCCTCATGGATTAATAATTGCTGGATCCGCTTCTCCTGTGACGCAGAAAGACGATTAATTAATTCAGTTTTTAATTTTTCATACTTATTTGTCTCTGGCGGCTTTGTGATAATGTCTTTAACCTGCATTGCGTACTTCGTTTCTAGTTGAGTAACCACGGTATAGAATTTTGTCGTATCGCTACTTATTCTTCCTAGGACAAACTGGCCCTCTATTTGGGCGAACCATACAGCTGGTTCTTCCGGACAAAAGGGCGGACAACGCATTGGAAGTCCGACTTTCGATACTTCGCACTTACTGTCAGCGTCGGAAAAAATTTCTGGCTCCGACATTTTTGTAAAATCGCTCACCGCTTGTGTTTGAATAGATCACGTCGGGGTCACCAATGTGGCATCTAAGCGAGATGCTCATAAGCGTACTACGCAGGCCTGAATAGGACTGTATTTAATAAAAATGCTTCAGCAAGATTGTAAAAATATTGTAATCTGTCAGACTATTTTTGACGGAGAAAAATTAATAAAATATAAAATAAAACACACACACAAAAAGTTCCGACTATAAAGGTTTTAGTCCGCCACAGATCTATATCTCAGAACGGACAAACATTTCAGCAAAGCTGTCATAATAAATCTTGTCCTACATAAAAAGGCCTATCCAATGATATATATGACATTCCTATTGGTGGGGTATACCAGGTCCCATATATTTGTGCCCATTGTCCTTTACTAGAATTTGCATGTCTGGTCCCGAATGTTAGTATTCAAATAGTTTGCGACTAGTTTGCATGTGTTACGTGCAGTCAGTCGAAGCCGATTTTTTATTTGGCTTTTAGTATTAGGTACGCTTCTATTGATTTATGTTGTACCAACGATATTCAGTATTCGATAACAGTTAGTCTAGTTTTTTATGCATTTGATTTTTTGATACGATACACGTCTACTTTTTCAATTATATAAAATCCTATTTCTGTTATTCTGTTTTATGCTTTTTCGGTTTTAGCTTCACTGTTTTACATATTGGAGTATTTATTCAAGTAGATTTTATATGTAGTATATCTATCATTACAGTAGCTGTAGTTATACACTTTAGTTCTATTATAATTAAGTATATACTTAACATTTTTATATTTATGTAATTTGTAAGGCTATCTACAATAATATACACAACTAATTGCCTGATTCTATTCTTTGCTCGTACCACCTGAGCTTTATTTAAATGAACAAAGAAGAGTTATCAATATCGCTCTTGTATGACACAATACAGTGTTATTATTGATGTCGTATGTGACCAGCACTTCCAACACTTTTGGTGTTGTAACATTGTTGTGTAATTCCGTGACCTTCGCTACCTCTGGATAGGCATAATCTTCCATATTCAACATTTCTACAAAACTATGTAACAGATGTTTAACACGGATTGTATCTATCCAGAAGTGGTGAACTTGACTCGTCTTCTGTTGTCCTACTGTCCGTTCATACACAATTTCAACAAATTCCTCATCATTGTCACCATCGTCTTCCAGGCTGATCTGTTCGCCGTTGAGATCCTCAACGGTTACATTTACGTGCACATTGATCTTGGCTCCGGAGGGGTCAGGGTGAGAGCATCTAGGAGAAGAGTCGATGACTCCCACTGGCATGACTTCTTGTTGAGGAGGAGTGGCAGAGATGGGAGGGTCACTGTTGATGGTGCTAATGCTGAGTTTAAGACGCCTGGTAAGATTCTTGTTTTATTTCTTAACTGCTTGAGAATGCCGCTAATTAGAGAACAATAGAAAATCATCTGCGTGGATCCGCGCCACCGGCATACCGGTATTTTGACGAAGTTCTTTCATGTACTCAGATAAAACAATTACCTAGGTTTCATGATAAGTCAGAGTTAATACTGATTAGTGAGAACTCATGCTCTCATAAATTTGTTCCTTCATAGAATTTTAGATGCAGACTTGATCAATGTAAAAATTTTAGAAATTAAAGCCTATCTCCTTTCTATCTGATTAACAGCATGATTCCTATAGTTCTTGATTGATAGGCCATTAACTTGATGATTACATGACATTATCTCCATGTAACGTACGTCAAAGGCCATTACGGTTTTATCTCTTATTAATGGCTTCGAATTCATTAACATTGAGTGGATTCAATTTATGTATGCCATGACAATTAATCTGCGCGATAAAGCAGTCTCGATTAACTTGATTAATATATGTAACGTTTTGGACTTAATTAGTGATGTAAGATTGTTATGTATGATTTATGTGGTCAAGTAAATTGTAAGATGATATTTACCATGATGTAAGATGACTTAGTTTTAAGGTATATAGTCTCTTACTACTATTATTACATCGAACGGCACAAGAGAAGTTACTGTAAAGTAAACTAATAGCGCCTTGCCAACAGAAGCTTTAGTATTTACTAAGCTTACTACTTTGCTTAAATTCTTCGCAATGTTCTTGGTAACTATTATCTTTCTTTATTATCTAGTCTTATCCTATATTACCTATTGTTATCCAAAACTTCACTTACAATTTCAGGGGAATCAAATCAATTGGAACTAGATGGGCCATTGTTCGTCGGAGGTCTTGGCTCGGAGTATTCCGCATCAAGAACCCCACCAGCTTTGTGGACAGCGGCACTGAGGCAAGGGTTCGTGGGCTGCATCAGAGATCTGGTGCTGAATGGAAAACCTCAGGACCTTACTGCGTTCGCTAGGCAACAAGATTCTGGTAAGCTAGATTTCGTAAAAATAAAATATTATTTTTCTAATTTTATATCATATTGTATTAAAAATGTAAAATATGTTACTTTTCTCCTGTACTATGTTTCACTTTACAGTATTGTTGTCTTATATACTTAGCAGTTGATTCTCTTGCAGTATCTACAGTCAATTACTAGTTTCGGCTTTTTACTAAACATCCACCTCATAAAAGTATTTCTTAATATATTGGACAAGTATTGAATTTGCCTTCTGTTCTTTCCAGCGTCAGTCCGACCAGCCTGCCATGTACTGATGAAGCAATGCGTGAGCTCCCCATGTCAGCATGGTGCGTCCTGCTCCGAAGGCTGGAACCGTCCACTGTGTGACTGCTCTATGACCAGCTATGGTGGTCCTACTTGTGGCAGAGGTGAGGGATATATAATATTGAAAGACAGGAACCTACTCATAAAATCTTCGTGTTTATTGAGCAACATCAAACTTCACATGCTAAGATGAATCCCGAACTTTAAAAGGTGTAGCACAAAATACTGCAAGCGTTTCTTACTGAATTTAAGCCATTCTCTTTCCAAGTGGTTTTCTATCTGTAAAAAAATATTTACTTGAAAGTCTTTTCCTACGGTGATGAAGGGAAGTGATATTTTAGTCAAACCTTAGAACATATTAAATTTTGAAAGTCTGGGTTTAGTATGATGATTTGGTAATGGTCTGGCAACTCATACTAAAATTAAAAAAATACATTTCCAGAAACCGCAACAATCTTTCTCAACGGCAGCCAGCACCTCACAGCAGCATTAGGACCAGAACACATAACACAAACTGAGGAGTTACTGCTGCGGTTCCGGACGACGAGAGCTGGTCTGCTGCTGAGGACTGCTTCTGAACATTCTGCTGACAGGATCGAGTTGGCTGTGGCAGCTGGGAGAGTGAGGGCCAGTGTACGACTTGGGGATAGGGAAAAAGTAAGTAGTATTTTTACGATATACGGTGTTGAATGTGAATTCTATCATTTCATTGTATTTTATCATCGTTAAAAATTTTCTTCATGATTTTTTGCGACAAACAGGAACACAGTGTTAACCTTAACCAAGCATTGAACAGTTATTCTTTTTCGGTAACGCCAATTAAATAAAATAAAAATCTTAGCTGAGGTACATTTTACGGTGATATACAACAAGATTATGACGTGGCCTTGTTGGATTGGTAGCTTATTCAATAGTTCATTGTAATCATTTCTTAGATTTTATTCCTCTTTATTGAATGATCAGTTACCGACTATGTCCTTTCTATTCTTCCAGAACCTTCTAGCCGGCACGAATGTAGCGGACGACGCGTGGCACACGGTGCGGTTCTCGCGCCGCGCGTCCAACCTCAAGCTGCAGGTGGACGGCGCGGCGCCCGTGCGCGGTATGTTATGTACGTACCCGCGGCACAGAACGCACCTTTTGTTTTCACCCCTAACTAGACGACAGTAAGGTTGGTTTTGCTTTGGCTGCGGAGGTGGCGGTTGTGGTATTGAAGAGTTGCTAACACACACTTACATACAGTACAGCATCTTCACACATGCAAATTGGGATTTGTTATATTTCCTATTGTGTTATTTAAATGATCTCAATATTTACTGAAGTCATTGAAGTTTGTAAAATCTATAAAAATGTAATTATCTGAAATGAAAATATGTTTGAGATTCAAATAAATGTAATACGGCTTCAACTCAATTTTAACACTTGATGATTCCAATTAAAATATACTTTTACTTCATTAGAAACCACTGTAGCTCGTATTTACTTTCAAGTTTATATACTGTTCCGTCAAGAACCAGTAACATTTCACCATTAAACATCTCTGAAACAAAAAAATACTTAACATTTAATTGAGCAAAGAAAAACTTATCTATCCTTAAAATAAAACAGTAATCTGAAATAAATATAATGACTTACTAATAAAAGGCCCCAACGCAGTCAAACCAAATATAGAACTTAAGACAAAAAATATGAATTAACTTGGTACCCTCCAAGTCAATTCAAATTTGACACTTTTCGACCTCTTCAGAAAAGTGTATATCTGTTAGACGTCCTATTAGATTGTAGTTAGAGGCTTATATTCCGTTGTTTGATAGCTGGCACTGTGTATCACCTTTCTGTTCGTCGCTATTGTTTCTTACTTCATTTATATTCATTTCTTCTAGTAGTGTCCTTTGTGTACGTGCTAAAGTAGTTCTTAGAGCTGATAAATGCTGCTCAGGTTTCATATCACCTAATTTACCTTCAAATTTTCTTTAATCTTTAAATATTTTTATCTTGTCCTTCAGTGGTCTTTTGGCCAGGTGATAATTTGAGCAGCTTTTATGTAAATGTGTATCGAAGAATAAAACGATACGTTTCAAAATTCTTTATTAATTTTAATTGTTTGGTGCATTACGTTACAAGATGCTGTTTTAAAAATAGATTTTCTGACGTAATGTTCATTGGATTCTAAATATAAAGTGTCTAGCATACAATGATGAATTTATAAGTGTGGCAATTGAATGGATACAAAAAGTAGTAAGACAATGCTAATAACTTCTGCTAGTTGATTTGCCTCTAGATAAATAAATTGTTTCACTGTGAGAGAATTCTTTACCAAGTTGACGCTATGCATCTTCTAGTGGTTGACCGTCTATCTGAATCATTACATCTATCTAAGCTTGTCTATCACGTAAAAGCAGATAATGTGTAAATAACTTCGAAATGGCTGCTTATAAAAATTCTATGACAGTTTACTTTGCTAATTTATTTTTCGTTTAAAGTCAATGTTGTGGTTAGGTGTGTTGCAATAGACATTATCTTCTATTATACTAAAACTAAAGTTGGTTTTACAGCTGAGACGATTTTAGGGAAAGCGTCTACATTAGAAATATCAACGTTACATTTAGGAGGATTATTCCACCCTGAAGAGGAAATACAGATGACTTCAACTTTACCAAACTTTGTTGGTTATCTACAAAAGTTTGTCTTCAATGGAATTAGATACATAGATATGGCTAAGACACTTGGAGTTGGTACGAATGAGGAAACGAACAATATTTATGATACGTCCAACTTAATTTTCACTGGAAAATTCGTCAAGCCTGATTCATTAAACGTTTACAAATCTGTCACCTTCAAATCAAAGCATACATATGTTGGGTTGCCACTTTTGAAAGCATATGCAAATACATATTTGGACTTTTACTTCCGAACAACTGAAATGGATGGATTACTCTTTTACAATGGAGGCAAGAAACAAGATTTTATTGCAGTAGAGTTAGTAAATGGGCACATACATTGCGTGTTCAATCTGGGTGATGGAGTGGTAACTATGAAGGATAAATTGAAGAACTTCTTGAATGACAACCGGTGGCATACGGTATCAGTTAGAAGACCGACTCCAAAGATACATACGTTACAAGTTGATGATGATTTAGAAATGCATACTACAAGTAAGTACATTATTTTATTTCAAAGATATAGAGTCAAAATATCATAGACAGTACCCAGTGTTAGTTAACATGAGGGCCAAAATGGAAGTAAGACAAAATAGACTCAATGTTGAAGAATAGATAACATCGTTTACTCCATTGTTATTATATTATTTTTATTGTTACTTAATTTTTCAGGTTCCAATCTCATGCTAGAACTAGACAGCGTGTTATACGTAGGAGGGGTACCAAAAGACATGTATACAGCTTTACCTGTGGGAGTTCTGTCTAGACAAGGGTTTGAAGGATGCATGTCCAGTCTGGATCTACCCGGGGAGTCACCGTCGTTGATGGAAGATGCTGTCGTTCCTAGTTCTTCTTTGGGGTCGGGATGTGAAGGTAAGATTGATGTTAGGCGTGATGTTACTTTTAAATTATCTATAAGAATTATAATCAACTTAATAAGATCAATAAAGTATCAGAAATTACTCAGATGTTCAACTATGTGAAGTATTGTAACCTAATACTGATATTTTCTTTTACAGGGCCTACAAAATGTACGCATAATGCGTGTGCGAATAAGGGAGTGTGTGTGCAGCAATGGAACACTTATGTTTGCGATTGTGACTTGACTTCATTTACTGGACCTACATGTTATGATGGTAAGTCATTTGTGGAAACCAAAGTTATAAATCTTGTGTTACAATCTACGATTTGTCTTTCCTAAGTACCGTGTTCAGATTGAGTCCATTAATTTTTCATTCCTAATTAATCATATTTTATGGATGAGTTTTACACAAAATTTTCAATCATCACATTTGTTATTTCAGAATCAGTAGCATACGAATTCGGACCGGGCCGCGGCATCATAACCTACACTTTCCAGACAGACTCGGTAGCAGACACGGAGACGGACAAGGTAGCGCTAGGCTTTGTGACCAGCAAAGCTGATGCCGTACTTCTGAGGATCGAGTCTTCTAACACACAGGATTATATGCAGATGGAGATTGTGAGTAATATGTGGTTCGAAGTTGAAAATTCTATCAGAAATTTTGTGGCTTTTAGTTAAAAGTAGAATTGAATTCGTAGTGTCTTGGTACAACGCGATGGTCTTAGAGATACCTATTTGTTTCAACAGGCGTAATTTTAGGTGGAGATAGAAGAATGATTGAGGGATATATTAAAACATTGCAATGGGTTATGACCAGTTTTGAATCGAAACCAATATAAAAAAGAAAAATCCGTTCAGTGAACTAACATATTTAAAACAAATGAAACCTTATATTTAAAATACGAACTATATACGAGACCATACTTAACTATATTATACATAAAACCACTGCTATTATTAATTTTCAGATACGTGGCAACCTCTTCATGGTATACAATGTGGGTGGTGGTGATCATCCGCTGGGTGATGAGACTGCTAGAGTAGATGATGGAGCCTACCACGTGGCCAGGTTTACGAGAAATGGCAGCAGAGCTTCACTGCAACTGGATAATTATGCTGTTATTATTAGGCATCCACAAGGTAAGATAAAATAAATGAATAAAGGATGTAATTAAATAAAAGCTCTAACCTTTGTTACTATGGGCTTGATAGGTGATTAAATCTCACTCTATCGGAAAAAGAGGGCAAAATAATAAAGACAGAAAGCTGAACACATAATATTTGACTGTTTTATCGTACACTAGAATGAACTTACGAGTATTATAGTTAAAAAACTAGTTCTCTGTCACCAACAAGATCGAGTTTGACATAATTCTGTAGACTAAAACTTAAAAAAAGCTAAATTAAACTTTCTACAATGCCATACAATAATTTAACAACAAATTTAACATTTTCTCACAGGAGGCCAGCAATCGACAATCTTCAACGGCATGTCGACGATCACAGTGGGAGGTGGTGCCGGCGGTTCTAGGACGTTTAGTGGTGTCATCGCCGGCATGGTGGTGGATGGAGTCAGGGTGCTGGACCTGGCAGCTGCAGGGGATCCTGCTGTCTCCGTGAGGGGTGACGCGAGACGAGCACATACACCACTCGATAGAGATATCAACAGGATGCAGCAGGTATGCGATGATGATTATGATGAATACGCGATAAGCAAATACAAAATATTTGAAAGCCAGTAATTGAATTAAAATAAAAAAAATCCCTGTTTGATGAAGAAATTGCTGATTTTGACCTAGAAAACAAACAGTTTTTACATTGCACTTTCGCAGATTTTGATGATAGAAATGATGTTGTTAAGAACAACTGGTTGGTATTCTAACCGACAAGTGAAAGTTTCTTTAGCAAATGGCAGCTATGTCCTCTAGTTAGTAGTCTTCATACAATTTATTGATACCTATTTTTCTTCTTTTTCAGACGCCACCTTCAGGTTATGGAGGTCCAGGAGTTCTAGATGAGCTGGTGTACTCTGGTGCTGGTTCCGGCTGTAGAGATGATGATGAAGATGCTTGTGTGCTGCCCGACGCGGGGTCTGGTGATGATCTTATCACCCCAGTCTATGTGCCCTCTACGAGGCGTCCGCCGTCTAGGTTGCATAAGGTGTGATAAATAAATGGTGTGATAAATAAATAATATTAGTTTACCAGTTTTCAAACACAATGATTTAAGGTCAATCTATTGACTTAAATTACAATCTTTTGTTAAGTCATAGAAATGTTGTTTCTTTGCAGGGTGACACAAGTGGCAAGTTGATGAAACCGTGTGATGACGAAGACTGTATCGAAGGATCTGGATCTAATGTTGATGAAATCACAGAACCGGACCATCCGATCACCACGTAAGTTATGAAATCAAAAACTTTAACCAAATATGCTTGCAAATGATTAAGTTATTTGAAATCCCATATTTAAAAAAAATATTCTGAATTTGTGATTTTAGATCCGGAGCAAGCAGTACCCACAGTATGACATCACCAACTGCCAGTGTCGTATCTACAGAACACGTGGATAAATCTCTAGAAGGTTCTACCGATGGGTCTACAGGATCTAGTGAGACTACGAAGAGTAGCACTGATGGACAGCCCACGTTGCCTGATCATGATAATATGCATGCAGGCACTATAGATACAGCAACACCACCTGAGAGAAGAACTACTCCTACTGATGGTAATTATAAACTGATAATCTTTGTATTTGATCTAGATTCGTGATTAAAGTGTACATAATTGTTTATCCCATACGTTATATCACTGACATACTCAACACCGTATCAATTTTGGAGAGTGTGATGAACTGCCAAAAAGTTTTCATCAAGGATTCAATTTCTTTCATTCACATTTTTACCGATATATGATCATCCATATAATTGAAAGCTATTCTATAAACTATTACTATTCTTACTTTTACAGATCACTCACACACTCACACAGGCTATAAATTCACAACCACACTAACAGGCAGAAATATGCCAGAAGAACCAACTCACACTACAGAAGAAGATTCGAACCACATACAAGAGTACGAAGACAGACGCGAGAATGAAATAGACCCGGGAACACCTACATTTGAAACTGAAGACAGAAGAGGACCAGGGAAGGTCCATCCTGAATACAATGGGTATGACGTCACGCCGAAGTGGTACCATCCGAAAACAACTGATAATAGAGTTGTGCCACCTGAGTCAGAATTCTTTGCGACTATTGTTGGTAAGCTAACTATTTTTAACTTAATGATTAACCGTCGTACCACAAAAACTTTTAAACTTCTGTTGAACACTTGTCTAAAAAATGACAGATTATATGTAAGCATTGGCTATGATGTGGTTAGATCCATAGGACTTATTAATGACCTACTACGCTAAGTTCAGTTTAACCATAGAAGGGTTGTTTTTTTTTCAGGCATAGTCGCTTCGGTATTGATAGCAATAATATTGATAGTGATCCTAGTGCTCAAGTACATTGTATTCAAGTTCGACCCCTCGTATAAGGTAACAGAGGATAAAAATTATCAGCAGGGAGCAAGTGCGGCGCTTTTAGGAAATCAAGTAAGATATACCATATATTTTAGTCATGTACCTACTTAATTTTGAAGAAGGATTTGTTTTCACTTTTACTGGACCATCTCATTTTCTATTGATATTCTTTGCCATACCATCAATCCATTTGATTTGCCTTTTTTTTAATTTACATATTCAAACTTATCAACCTTTCTTACACAATAAAACTTTTTTACAAAAAAAATTAACCGACTTCCCAAAACACTAAAAAGGCAAAAAATAACTAATTTTAGGTGCATCGGCCTAGAAGTCGGTGTCTAATCAAGGATGTGCCTAAAAGTTAATTTTGCCACCGACTTCTAGGCCAATGCACCTAAAATTAGTTATTTTTTGCCTTTTTAGTGTTTTGGGAAGTCGGTTAATTTTTTTTGTAAAAAAGTTTTTTATTTACAGCTTTTCAGTGATACAAATAGCTGTCACTATCCGTATAAGTAAAAAGTTCTCATCAATACAAATATTTTAAGCCCAAATACGAGGTATTTTACATATTCAGTTGTCGAGTTCCCTCGACTTTCTCTGGTCTTCATCATCAGGTCAGCTCCATACCTTCACTGTTGCAAAGATCTCGTCAATACAAATATTATAAGCCCAAACACGAGGTAGTTTACATATTCAGTTGTCGAGTTCCCTCGACCCTCTCTGGTCTCCATCATCAGGTCAGCTTCAAACCTTCACTGTTGAATAGTGCTTTCAGGCATACATCTGAGTGTCAACTTTTTACCCTATGTTTGCCTACAACTTTGGAAGGTTGCTCTCGATTTCTCAGGGTTTCCATCATCAGATCCTGACCTGATGACTATGGGACCATCTGGCAGCTATTCCGCGTCGAACAAAAAAAGAATCACGTAAATCGGTCAATAAACCTCGGCGTAATCGATGTACATACATAGAAAAAAAAAAAAAAAAACATACCGGCTGAATTGAGAACCTCCTCCTTTTTGGGAAGTCGGTTAAAAACCAGCGCTGACGCTCTGTCTCGTTTCGGGTCGCAGCATTATGCTGAGTGAAGGTTGTATTGCGCGTTTTAGAAGACGTTTTTTCTTTAATGTTTATATTGTCCGTGGCTATAAGCGTCTTTACACGTGCAATAATATTATTTTCTTCCTTTCAATCCTCTATTTGAGACATTTGTATTTTCCCTACCAGGCTCACTCAAGTTACCAGAGTGGAGCATCAAGCGCTCCGACGGGCGGCGCGGTGCGCAACCTGGCGCCCCTGCCGCTGCACAGGGCCGGCGCCGCGCCCTCCGCGCCCGTGCCCACGCAGCCCGTCAAGCGGGACGGCATCAAGGAGTGGTATGTGTAAGCACCTCCACAGAGACGACTGTAGTGTTGTGCGTGACGCGTGACGGACATATCAGGAAACTAGTGAGTGAATCTTAGACGCTTCGAATCGAACCTCGCCGGAACATTGGGCGCAAATGCTTTAACATGATAAGATATAATGACTGAAACGCAAGTGTTTTTAGTATTTTGTAAATATTAATTGATAATGTTTATAGATGGGTCACTTGTGTGTACGGATGCGATTGTTGAGACTTGTACATACTAGATTTGTAGTGTCTGTTATCTGAATGTCATTCTCAGAACCAATATCTTTTAGGAAGTTGCTAATCTTCACATGAGACGTTGTTTCATCCAAAACTGCTACATAGTCTAGTATGCCAAGGTTCTGATAGAAAAACCTAGAGAATATGGAATTGCATTTTACTATTGTATAGTTAGTTTTGTTTGTTTTTGTTACTGATGTTTTATTGTTAAACCTTAGCTTTTCTGACCTGTAAATTGCTATGATTCATGTACCTATTTGCGACTTAACTTTTCTATCTACATTGCCTTTAATAGTTTAAATTAAACTAAGACTAATGTATATTGGTTGTAGACAATCAATTGTTGGTATATTACAATTGGCTCCATATTTTATTTTATTCATGCTTAATTTAACCATAAGCAATATCACAAACTTTTAAGGAGATAATACTTTTGGTTATGAAGTTTTGCGCCGCTTATTCATATCACTCATTTCTAATTGTAATATACCAGCAATGCTTGTTGATGAACTCGACTATCTAAGACATAAGATGAAAATGCTATATTTGGAGCTGCCATCACGAAATTGAAGCATATCGTTCAATTGAAGACTACAGTACTTTTACGATTCTCAATAATCTTTCCTATATATATTAGATGTTATACAATATTTTTAAATAGGCGGGGTGAGGCGAGTAGCATAGAAAAAGGAATCATAATCATCAGAGTATAAGATCTAAATTCGCTTGGAGTTAGAAATGAAAACAGGTATATTATTGTAGGACGCGTAACAAGTGAGCTTGTAGATTTGGTATGGAATATAGATGTTCTGAGTTTTAACATATCCTCCATAGAATATTCTGTATTTGTTTTGGGACACTTCAATGAATAAGTCATTCATGAAAATCTTGGTTAAGCCGAACTCTCAAAACTTTCTAGCTAGCCAAGAGTTTCATTAGTGAACAATTTCTTATATTCCCTCCCTCCCTTATAGATTCATTTGCTCAACTTGTCCTTGTTACTTTGATCTCAGGCCTAATTGACTTATAGTGAGAAAGTTAATTAATTATAAATATGCAGTCAATTTAAACTCAAATTAATTAAAATGTGTGAAGGTGAGATAAGGATATCTTTTAAATGGCATGTAAAATACGATGTTTCATGAAAATATGCAATAAGGTATGTCAAGGGAATGGTTCTTAAGAAAGCATTTGACACACTTCAGCAAGGGTTCATGATAGTAGGAGACCCAGCGTGCTGAATTACATTAACGTAAAAATCATCAGAATTCATGAAATAATCATCAAAAGCTTTTCGCGAAGAGAGATGGCTATAAAACGTTGTAAAATGTCATAGAAGTATTGGAGTGCCACAAGGACCCGATATTTGCCCGCTATTACTATCGTTTGATGTAAAATCTCCACAACGCTAAATTATGTTATCACCACCAAGTTTGAACACGATGTCAATAAGAGTTAAAAATAATGTTAACAAACTACAGTAAATTAATTGGCAATGTCTCTTCAGTAACTCTAAGCTATCTTCTCTGACAACTATTTTATAGCGTCAAGCAATTTTCTGGCTATCCTCCCGAAAATATTGCATGCAATTTCCTCTTGAACCATAACTTATACAAAAGCTGCTTATATTTTTACATCTAGTGTGTATTTGTACATCCACCGTCCCAATTTCCTCTTTCCGATTAATAAAACTTGAATTAGCTTTAAAATAAGACGAAAAAATAACATATTTATATAGATTGTTATAAAGCACAGGTTTTAGGTATTTGAAGTTGCATTTAATGTCATGTTGGAGTGTATCGAATAAAGATGAGCGATTCAATTGGCGTCTCGCACTTGTATCTAAATCATTGCATTTCATCGTTAATTTCTTGCTAGAAGAAAAATAGGATAGAACAACCATATCAAGTGAAGCCAATTTTCTAAACATTTACTTTGTATAAACAATTTTTCTTCGGTGAAGTTTTTTGACCGAATATACTCGATTTCTTTCCTCCATCACTTGAACGCCAATTCGTCGTTCATCTTTATTTTGTACAAGAAACACAGCATTTATTGTAAATAGTTACTCAATATAATACTGTAAACATAAGCGGTACTGTACGGTGTATGTAACACTCGTTTTACGGCACAAAATGTTAGTAAAAACAATTTGTTTATCTGTCAATTTTAGTGGTAATTTAGTGTGTTAATCATTTATACCGTGATGTAATTATATTGTCATTATAGATTACCCTACAGACATTATTATAAAGGACAGTAACTTAATTAACAACATCGAAGAAAAAAGTAAAACTGTAAACTGCATTGCTGTGATTCAAAAAGAACTAATAAAATATGCAAAAGAAAATATCAGTTTTTACCACTGAACACTACACAAACAATACAGAAGGAGATGTTACGCGAAATAGTGAAAAAAAAACAAAAACGAACAATCATACAAAAGGTAATGCGGATATTAATAAATTGACCATTGCAAACCAGGTTAGCAGATCATCAAACATTTAAATAGGTATTTGGTAAATAAACAAACAACACTGATGTTGATATAGCTGGAATTCACAGATAATCCACTATTTTATAATAGTGTCTATAGGGAATTAATTGGAAAATAATTTTATTTGTTAACCAAGTTCAACTGATGTTCGTTACTCACGATTCCGGTCGGACCAATTTTAGTTTCAATGTAAAAGCGACAGTTTTTAAAAATAATAATATATTATGTAAATTACATGGCGATTTTGTTTTATTTAATCCCTTTTTCTAATTGTGTGAAGAAAAATATGATAAAAGTTAGTTATGGTAGAAGCGACCTAGATGAGAAGTTTTATTGAATAAAACGAAATTTTCGAATTAGTAAAAATGAGAATAAAAACCAAACAAATAATCATGGTTTTCGACTTTTGGATGGATGGATTATGTGAGAGTTGATATGGTCAGAAAAAATGTTAGTTGCGAGGTCATGGCAGATAGGAGAGTATGGAAGGAGAAAATCTGCTGCGCCGATGATGATGATGCGTTTGGAGTTTTGTGGCAACAGGATCTTAATAAAATAAATGTAGTAATTAATTCTTGGTAGCGTCAGAGAAAATAAGTTGGCCGTTCTACGCCAACGCTTAAATATTTTTAAAGTACAGTATTTATTTATTTATACTTGACGTCAATACTCCATGTATGAAGTCTTGAATTCAGAAGTACTTGATTTATGACATCTTGAAATCTTCCACGTTTAACGTCACGCAAAAAGCATGCATACATTTAAAGCATATAGGTAATACATAGATACCCAAAGCACAGCCCGTGCAAGCCACAAGTATAAAAATAAAACGTCTATCTTTACGTTGTAATCTGATCTGAACTCCAGAGAACTTTCTCGAACTTGGGTCACAAATCATGAACTCCGACAAAGTTTGCCAAAAAGGGGCAAAGATCTTAACGATATTCACATACATTATAAACGATTATGGAAGTAATCGATGGACCTTGAACCGAGGCTTTCAGGTTCCTTCTAAAAGGCACGTGGAATTAAGGACTATTGATTATTATCCGTGTCAAATTAGGGAAAACAGAATGTGTCGTACAGATTTGCTACTTTATGGCTTCTGTTTTGGTAGTATATTTTGCTGTATTATTTGGATCTTGAATTTGAGGTTTATAAAAGGTAAAAGGTTTGATTTAGAGTACAGTTCGTTTTATCTAAACTGCCCGGTGGTAAGTAAAGCTTTAATTTCAGGAGGAATACATAGGAGGAGTATCATCATCATCATCTCAGCCATAGGACGTCCACTGCTGAACAAAGGCCTCCCCCTTTGATCTCCACAGATACCTGTTGGAAGCGACCTGCATCCAGCGTCTTCCGGCGACCTTTATAAGGTCGTCTGTCCACCTCGTTGGTGGACGTCCTACGCTGCGCTTGCTAGTCCGTGGTCTCCACTCCAGCACTTTTCGGCCCCATCTGCCATCTGCTCTGCGAGCAATATGGCCTGCCCATTGCCACTTCAACTTGCTAATCCGGTGGGCTATATCGGTCACTTTGGTTCGTCTACGGATCTCCTCGTTTCGGATTCGATCACGTAGAGAAACACCGAGCATAGCCCTCTCCATAGCTCGTTGAGCGACTTTGAGCTTTGAGATGAGGCCGATAGTGAGAGACCACGTTTCAGTGCCGTAAGTCAACACTGGTAACACACATTGGTTGGACATTTTGGACTTTCGTCTTGAGGCACTGAGGTATGTCGGACGAAAAGACATTGCGTAGTTTCCCGAACGCTGCCCAGCCGAGTTGGATTTGGCGGTTGACCTCTTTCTCGAAGCTGGACCTACCTAATTGGACTACTTGTCCTAGGTAGATATATGAGTCAACAACTTCGAGTACCGAGCTTCCAACAGAGACTGGGGTGGGCTGAACATGGACATTTGACATAATTTTCGTCTTGTCCATGTTCATTTTCAGGCCCACCCGTTGTGAAACTCGGTCGAGGCCCTCGAGCATCATACTGAGTTCCTCCATCGACTTTGCCATGACTACGATGTCGTCGGCAAACCGAAGGTGAGTGATGTATTCGCCGTTGATGTTGATGCCAAGTCCTTGCCATTCCAGGAGCTTGAAGGCGTCTTCCATTGCGGCGGTAAACAGTTTCGGGGAGATTACGTCCCCCTGTCTTACGCCTCTTCTCAATGGAATCGGCTTCGTGCTATGCTCCTGTACTCGGACCGACATGGTGGCGTTATTATACAAACACTTCAACACCTCGATGTACCGATAGTCAATATGGCATCGTTGGAGTGACTCAAGTACCGCCCATGTTTCCACCGAATCGAAGGCTTTCTCATAGTCCACAAACGCTAAGCATAATGGCAAGTTATACTCCTCGGTCTTCTGTATAACTTGCCGCAGCGTATGGATGTGGTCTATGGTACTATATAAAGCCTCTTCGGAAACCGGCTTGTTCGGGAGGCTGGAAGTCATCAAGCCTGTGCTCGAGACGGTTCGTGATAACCCTTGAAAACAGCTTATAAACATGGCTTAGAAGTGTGATGGGTCTGTAGTTCTTCAATAGGCTGTTGTCACCTTTTTTGAAGAACAACACCACCACACCCCTGCTCCATGCTTCAGGCGTTTTGCCCTCGGACAGGACGGAGTTAAAGAGCTTCTGGAGGACTTTAAGTGCCGGTGTTCCACCCGCTCTCAGAAGCTCTGAAGTGATTCCGTCCTCACCCGGCGCCTTGTTGTTCTTAAGCTGCTTCAGGGCCATCCTAATCCCGTACAGGAGGAGTATATAAGAGTTCATTAGAGGAGTACCTTTTATGTACTTATAGGAGAAGTACATAAGAGAGTTCATAAGAGGAGTACACAGGAGAAATAAATAAGAGAAGGACATAAGAAAGTTCATAAGAGGAGTATATAGGAGAAGTATATAAGAGGAATATATAGGAGGAGGAAGAAGAAGAAACCTCCTTGTCGGAGCCAGTGCGGTACTGCGCTGGCGGGGCCCAATATGCTGCTGCGTCCATCCATTCCAACGACGCTGCTGTACGTGTCCAGGCTGCACCATTCCACGAAGGTTGAGAAGGTCGTGGAATATCTGTGCGTGAAGACCAGCTGGACCTTGAGGGTCGAGAGGTTGGAACCGCGTCACAATACGAATTTTAAATCGTTCGTGGTGCGTGTTTCGACACAAGGTCTCGAAAAAGTCCTGGCCGAAAGGTGTCGTGTACCGCCGGTTTCGTGGCCGGCTACGTGACACCAGTCAGCGAAACACGACGCCGACACATCGTGTGCATTAGTTTTTAAGAATATTTGTTATATATGTATAGTATGTTAAGTTTTTATAGGATATAGTATTGTATATATTGATATGGATAATTTTATGTATTAGTTCATAAGTATTGTTATGAATGATATATATGTATTTGTATTTTTATGGGCAATAGTTGCCTGAAATAAAGGAATAAATAAAAAAAATAATAATAATAAATAGGAGGAGTAAATACGACGAGTACATAAGAGTACAAAAAAAGAGAGTAGGTAAGAGAATACATAAGAAAGTACATAAGTGGGGTAAATAAGACTATTACTATGGACTTTCTATATGTATCTAATAGATTTTATCAAGATGCTTGAGAAGTTCCTGAGTTACGTTTAGTTTCGTGCAAATAAAATACTCATCGGCTTTATAATATTAATTTCGTTTTTTCTAACTAATGTGCTAGCAATCTACTCCACTGCGTTATAAGTTAATGGCAAAAATCCCGGGGTTGAACTTCTTGCTAATCAAACGTAGCATGTATCTGTATGGTTCACTGAACACTATCTCTCAATTTAAATAACAACCAGCAAGTCAAATGAACAATATTATTTCTAACATGTGAAACTAATGAATTCTCAAAATAAAGGTAACAAATAAATAAGAAAATTTAACATACGCCCTTGAACTTTCACCTTCGAACAAACGATATACAAAAGCAATCAGCTCACGATTTAAAATATTGAAGACTAGCTTGTTCCCGTGGTGTCACTCCCGTCCTGCGGGAACTACTGACTATACCCGGATATTTCTTTCCCACCTAAGGGTTGGAAGGAAGACGACGCCCAAGGTGTTAAGTCCGCTTTCGTACATAATTTGTGTAAAATGCGTGCAAAAAGTATAATAAATAGGTAATTAAATAAAAATAAATATAGTCTACACGGCAATTATAAATATAGCTTCCCAACAGTCAGAATTTTTGAAATCGGATCAGTCGTTTTGGAGCTTTTAGGGTACCAACAAAAAAAAACTAAACATTGTTGCTTATTTACTACTAGCTTCCGCCCGCGGCTTTGCCCTCGTCGATTTCGGTTATAACGTGTTTCCAAGAGAACTCTTCAAAAGTCCGGGATAAAAACTATCCTATGTTCTTTCTCAAGGTCAAGTTTACCTGTGTACTAAATTCTATTAAAATCAGTTCAGTGGTTTAGACGTGAAAGCGTATCAGACAGACAGACAGAGTTGCTTTCGCATTTATAATATTAGTAGCGATATTAGTGCCTACAGATTGTTCTGAACTTTTGATATTTTGCTTAAAGGTTCGCGTGCTGAAACCTTCAAACGTAAAGTGTTTATTGTAATGATTCTGCTATTTTGTATAATGTCACATATTACTGCTGCGTTTATTTTAATAAAGACTGAATCTGAACAGGAATGTGAAACTGTTATAAGTATAATTGATTTGTTTTATTTGATCTTGATAATATTATAAATGCTACAATGAACCCAATTTAGACAATGGTTTTAGACATTCATTTGTCTTGAATTAAACGGCTTCGGTTTTAGTGGTTAAAACGCGAATCATTCGCGTTTTAACCACTAAAACCGAAGCCGTTAACGTTAAGTTAACGGAAAAATCTCTTGAAGATAGTAGGTACCTATATAGAAAGAAGAAACAAATACGACATCCCAAGTAAATTAGGGTAGTGAGCATGCCTACACTGCCCAGTACGGTAGATCCACCACGATACCTATTTACTTGCTGATCAGATGACTTTGGTTCAGTTTTTTTATAGTCATTTCAGGAAACATGTCTTATAGTCATGTTTTCACTCCAATCTTGGAGCATTAAAGTTTCAAATTGACTTAGTCGTATTGCATTAAATTGACAATAAACAAATGATCAGATAGTATTACATTCATAACACAATAAAGTGTAACACAGTTTAGCTAAATCGAAAACGTTTTATGCTAATACCAATGAAAGTTTCAGGCAGCAACTCACACATATACAAATATTTACGGCAGCACTATCGACGTATGAACTACAGGCAGGATTAATGGTCAAAATATTCAACACAAAGTGATCAGGTTGCTTAGAGGAACTTAATAATTAATTTCGTACAATACGCCATGTTTAAGCCCATGTTTGCTTTCATCTTCTGATATCTGAAATACATTTTTCGTGCTATAGAAATAGTAGATAGATAAATAGTAGTGTTACAAATATGTTTGGCTTTAATTGTGAGATCTTTTTATGCAAAACTGCGCAGGTAACTGAGTAGGTAAGTTGTATTTTCACAATTCGACAATATATTTTTATCCAAAATTAAACTCTTAATTTTCAGTTTGAGTAATATTTAGTTTTGAATAAGTAAAAAAATAAATCAGACCCGCAAGATGGTTAAAAAATGTCAGAAGTACAACAAAATCTGAGATTACATCCGCAGTTGTGTACCCCTGAGCTTTAAAGTTCAAAGTTTTTGCCCCGCAATGAATCAGTTCCCCATTAGTGCAGCCTTGGAGAACATTAGCGGCGGTCCAAGATGTTCGCTCCTCTTCCTACACTTTTATTTTTCATACATTTCTCTTCAACCATGAGTGAAAACCCACTACTAATGACAACTGGAAATTCTGGACAAACAACAAAAACAGCTGAATGCGTTTTAAAACTCTCCGCTAAATATTTCGTGGAGAAAAAGGCTCTAAGTGGCAGCATCGTGATAATCAACATCAACTCTTATACTTCAACCACACAAGGCCTGTTATTGCAAACTGTACACAGCGGTATCAAATATTCTATTATGGTAAAAGATTCTTTTTACCCGCATGCAAACGCTTCACATTTCCCTGAGAAAGCGAAAAATTATATGTTGATTTTGGAAGAGAAATCTGAACTGGAGAGGAATATACTACAATTGAATAAATTGCCAACTTGGAATCCTCTTGCGAAGGCCATAGTATTTTATCAGCTGAAACATAATGAGACCGCTGAGGAGACGTCTATAGAATTCATTAACGAACTTCGCGATTACAAGTTATTTAAAACAATCGTGTTCATTTACGACGAGTATAATGATGTGGTTATATCTTATACTTGGAGGCCGTACAGCGATACTAATTGTGGGGGAAGATGTGATTCAGTGTACGTGCTCGATCGATGTACTAATAACACGATTTACGAGTTTGAGAAGCAGCATGACATGTTCCCGTCAGACATGAAAGGCTGTCCTTTGGTAGCTTACGCTGTCATAGCTGAGCCTTACGTAATGCCTCCAGTAGGAAAGATAACTAATTCCTCGTTCGACGATGCTTATGAATTTGCGAAAGGCGGTGAAATAAACCTTGTGAAAATCATTAGCCAATTCACAAACATGTCCCTTATAACAAGAACGTCGGATATTTTGGAAAATTGGGGCGTGGTGTATCAAAATGGCACAGCTACGGGTGCTTTTGAAGTATTGAGAAATGAGTCAGCGGACCTGGTGATTGGTAACGTAGAAGTGACGAGGATCCTCCGAAAGTGGTTCCATCCGACTGTGAATTATCTACAAGACGAGATGACGTTTTGCCTACCAAAGGCAGGTCAAGCACCTACATGGGACAATCTGGTAATCATATTCCAATGGACTACATGGGTCGCTACTTTCTTTAGTCTGGTGATAATGGGTCTGGTATTCCACGTGTTTTATTACAGAGAGCATACCAACGCAACAAAATGGCCGACAAATTCTTTGCTGATGACGTTTAGCATGCTGCTTGGTTGGGGAGCGTCATTCGAACCCAAAAGCCCCACTTTCCGCATCTTAATATTCGCTTGGCTCTGCTTCAGTATAAACATGGGGATATCATACGAATCGTTTCTCAGAAGTTTCCTAATGCACCCGCGATTTGAAAAGCAGATAAGTACCGAGGCGGATCTTATACAGTCTCGAATTCCGTTGGGAGGTAGAGAGATTTATAGGTCTTATTTTGAGACTAATAACGCGAGTTCGTTTTATTTATATCGCGAGTACAATTCGACTACGTTCTCGGAGGGCGTGAGGCGGGCAGCTCTGGAGAGAAACTTCGCTGTTGTTTCGTCGAGGCGTCAAGCCGTCTACCAAGACCAGAAATTGGGTAAAGGGGCTCCGTTAATTTACTGCTTTCCTGAAAGTAATAATATGTACAAGTATGGCGTCGCTATTCTTACGAGAAGATGGTTTCCGATGTTGGAACGGTTTAACAATATTATTCGAAGTGTTTCGGAGAATGGATTGATTGATAAATGGATGAACGAGCTTTTGATACACTCTGTTAGTTCTGAAGAAGCTAGTACTATAATGCCTTTAAGTATTCAGAATTTATTGGGAGCGTTTATGTTCATAGGTTTTATGTATGGGGCTAGTATCGTTATATTTATCGGGGAAGTAGTAATAGGCTTTATTGAAAAAAGAAAACAAACCAAAAAGGTCATGAATAAGCGTTTGCGTTAATTTTGCATTTGGAAACGGTGGAATTAGGAATGATAATTTATTAAAATTTATGTACCTAGTGGGCAGTGAAATGGACCGGAGACATTGCGTTTATAATGAATATAAGTTATGATTTATGTAGGCATGGTATTGTAATAACTAATGCAGATTAGTTATCAATAAGTACTGTTTTTGTTTGGAGTACTATTACACGCTGGTATTACAATGTTTAAAGGTTTTATCACATTACATACCAACTATTAGTAACATTCTAAAATTAGTTATAAATAAATGTCCACATTATTTCCTGTAAATAACACTTAACTTAAAAAACGTATGATATCAATTTTACCGTAAACTGTAACAATATTGTATTAGGTACTAATTATACGAAATAACACTTAGTTTTACCACTGAACAATATGATTTTTTTTTCATTGAACAACTATCTTATATGCAGCCCTTTAAATTTCAGCCTTATCCTAATAGTCATAAGAGAGATTTTGCATGTTGTTGTTTGAAAGTCTATCATAGTATAACTATTGAAGTTTAAGCCATTGCAATATCAACCTTATGTTTTAAGACATAAGAGTGATGATGTATGTTAGTCAACTATGAGAGAAATGTTCAGAATTAACGCTGACGTGTGACGTCATGAATGCGGTTTGCACTTACGATCACTTATGAGTTAATTGATGTAATCATAACATTGTTTGTGTCATTAGGAAACTATGTCAGTGAAGGTCAGAGGCCTTGTTATAATTTAAGGAGTCATTAAAACACTCACGTTTCCGTGTGTATTATTTTAGGCAAGGTACAATTCCACATAATTTTTCGCTTTGAAAGCTCATTATGATGTTTTCTTTTGTTTTATCTCTAAGGGGATCAGCCAGCTGCCATCTTGTAACAGGATATAAAGTGTTTTTGTGCATACATAGATGCACTCGACATTAAAACCAACAAGGTAGATAAGAGAACTAATTTACATATGTATATACTAGCTTCAGTTCGCGGCTTCGCCTGCATGGTGTGTTGATAAAAAGTAGCCTATGTGTTAATCCAGGGTATCACCTATCTACATACCAAATTTCAACCAAATCGGTTCAGGTGTTTTTGCGTGAAAGAATAACAAACATACATTCATACATTCTCACAAATAATTTATGATATTAGTAGGATAGACGTCATAACAGAAGAATAAACAGGGCGCTAATTCAAGACTCAGACCACAAAACTCCTTAAATTGCTGTCCCGAAATCAACAACATAATTTATAAATCAATGCTATTTTAATGCCGTGATTATAATAAGATTCACGTGGCTAATATCCTAAGGGAAGAAAATGGCGTAATAAACCCATGGAATATTCCTGAAGGCGTGAGCGAAAAACCAGTTGGAAAATAACTCATAAAGGTGTTTAAACACCCTTTGTTGTTATATATATGTGTATGTACGTGTAATAGGTATAATACTCATTTCATATCGTATATATTGTATCATTAATACAATGTATGGCGCCGTTCATATATTGACGATGTAATGGGTAGGTGGTAGAAGAAGTAGCATTTTGGGTGTTTTAGTAAATGACTTTGTTACGTTTTAGGTATCTGTGATGAAAAATAAACGAGGTATTTATTAATTTTTTTGTTCAGTACATTTAAAGTACCTACTGATTTTCATTATTTTTTGCATCGTGTCTTTTGATTTCCAACACCAGTTTTTTGCATCACAAGGAGAAATTAAATGTGCTAAGTAACAAGAACACTTTTGGAACTTTATTAAAGATTTAACTACTTTAAAAAAAATTGAAATCTATCTAGCCATTACCAAAAAAACCCCAAAATCAATTACACAACAACACAAAACGAACATGTTTACGGAGCCCTACAGGGTGATGCAAGATATGTCCCTATTAGGGTTACAAAATATAACGCTCATTCTCTCCGACGGTTCCGTGGGGAAATGCACAGTATGAGAGGAGAAAACGAATTTTACACGAAGCGTCGTTTACAAGTAATTCTGAGTTGTGTATGTATTTTGTTTATTTTGAAAATGTTATGTGTAAATAATATCGTGACGTTTTTGGTTTGAAGGTTTAATTTGATTTTATTTGTTTTGGACTGTAGAAATTAATTTCTTGATAATATTAGGATGATTTATCATGTTATTGAAAAATATGTTAATTGGTAAAATAACTTACAGTCAATGAATGTTATCGTAACTGTTATTTTCATAAAAAAATTAAACATTCAACCAGTTTAAATTTATTTAAATATATAGAAAAATATTTGCCCAATTACACATTCTGCGAAGTTACTGCTCAAACTGACAGCCAACAGAAGTGAACATTTTCATGTTTTACAAATAACTATATATGTTTTATAAATAAATTGGCAGATTCATACACAAATAACCTTCCATTAAAAACATTATCCTTTAGTCAAGTAGTTCCCTCATTTGTCTTTCCTCAGCGTTAATTTTCCTAATTTACTACAGGACACTAAAGGGAAGGACGGTAGTGACGTAGATTGCTACACACACACACAGTCACGAGCAATGAAGATAAGTTCCCACTAATGATGAGCCACACACCGCGGTACTTAGTTGACAACTATATCTCTAGGGGTTGATGGCACTGTTAGTTAAACGGACGATTAAAACTCAGTTTAAACTTCTATGTTTTTTCAAATTGATTAGTGATTTAAGTGTTTAATTCAATCTAATTGATACTAACATTATGAATGCAAAAGCAACTATTTTCCTGACGCACTTTCATGCCAAAAGTATTGAACCAACATACATAGATGTGTAGAGAATACAGCGGGACTTATTATAGACTACTTTTTATCCGGCTGCAGGCTAAGACGCTAAGGGATTGTTCACACCAAACGTATTGTCCGCCGCTGACTGTGAGTATACTCACTGTCTGCCCCAGTGTGAACGTCGACTCAATCTGCAGTACCCGTACTCACCAAGCCGACAATAAACTGTAGCGTACGATGCGCTACATGTGTGAACAAAAGAATAGGCTCGTGTAGGTTCACACTAGATGCGTAAGCTGAGCGGCTGACTATTCTACACATAAAAGAGCTCAGTATTTGAACCCCCCAATCTTCATACATAACAGATGCTATGTCTTCCCAAGCGCATCTTCGTAAGTTTCTATCACTAAATTCTTCTGAATTCGCATTCCAAATACATTCTCTAGAATGTACTTCTGCAATAAACTTTTCGGTGTCGAACGTCGCGAGGTGTCACGTGTCACGTCTGTCCTCATTGAAGTTTGTTTCTCGAGTGTATTGCGGCCGAGGCGCGCGGCGGTGCGGGCGCGGCGGAGCGGCGCTATTCGGCAACTGCGTCCGCGTAGCCAATCCGCGTCCGCCGTGCATAGTCGCGTAGTAAAATAATCGGCCACTGAGAGTCAGCGACAACAGACGACGTAATAGCGTATAGTCGGTTCGGTGTGAACGACAATTTCAATATATATGGAAAAGCAATAAACTGCGTAACGCGCGCTCACAGTCAGCGGCCGACAATACGTTTGGTCTGAACGATGCCTAAAGGCACCACAGGCAACAGTTAGTAACCCAAATGTCAGGAAAGGCACAGAATACAGAAACCTAGAACCCACTTATAACCCTAACCACTCGTAACTTAACCTACCGTCAAACTGCTAATCCTCCTAACACCTTTTAACCAACGGTGCTGCCAGCCGCCCTGTAACAATTCATCTCTCGTACGTTTGAAACTGACAACTGCCTCCGAAGGGCTCCCAGTCATTTGTTACAGCAAACCAACGATATATATTCACGACTTTTTATGAAAGGAACTGAGCAGAGAATGACGTAATTTATGAAGACATCTGAATACGTTTCGTAATTATTTTTGGATCTGGATTGTTTTTGGGGAATCGGTTTTTAAGTGTGTGGAATATTACTTGTGAAAATGTTTTTTTTGGAGCTTAAGATGGTCGCGGTTTTATGAGGTACTTAATGAATGATTATGTGGTAAGATGTAAAAATCGACTCCTACATTTTTAAAGAGGAGATATCAGAAATTAGGGGATTTTGGAAGGTCAGCATAAAGGCATTTCTATTCTCCGGTACCTATTCTGCTACTCCGGTATTTAAAATCATTGCAAAAGTGTAAAACCATTACCTAATGTATTTTGAAAATCGATTTTTAATGGTGTAGAGAACATTGAAATAAAGGATGCCATATGTACAATTCATTTGTGCAAGACACCTCTGACATCAAGACTGAAGAAAGCAATTTGAACCCAATTGTAGCTCTCAATAAAACTGACAATTGATTGAACATTCGTCTGGTGTCCACTTCACAACGTCAAAATCATCAGTTCATCAAAAATTCATCAGGAATAACTGCAATATTTCTGGTTTACAAAAAGCAAATGATATCAAACATTTTATTGGAGCTTCATAACTCATCAGTTGTCAAAGTAAAAAAGAGAGGGAAATGATTTTGATCTTCATTATCATTATAGAAGACATGAGTTAAACAGTACATAATAATATCAATAGTGGAACCGGATACAAATTGTGTAATTTTGTTAAAATATTGTCATGCCTTAGAGCCATTGGAGCCATTACATACCATCATCAGCTGAGCTTCTACTGTCATATCTGTAAGAAGTAAGTTATAAACTTGTTACACTACATTGCAGGTAAAAACTCGTACATATAAAAGAATGATGTTCACACAGTTTTAAGAGTAGAATTTAAAATGGCACATGTGATACAACTACACGATCTAAGTGAAGAGCCGTCTGTCTGTCAAGGACCACCTACCGTGCGACAGTTGGGCTCACCCATTCATCTTTATTCACTGAAAACATGTTTACTAATGCATCTACATCAACCCTTTTGTGTAAGGCTATAGGGTCTATTTTTGCTTGGAGAAGAAATTTGTAAGATGGTCTTAAGAAGGCGAGTAATTTATAGTGGAAAACAGAGCCGTATAGCAAACTCGTGTTGTCTGCTCATCCACCTTTTGTACTTAGTATGAAGGTTTGTATATTTAGTGCGTCGTCTCAAATCCAGTATCGTTTGATTTGCGGTCCCCTTGATTAATTTGCTTGAAGCAGAAATGTATTTTGAGTAATTATTTACTTTGCTGTGTGAATATCTGGCGTACTTTGAGGGGAGGTACTGAGTTTAGTTTATTAGTTTGTCTGGTTGTGTTGGCAAGGAAATGTATAATTGAACTGGCAAAGGGTTTGATGTTCAACGTTTATGAAGGTGTATGTTTAATTGGGTATTAAATGGTGATAATTACTTTCGGTTGTGTTCAAAGATCGTTGGTGTTTAAAGTGAAGTTATCACGTGAGGGATTCTAGTTGCATTTCCTAGTTCGTGCGAAATTCAGTGTAAGCTGATAAGGAGTTTAAAAGCGGTTGAGTGACTTAAACTTTCATGGTATGGATTTTCAAGTTTCTTCCGCAGTCATTATAATCACTTTAAAGGTCTCTGCACACAGCGGGCGCGGCGCGGCGGGACGGGACGGCAACGCGACACTGAGCAGTTGTAATGTACTAGATATTACGGACGACGTCACACAGAGCCGTCCCGCTCGACGCGACGCGACGCGTAATATCTAGTACATTACAACTGCTCAGTGTCGCGTCCCGTCCCGTCCCGCCGCGCCGCGCCCGCTGTGTGCAGAGACCTTAAAGGACCATCACACATCCTATCATCGCTTATAGCCCAGTGTCCACAGGGATTCATTTGACAAAAGGATACGATACGATGTATGTAAAAGGTAGGTACATGAACAACAAAGCCACATTCAATAATTTCTGCCCAAGATTATTACCATCCGCAACTTATAATCTACACGAACACCTATCACAACAAACGATCCCGAATTCCGCACCACTCATTATACACAGTTAATACTATTACTAAGTTCCCTTGCACCACCGAAGTAGCACCGAAATCTCCCAGCTTAGTAGACAAGTCAGCCGTGAAACCGCTATTAAGATATTGGAAGTTACTTAACATAGTACCATCTACCATCTGGTACCTAATGCTGAACTGGTTGTATGCAATTTACGAGAGCACTTAGTACCTGCCGAAACTGGTCAGGTATTAAGACATTATGGGATTAGCTAGTTAGGAGAATCAGTGGTTATGGGTGGTTCGTGTTAGGTATTGGGTGTTTGGTTATGGTGATTGATTTTAGATATTGTTTAGTTATAGTCAATTGTTTTTAGGCTTTTGCAGGTTCCTATGAATCGTCACTATATTTGCACGGGCCTAAAAATAGGTCCCGTCGAGAAGAATTTGTAAAAGACTTCATAAATAAGAAACTTTGGTAGATTATTTGTAGCATTGTTCACTAATAATGTTATTTACAAAAGGAGCTTGAAATGTGGATGTCAACAGATTAGATAATATTTTTTTTTTCTGATTTCACTGGGATATTTTGAATGTTATTAGAGGCCAATTGCCTGTAAATATTACGAAATGCTTATTTAAACAGAGCTTTTACAAAACAAACATATTAATCAGATCAATCAAAATTCCATTTCACATCACGAAATCCGGCAAAATTAATAAAACATAACATTTACGCGGAACGCTTAAATTTTGCTGATATTTACTGCGTTCGCCGTACATAGTCGTATATAAAAGTTTTGCCCCACATCGGGTCCCGGGCCGACCGTAAAATTTTACTACACAAAACCTGTTGGAAACTGTAAAATTTTGAAACGGAATATTACATAAGGATATGTGTAGGAGAGGCTTAGTGAACTTGTTATCTGTAGTTTTTATTGTTAGTGAAATATCGGTGTTTTAGTACGAGAGAGGGGAAAAATGGACCAGTTTTATGCTTCAGTAGCAGTTTTTACCGCACTATTGGGCAGAATTCTGGAGTGTAGCAACACTAGCAACATTGTGGGTGTTAAGTATCGGCATTAAAATGTATGGACCAAGTTTTACGTAAGTGTTGGCTTAAACAATTTTGGCATTCTTAAGTTTTGGACATTAAACGAACTTTCAAACTAATAGTAAAATGAAAGTTAAAGACAGAAGTTTTGGGTATAAAAGAAATGACAAATGTCTTCAAAAAATATTGTTTTACGTTTATTTAACCTGTAGTGTAGACGTTTATGTAAAATCATTGAGCCAGATAATTGGTTTCTTGAGTACATAAGATATAGCGAAATGACCAAGGCCATCTAAGAAAACAAAAATTACCTAACCAGGAACACACACGACCAGGAAAAAACCGTACCCCAAACAGCTGATTACCTAACCAGTCCCAAAGCATATTCCCGTAAATTTCGCCAGCGTAAACTACGCCTAAGCGTAGCTCAATTTATGTTAATGTTCTCTCGTGAATAATATACGCGTTCTCGAGTGCTTGCTATATTTATGACGATTAGCGCGTCATCGACGGTTTTTATGTTGTGTGCGTCGTGTTTGGAAAATTGTTAGAAATTATGGTTTGTAATGTTGGTGTTGAATTTGTAGTTAGAATATTTGGCAACACACAGGTTGCCTTTTTGGTACCTACTTTCAATATGGCACAACTTAATATACATAAATTACTTCATCTGGTTAGTAGTTATTTTATAGTAGCTATTCCCTGCTGTTTTACTCGCATCCCGAAAGAACTGCTTCTCAAACCCTATTAAGAAAAAGACCTGTGTCTTTCCTCAGAGTGTATGTATGCCAAATTACATACATTACTTCGTCAGTTCTGGCCTGAAAGCGCGAAAGACGGATAGAGAGTTTGTCCGCGTTTAAAGGTATAGTATTCGTCGCAGCGCTAATTCAAGTGTAAAGTTTCTTCAGCAGTCTAAAAAAGACTTATTTTGGTAAATTCATTTTCTAAATATAATATTGTAAAAAAATACGAATTTCTTCAGCAAAAATAATATTCTTCTCTATACAAAGTTAGAAACATTGTCAAAGGCTAACCACATCCCAAGACAATGCAACAAGATATCATAGCAGTTGCATGTGTGCGTGTGTGGTGTGTGTGTGTGTGTGATGCCAGTGAGAAAAGTGCAACGTCACAGCACTCAGCTTCCACTTCGAGTGGGAAATTTTATTTTTGTGTGACGTCTTTAGGGTGGGGAGTGGGGGGTAAGAGGTAGCGGGTATAGCTTAGACCACCTCGTTATTGTAGCTTATCAGGTGGGATACTGGTCAAACATGATTGTGATACAAGCAAAAATTTTTATTCGTTTATATTTTATAAGTTTAATGATAATATTTTTTTATTCGGAAATATCTCTTAACCCTTTGTATGTAGGAGCGCTGATATACGCGAGACATAATTATAAGCAGTAAAATGCGATGTTTTGTAACTTCATAGTTAAATTATTCACCATTCAATAAAAAAACCATCTTTCATGGGTTGACAGGTTTTATATTTTTTCCATAGAACATAATGTGGGTTGATTTATAATCAGTGGAAAACCATATAAAAGGTAAAATATATTTATTATTATGCCATAGTAATAAAGTAATATTCTTAGTAACCAGTTCTTAGTTTGACACTCTATCAGCTTATGACTTATACCACACGCAAAACACAACTTTAATTACAAGCTTTATATTTTATTATAGATCAAAAGACAACCGCGATGCTTCCAAACGGAACACTACAATGTGTCTCATGAAGTCATGACGCATGCGCACTGCACGTGACAGATGACAGAGACAGATGTACCTTTGTCAAAATAGTGAGTACATCTCATTCATTGTGTAGAAGTGTTTTTTAGCCGGAATGTATGTATAGCTTGTTTTAATTTTGTATATTAATTGCATTTTCATTGATCATCCTCCATTACGAATCATCATCATCCTCCGAGCCTTTTTTTCCGACGTTGGGGTCGGTTTCCACTGCGAATATTTTCTGAAAAAGACGAAGAGAAGGTACTGTTTTATTGTTTGTTTGGTCTTCACTTTTTATAATATGTTTCTTACATAACATAACCCTTTTTGGCAGGTAAAAGAGACTTGAAGTGCGTTTTGTATGAGAGAGTTTTTTATTTAGCTTTATCACATCTGAAACAGAATTAAAAAAACGTAATTTTGAAATACCAATCCTATACTAACTTTTAAATACAATTAATCTAAAAGGTAGTATAGAACTGGTCTCAGAAAATATTATCAAAATTTTGCTTAAATTTTTATGTGAAAAAACATTAGTTTTTAACTTGAAACATGTTTCAAAAATACTAGTTTCCATTTAACATTCAAATAAAAATTCTGCTCTTAATTAATTTTAGCTAATATTTCATACAGATTTAAGTAACTCGCATAACCCTTGATCACGTTATAATCGTATATCTAGCTGTGAACCTAAATCCATTAGAATCCGAGGACGAGTAATTAGCCAAACGATTGTAGAATCTAGGAATTATTTCGCTCGGTCTAAATTACCCAAAGAGCTTAAAGTTCGAAAAATATTGCCAATATATTGTGAAGTTAGCGTGGGGAAATTAAATTGTGCTGATTGTTTTTCAATAGTGAATCATCATCATCCTTGGCAGTCGTTACGGGTAGTCAGAAGCCAGTAAGTCTGACACCAGTCTAACCAAGGGGTATCGGGTTGCCCGGGTAACTGGGTTGAGGAGGTCAGATAGGCAGTCGCTCCTTGTAAAGCACTGGTACTCAGCTGAATCCGGTTAGACTGGAAGCCGACCCCAACATGATTGGGAAAAAGGCTCGGAGGATGATGATGTTTTTCAATAGTGAAAATGGTATAAATTCATTTAACGATCGAGGGTTGCCTAAGTAGGTAAGTTTTTTAACCAATGCTTTGGCAAGCCACTTAGTTCTAAGATAATACGTGGTTGTAAGATTGCAAGAGATTTTAATTTGTTTTTGGTGAAAAAGCTTATAGTTATAATAAGTACAATACATAAACCAAAATAAGCAATGTATTACTCAGAGCAATGCGATACCCCATCATAAGAGAGTTTGACATACTATCTGGCTCCTGACTGCCAAAGACAAAAAGTGACAGCCGGGTCCGAGAGTTTAAGGTTCCTCCTAAAACACGAGAGGAACATAATAGTTCACCCAGCCATGGATCAACCGAGCCAAGCATAGCTTTACCTGTAATTGATCCGTCTCTCTGTTAATCAGCCAAGCTATCACAAAGCTGCATTTACAGCCCAATTAGTTTAAATTTCTTCCCAAATGTTATTTTACGTCACAACCCAGATGATATCGAAGGGGTCCAGCTAAGTAATTTATACAAAACATGCGACTTCCAGGGTTAGGAATACGTTCGGTCATAATAGTAACATTACTATTTAAGCATGCGACAGCCATGGAGCGGGTTAATAGTGGGGTGACCATAACTCTTGTGGAATACGGAATAAGTTGTTTTTTAGTTTCAACATTTTGATGGGGGAATAAGGACAAGACTTAAAAATACACTTTAAATATTTTAATACATTTTATCTAGGTATGTACTAAATACGTCTGTATACATTAAGTGCCTTACTGATTAACACGGATTTAAGTTACACCAGGAATAACCATATATTTCCATAGGTTTAAACTTGGAATAACTTTACTCCATGTTTATTAGTAAGGTGACATTTATAAGGTTCTTATAAAAATCTATTCTTAACTTAGAGAGTTAGTTATTTTTGGTAATTAGCAAGGCCTCCTCTCGGTCCAGATTTATCATTTTTTTTAAACAATTGCCCAAGCAGTACCTACAACAATATTTTGACTTCGACAAGAAATAAAGAAAACAATATTTGTCAGTAGGTAGTTACAATAGGTACCTAAGCACAACTACACAATACCAAGCTCCTTGCAACCAAACGTGCAACCAATTCTTTTTCACTAAAATCTAAAACACCTATTTATCCTCACTGCCTCTGCAACCTATCCACCCTACTTAATGGCGGTCATGCCTTACTCGTCTGCCATTAAAGACATCTGACGATGGTTAAATAATAATTAGGTCGCACACGTGCGCTTAACCACGTATGTATGGAATTACGACGACTATGAAATGTAATCGGTCCGCCATGATAGTGCCACTGGACCTCTGAAGTTGGTACTTTTATCTATGGTACCAGATTTATGCGAGTCGGTTATGACTTATTTTCTGGTATGGTGTTTTGTGTGGTACCCTGATATGAGCGTTGGATTTTCTGCTAGTTATTTACCGTAGAATTAGAATTTTGAGCCAGTTTAGAGAGGATCGATGACAAAAGAGCAGTTAAAGAGCTTTACTAGCTCTGGGGTTATGTTTTATTTTTGAAACCAAGTTACACCTGTCCAGATTTTAGCAACCTACAACCTATTCCAAGGTTGCTCTGCCACCTTAACTTAATCACATTTAACAGCAGCGTAAAATCCAAATAAACAAGCATTATTTTTTACACCTAGCCTAAGATAGGCTTTACTGCGTATTTAATATCAGCTTAAACTTAATCTAGACCCAACGGCCTAGTCTGAAACAAAATTACCTAGCCTAAATACGTAGTTTACAATTCAATTATACCATAAACTGAATGACACCATGAATAAAGACACAGTTTTATTATATTCTTTTGTAAACAGTTGTGAAGCTACGTACTAACGTTCGTAGCGATGTTACTCACACACGCATGTGTTCGATGCACGGCACTCAATACTGGGGCCAGATTCTGCTAATATCAAAATTAAATGAAAATTGAATCGCAATAGTTGTTTAACCTTAGTGGGTATTCTGCTACTTACTTAAGACCAGTCGTATTCCAATGACAATTGATTGGTTTGCGATTGATCTGCCATTTGCTTTATACGGTAGTTTGCTCTACAATCATATTGCAATCCTCAATCATTTGCACTTGATGATTCATTATTGAATCACAGAAAAGGATAAAAACGTATATTTAAAAGAAAAAAATGCGGAATGCCACATACGCTTCAATCGTAATTGAGTCGGGATTGGTCCCAGACGGATGTGAATCGCATGTCGCATTCTGCTCATGTACTTAACATTAGCAGAATCGAGCCCCAGTACTGACAGCGCCGATAGCGCCCATAAAAGCTCGTCGATGCACATGCGTGTGTGAGTGACATTTTTACGAACGTTAGTAGGTAGCTCCATAACTGTATATCTTTACTCTGTGATAAGGTCAGGTTTATTTAATGCTGGAATTAAAGCGTAAATCCTTTGTCGTAAATCTGGCTTTAATCTATTACATTAAGATGGCGGCTGTGTGTATGTATGTGTCTTAAGACATATTGCTGTGGTGAGGATTTAAGAAAATCTTATTTGTCAGGTAAAATGGTCTTAGTTATATTTTAGTCATAGTTAAGATTGATATTAAAAATTAGGTCAAGAAAGTCGTGGAAAGTCGTGGTGACCTAGTTATTAAAGAACAAGTACTAGGCTCTCAAGTACGTGTGTGCGGGTTCAATGTTCAGGCAAGTACCAATGTAACTCATTTAAGTTATACGTATTTTTCAAGTATATTTTAGACACCAGTGACTGAAGTAAACATGAAAGAAAAAATCGTGAAAGGATTGCGATAAATAACAAGCAACACAAAAGAACCAAAGCTAATTAGCCAGTAACATTATTCGCAAACCACCATAAAAACCGTATGATTAGACGAAAAAAAATAAGCTTTTTAAAGTGTATTTAATTTTAACTCCATACGCGAACAGTTGGTAGTACGAGCGAAGCATATGTGCATATGTCGAGCGCGCAGTGTTACCAACTTTGCGAGACAAAAAGTTGGCAGAAAAAAGTGTGGTGCGGACAGCGACGTGAAACTCGCACTGATGGTCAGTGGGCAAGATGTGGAGGGTAGGATAGATGTGGCAGTAGGTAGAATTGTTTTGAAAGACTGCTTGTTTTTTAGGTGTCAAAGTGAGCTGTAGTCTTATGTTTGAGAGCAACTTCTACAGATGTTTTTATAGAGGTATAATAATTTTAACTAGATTAAGATCAAAAATATGAAATTGGTATACCTAGTAAAGAATATCTATCTATGTAAATTAAAATGTATAAATCAGCTTTAAAATAAATGTGAAACACAAGAAAGAACAGAAGAACAGAAGCCTGACACTGTAATCCATTTAAAAATCCTAATAAAACGAGGATATATTCATTGATATTCAGCAAATGGGCATTAACGTGGTTTTGTATTACTTCAACTCAAAATCTAACTATCATCTTCACAGATGCTACTTAATGTAGGTACAAACACAGTCGCTTCTGCGGTATCACCTAATCTTTGCCCCAAGCGTTCAGCTTATGCATGGCTGTAAAATTTAACGGTTCACAATAAAGTACTGGAACTAAGTCCAAGCGCGCACTGTGGGCTATAACTTGACGCGCATGTGCGCTCGCCCTTACAATAAGGATATGACTGGCCATACATTTTAGTAGTACATTATTTTTATTTCTGCTGCAATTTGAAGGGTGAGGGCTTTCTTCGTTGTTTGTGGGTTTCTTGTTAGCAAAGAGGTTTGCTTACTTTGTGATATATGCTAAGTTTTATGGGGACTTGGAGAGCTATAAATTAGGTATTCGTTTTATTGCGCTGCACCACTACTAGGTAGTGAGCATTAACCTGGTAAATTAATTTATTTAGAGTCAATATATTTTTTTTTGTAATTTGTCCATCGAACGAGACTATTAATAAAATTAGTTCAACGTAACAATGCAGCAAGTCTTCTGGGTACGTTTTCGGAGGACAGTGATGCGGAAGAATACTTCGACGCCTAATCAATGTACTTATACTACACTACACTTGAATGTTTTTATGTTTTTTATTTTTAGTAAAGTAGTTTAAGTTTGTAAATATAGTGTACATATTCTTATTTAAATAAACGTTAAATCTTTGTCTACAACATTTTTGATATGGTTTATTGCATCACTCACAAATACCTCCTCTTTTGCTTTTAAAGTGCAAAACAAGAGGATAATTGCTTAATAATAAAACATATCTACTTCTACCATCCGATACGGACGTCCAGACTTCCCTATACACTACACCTACTAACAGTTAGGTAAATGATACGCCTCCCCTTTTCAATTTACATTGCAAGGCAAATAGGGAGCAGTATTCAATCAATACGGCAAACATTCAGTATCTATTTATCAGTAGCTACAGTCCTACTAAAAAGGGGAAGGGTTCAGACCATGGAGAATTAAAAGATTAACGGAGGTGCTACAACACAAAATCTCCTTAGAAAGTCATCATCTCCCGAGCCTATTCCCAACTATGTTGGGGTCGGCTTCCAGTCTAACCGGATGCAGCTGAGTACCAGCGCTTTACAAGGCGTGACTGCCTATCTGACCTCCTCAACCCAGTTACCCGGGCAACCCAATACCCCTTGGTTAGACTGTTGCTAAGAAATCTCCTTAGAACATCGTGCGCCAAATTGCGGGTGTCCATTGTTTTCAAAATAAAATCACCAATCAATCAAGACCAATCTTTGACAGATTGGTTCTGATTTGACAAGGAAACCGAATGTCTCATTAGTTCTACTAACCGATCACGACTACCGACGACGACGTTACTTTGACCTACATGTATACGCCTGACCTACTTGCACTATGGCATCTCCACTATCTTTCCTTTCTCTGTGGTTCAGACGTACAGACGACAGTTTTATATGTAGATAGTTAGGTTTTATGTAGTGAACTGTCTTTATGGAGTATGAAAATGTTTTGAGGTGCGCTTACTGGTTCTGCGGTGACGATACTTTTATGGGTATCTAAGCATTACAGTTTAGATAGGAATGTGGTATGAGCGAACATGATATCAAACAGTGCTGGACATCATCTCTTAATGCACGTCATAGTTTAATTGTCTGAACAGTCTTCTGCTCCAAGCATCCATTTTTTTAGATTTCCTTGTTATGTTTTAACCAAAAAACTACTTTAACTTGCTCATTGCAGATTAATAACCACTCAAGCTGTGGTTTTAGCTGGCTTAGACTTTTATTAAGATACGTTTAAAGTAAGACCTGCTTGAGACTACAATATGCCTAAATCCAAGTCTTACTACATTTAGTTTAACTGCCACACTCAGAATGGATACTTAAATTAGTCCTAACGAGTCCTTAACTAATTATCATTAAATCTGTTAATGAACGATACATCCCAGAGACGAAATTTAAGGGTTCATTAGTTAATGACAGCTTTAAGTATCCGTAGGGCAGAGTATCGTCAAATTGTCTTTGATAAATGCTTATCGATAAACGAAAGATGTAGCCGCACCTTAAAATGTGAAATTATTAAGTAGCAAAAACTGTTATTTAAATACATTAAAACCTTGTATATCAACAATAGAAATAAGAATTTGTTAATTTCGGCAACGTTTTTACGTAAAAACACCTATTTTCATGTAAATGATATAAAGTACATGGAAACTTTTTTCTGGTATCACTGTCAATATTGTACTGTCAGTGTCAAGGTTACGTTTAAAATTCTTGTTCCGTTAACCGTCACGGAAGAAAAGTGTGTGGAAAAGTGTGATAAGCTCTGAAATAAATAGCTTTATCTTAACATATTATCATGGTAAGTTTTGTTTCTATGTACATTATAGTAGCTGCACATATGTATTTGAAGAATTTAACTTGTGCTTGTTTCATTTTAGGAGTCTTCAGGAACAAGAGCCCCACGCAAACGTGTGGCTAATTTCACGGCGGACGAAAAAGCTTTGTTAGCACAATTAGATAAAAAGAGACCAATCGTGGAATCTAAAATAACAGATGGCAAGTCAGTCGCCAAGAAACAAGCAGCATGGGATAGTATAAATCAGGAATCAATCACCAACTTCCAGACTACGGGCTGCTTTGTGAAAGTTTAAGAAAACCCTCGAGAGACCTCGAGCACAGCAGCCGCGCTTGCGACCACTAGACCAACAAGGCAGTCAAATAAACTTTGTACTACATAATTGTTCAACAATTAAAAAAGTATTCGTCTTATTTTATGGATTTTTATTTATTAAAAATTATATTATGAGAAAAACCTATCAACTATAGATGGTCGCACCAAAAATCTATTGCTGTTGGTTGTGCTTTCACGCCTTTCACTCATAAGGATAACATCATTATTCTCAATATGAGGAGATTCCCAGTTCATTGGAACCAAATCATCAACCTGTAAAGAAATATTATGCAGTGTCGCACAAGCACATATAACAGCCACAACTGTATCCATCTATGCCCATTCCAAGTTGGAGACAAGGAAACCTTCTTTTCCAAATGCCAAAGCGTCTTTCCACAGTATTCCACATTATATTTTATTTGGCTTCTGTTGTAGTTTTCTTGTGCAGTTGAATTTGGTGATAAAGACGCGCCAGTAGCACATTGCTAACTGCATACCCGCTGTCCCCTAAAGTTATCCCTTTTAACACACCAGTATTCAGTCTTTGTTTAATTGCACTGCTGTTATAAATAAAACTATCATGGGTACTGCCAGGCCACCGGGCTACTAGATCATAACATTCCAAGTTTGTCCCAGTGACTGCTTGAACATTGATAGAAAAATACCCTTTTATATTCCTATAGACTTCTAATGTTACTCCTCCTGGGCTTCTTATTTGGCCCCACTACTCTAAACCTTCTGGTATAGTCTACAAAATCAATAAAGTCAAGCAAATCACTCATCTTTACTTTATTGTTAAAACATTCCTATTCCTGAGACTTTTTAAAATATTTTATTTACTTTTATAACCTTAAACATAAATGTCAAAATCAATCATTAGAAAGTTAAGTAAAGGTTTTGCTGTACTTAACTTTAATTGTCATTAAGGGATGCTAATGGATCATTAATTGTCTCTGAGAGTGAGCTTTTTTAAATCTATACTAAGGAGCCACTTAAGTAACCATTAACTGACTCTGAGTGTGGCAGGACTCCAGAAGTGACGATTGACCATACAGCCACTTCGTCACTGAAACCCCAAAAGTGACGGCACAAAAATTTATTGGAAAAGTTTAAGCTCCGAAACAACGCAAAGAATGCTCAAATGTTATAACATAGTACTGCGAATATGAAGCATTGTTCACCACGAGCCTGTTAGATTAACCTTTGTTCGTAGTTAGTGAACTAGCATGAATTTTACGGATAGTTCATCTGTATTCGGGCTTCGATGAGTTAGAAATTATGATGGGGGATTTTAAAATGTGAAGTGATTTAAATTATTTTTTTCTGGTTCGGTTTAGGTGTTAATGAAAACCGTGGATAGTTCGGAGTACCGTGGATAGTAATGGGGATAGTTCAAATTTTTCAGTGAAGCAGATTTATGGGAATTATATTTTTATTTCATTACGCAGGTATATCATATTTTTTTTAGCCTGGATGAAGATTGATAGGTAGTTAGAGATGTGACACACTCGTTATGGGTACGTTTCATTATCTGCGTCCGTGATAATAATCGTCAATACAATTTCATTTGAAAGTTCGTCACAAATTAATAAACCACAGTAATTAGAGACACAATAAGAAAATCTCATAGCTTCAGTCTTCCTTCTACTACTTCATCACGTTACGTCCTATTTTTCGAAAGACAATAAAGGCGTATGCATAGCACGGAAAGCGGCGCGAGCGATAATAAATATTCAGCGCGGGGCAGTGTGGTTACAGCCCTAATTTGGAACCCGGGTACGACAATAGTGTTAGAATTGTGTATTTATTCCGTGGATTTAGTGTCAATTTTGTTGTATCTTTCTTTTTTTTTCTTTGTTCTTCATATAGGTACGATCTCATAAATAAAATGCATCGAATTATAACGAAGGTAGCCACGTGAACATAATGTAATTCTTAACTATATATTAACAATAAAAAAACAACATAAATAAGTACAATTTGTTCCATTTAGTTCTCTAAATAATTTTAAATGCGTAGCCCCCTTGCAATATACGCAATCGCATTTTACGTACCAAAGGGGTAAGTCTCCCGATTGTCTATCTGTTTCATTTCCTGAGCGTTTATTGAGAGAATTGTAAGGTTAAAGAACCGTTTATGCTAGTAATTTAATCCGTATGTTAAATTCTCGACACGCTGCTTCTAATACAGATTTGTTTTGGAAATATGGTTGTGGTCCCGGGAGAAGGATATAATGTCTAAGTATTATCTAACAATAATAATTATCATAACTTATATATGTTATTTGAAAATGCCGAGTCAATATTGTTCTTTCAGTAACAAATGAAACTTAAATATGTCTCATCATCTGACAGCTTTCTAAATCTAGCTTAAATATGTCTAAAACACACTACAAAAATTAAAGACACATTCCACAAAAGTAGCCCTTTCCCACTGGTATTACGCAGTTAAATAAAAGGACGAAAATTTTCTAACCCATTAAGAACATATGGCCACATCGTGTCGAGATTCAATCGTAAGTCATTCTAGGAAGCCAGTACTAAAAGTTATATTAACCGTGAAGAGTAAACGCATACTGTAAACTAAAAAGTCGCCCGTCAGTTGACCCGAAAGTTGACTTAAGATTTTCTTATAATAGATTTTTTTTTTAAAGTAAATCTTGAGTTCTATCAAAGATTTCTATAAATATATGATCTTTGCAATGTGCGTGATACTATTCATCTTCATACTGATTTATGAGACCAAACAAACTATCGGCCGACTAAAAGTCTGCAGTGTGTGTTACTGTAAAGAAACAGTTAAAATTAGGACATCTTTCCCACAATGTTTTATGATGGTTCAAATATTTTTGTAGAGGGTGTCATGCTCTGATTTGTTTGGACTTCAATTGTTTTTTTTTGTGTATGAAAAGTTTATGGGGATAATTTTATTCTTTAAAGGAGCAGAAAGAAGAACAACAATTTTGGATTTTTTAATTTGTGTGTCAAGGTTCAGCTTATAATAAAATTGTGTTTCGATTTTAAAATTGGACCTGAGTCTCTGTTGTCTAAAATGAGTGTAGATAATTCTTCTCAAATTATGACATTCATGTAGAATAAAACTTTTTGAAAAAATCATGAAAGACTTTTCTAGATAAAGTTTGTGATATAAGAAGAATAAAATACCTCATACCTATAACGATCCACAATATAAAAAAATACATCGCTAAGTATTTCATAAAACTACTCCTCAACTTCATAATTTACTTCCAACGATCAAATAAAAGAATTCAATATGGACTCGATAAGAGCTATCATAAAATCACACTCTGGATCATGTGGTGTTGAGCGCGGCAGTCGCGGGGAGGCTGAATGGAAACCCATTCGCAGACAAGTGCATCACAACACCTGGGGCGTGTGATTATAGGCCGGGAGCTCGGCAACGGTGTTTAGCGTTAAAGTGTGCAATATTTGTACTGTTCGTGTTGGATATTGAAATAAAAATGTTAGGTAAATGTTTTCGCGTGTTTTATGTGGTTTAAGAAATTGTTTGGGTTGTAGGAAATTGTGCATTTTAGTTTTGTGTTTGAGGAGTAAGTACATGCTGAGATGTAGTGAAATGTATACAACATGTAACTTAATTAACGCACATCCTGAAATTAGTTTGTTCAGAATCGTTTACTGAATCGATTTATATCATTTTTAATATAGGTAATTTTTTATCCCAAAAATAATTAAAACTACGGAAATTATTGTCATATTAACCCTGTACAGTCAAAACAAATTCAAATAGACCGTAAAGCTTGGGTTTCCTAGGAAAGCGGTGCCGTCATATAGCGACCGTCATATTACGGACGCAAATAGACGGTCGTCTTTACGGTGATGACATGTGGAAAGTTCCACGGCCGTTTTAACACACCGTCATAAACTTTTTGTTAGTTGTATCATACTTACTAACCTGTTTTATTTAATATTTCTCAAATTTCACGACACCAATTCTGTTTTAGTTGACTTTTTCTATAATCTTTACTTTTTATATTATATATTGCTTCGTGGTTACGAACGAAATCTATTAAAATTTCGTCGTCCTCGCTGCTCCAAGAGTTGTAACAAATTTTTGACGTTGTTCCGAAAAAAAAACACAAATACGTATTAAAAAAGTTTCACCGCTTTCAATAAAACGTTCACCAAACTATCTGACACCGTCAAGACGGCCGTCATGCAAATGGCGGCACCGGTTTTTGAAGTTACGGCGTCAGTTACCGCTCTCTAGGAAACCGCCCCATTTTGTTTACATAGACAACGTTCTGGTGACGTCATTCACCGCTGTATTACGGCCGCTATATGACGGCACCGCTTTCCTAGGAAACCAAAGCTTAACTCAAAGTAATAAGACTTCGTGTATTGTCGGCTTTTTCCGTAGCTTCGTTATGTTGTGTCGAGTCGAGCGGCGCGCGGCGCGATATTTGCGTGCGTAGTAGTATGACCAAAAAGTTCTCCAAGAATTGGTATAACTTATGTAGTAAATAACAATGCATATACATGTTAAATTAAAAATTCAGTGTATGTATTATGATTATAACATAATATTCTAATTAGGGTGTTTGAGGGTGTGCGTTAATTACGTTACATGTTGTATATTAGAGAGATCATACAGTTGTTGTATTTTTTTACAACTGCCATAAAATCGACCCATTTTTTGTGTTACGCAATTTATCATGCTTACATTAACTTACGCTAGCCAAAACTATTACCTCCACTAAATCACGTTATATTGCCAGAAACAGTGAACAGTGAAACAGTGAAACAACAAAAAACTTAACGCGCCACGCAATTCAAGCAAGCTTTACGGGTAGCGTTTCAACCGTCCGGAGCAATGTTTTTCGCGGTAGGACACCGATCGCCCGTAATCCTCCTGTTGGCTCCTACCTACCACGTGTAATCTGCCCGTGACTTGTATAAAACAATTTGTTTAGAACCGGTTTCCAATTTGCTTCGACATGATAGGTTTTTTAAACGGATTCTGCACCCCCGGATTAGGTTTATAGATTGAAATTTAATCTGTAATAGATTTGTGTTGATGGGGTTTTGATGTTTTTGGCTTTGTTCTCTTTTTTTGTGTCTTTTTGTTATTTTTTGTGGGTTTGCTTGAATTGTTATTAATGTTGAGGTAAATTCGCTAGGCAGGTATACTTTTTAGTAACGTGTTTGCGGTTTAGCTAATCGCACTATTATTGTGCCTGCTAAAGATCCGGACGTCCTATTATAGTAGGAAATTCTTAGAATAGAAAGCTCACTCTGTGTTTGCACAAATGCTTGTGCACTATAATGATATTTCATGGCAATAATTTAATCGTCTTAGGCTTGAGAACGGTCAAAATTTTGTCCTGGACGCCTTCAGCTCCTATTCACAAACTTTTCTTAATAATTACTATAAAAAAAATCAAAATAACACCACAACAAGGTACCCCAGCTCCCGGCCTCGTCATGGTACGTTTGACGTGTCATCGAGCGATTGTAGACGCGCCTCGCTCCGAGCCGTTTACCTTATATTTTCCATATAATAGAAATCTTATGGTGTATCTCGATGGTGTGATTCCATATCGGTTATGTTATAACTGCTATTAAGTTTTGTAGTTATGTGTTTTGAAGTATATCTGAAGACTACGTAAATGATTTGAAAATTGCAGTCTGTTATGAACTCGGAATATGTGTGAGGTAAAGTATGCAAGCTACCTAAAACTGGGATGCTTGATGTTCATTCGGGGTGGTCTACGTTTAGCAGCGAATGGCAATAGCTGATATGAAGGTCATAAGAGACTACATCCTGCGTCAGATTAGTGAGACCATGTCTTCTAGATATAATATAATATTTGGACTTTCAGGAATTATATGTCTTCGAATTAAGGTCTGACTTATTAGGATAGAAAAGCAGCGACATTCTAAGCAACAATCATCAGAATTTAATCAGATATGATACTTCAATAAATCTAAATGTAATTATATTTGCAAGAGGTCTCTAAATCATAACCTAAAAATATACAAGCAAGTACCTAAGCATTACACAAGCGATCCAATTCAATTTTGTAACAAATGAGTTCTGATTGGTTTGTTTGAACGTCTATTAAGTATGGGAGCGAAGTCTTATAAGTTATCAGAAAATTAACATCGGCAGGTATTTTAGTTAGGGGTTGAAATGTTCATGTGTGTGTGTAACGTAGTTCAGACTTTAAAATCTAACTAGTTTCTGACATTGATTTTGTTTGCGTAGGTAGACTTTAAAATATTACTTTAATTGATATACTCAAATTAGAAGTAAAAATTAAAAGACCTAACTAAATACAGTCAAAATTACGAAAAACTTGATTCCCCCGCGGTTTCACCCAAGGTCTGAGGGAACTACTTCCCTTACCCAGATGGGGATAAAAAGTATTGTTGCCGACCCCAGCGTTCTTAAAATGACGTGTAAAAGTGATGTAATGTCCAACTTTGCAAAATAAACAATTTCATTTCATTTCGTTGCTCTATACTCTAAGCTACCTCCCCAAAAATATTCAGTCAAATCGGTTAGTGGTTTACAATTATAGACCCACTGCTAAGCATACTTAAGACATTAGGAATTAGAGTACATAGGCACCCGTAGATAGTCACTCATCAGAGTCCCCCATCCTGTATAACTATGCAAAAGTATTTGGACATGGCTAGGCTGTAAATTACAAGTAAATTCCTAATAGTATACCTAATTGGTAGTACTTTAACATTTTGCATAAACTCATGCATGGTGTAATAGGAGTAAATTTGTGTAGCCGTGTGTGTATGAAAACGGGTTTTTCGTGGAATTCCTAGCTTTGTTGAAGCTGCATCGCAAATTGGTTTCGGGAATGTGTTCACTTACTTGGATCATAATTATAGATTCCATTTATGTTTGGTTCAGATATTTAGTTAAGGTTTTAAAGTTTTCCTCGCAAATACAAATTTTAATGTGCTTTTTCTCGGGAAGCCTAGTGACACTGGTGTTTATTTAAATATCTTATTTATACGCAATATTTTTATTTTATAGTTTTTACAATTTATCTACTAAATGGCAACCACAAGAAACAATATTTCTACTCAACTCTTAATTTCAACATTGAATATTATCATACTCCGAGCCTTTTTCCCAACCATGTCGGGACTTGGGGTCCGCTTCCAGTCTAACCGGATTCAGCTGAGTTCCAGTGCTTTACAAGGAGCGACTGCTTATCTGTCAACCCAGTTACCCAAGCAACCCGATACCCCTTGGATAGACTGATGTCAGACTTATTGGCTTCTGACTACCCGTAACGACGTAATTTAATATTAAAAATATATTCTCAAAAAATTGGATCATTTTCAACTATTCTAATTTACACATCTACCTACAACATTATGTACTTATATGTTCTACACATGTATTAACAGAGTGCTTTGTTAAGGAAGTTAGCGAGTACATTGTGATTAAATTCCTCTCGGCTAGTTAGATAACGAGTAGTTTCACTTACTGCCTTGTCTTGTTTTAACAAGAATACGGCCCGTCATTAATCAACCCCGTCATATTTTTCATGCTTAAAGTGCGGTAAGTTTGACGATGTTAAGCGTGAAATATTCGGGAGAGGCTCTTTAAGTTAAAAAATAAAAGTAAATACCTACATATGTCCTTCTTTCAGTCATTGTTAACCAAGACCAAGGGGATGTGGGACCGGTCTGTCCAATGGATTTCTATTTTCGACATAGTTTTGCCTAAAAGTCAAACCGCGAAATCTTTTATATAGATTCCTCATACTTACAGCCCTTTCACACGGCAGTCCAGTTTTGCGGGAACGGCATTTTACTGTATCTTGCAAAACTGAACTACGTGTGAACACAGCGTCCGATTTTGCAGGATTCCCGCTTTTTACTGGACGAACGATCCAGTAACAAGTGACAAAACCGAATCGCACAAATCGACGGGAACAGCTTTTTGCAGGATCCTGCATGCGGTCTGCTCGTGTGTACACTAGCATATAATATCTTTTGCGATCAAACGGGATCCTGCAAAAAAAGGTATCCTGCAAAAAACTGGACTGCCGTGTGAAAGGGCCGTTAGGTGCAAATGAAAATACCTATTTCACCAACATTCTTCAAATCATTTAATAAACCCTGTCAAAGAAACCTGTGAACATCAAGAATTCGACATGAAAGCATACAGAACCAATTTCATTAAGTTACTATTGATATATGCGCATACATGTGTGTGTGAGATCAAAGGGCAAATTTTAATGAAGCCTAGAACCGCTTTATAGCAATATCTAGGCGATAAATTGGCCCCCATCCATGAGGATATTTTACTTGCATGATTTTTGCGGTTTTGGTGGGTTTGATACCGACCTGAAAAACAACAGATTTTTTGTTGGTTTCTGTTTTACTGGCTTTCAGTTTTGGCTAAATTGTAATATAGAGGTATTTTAATATTCACAAAACTATTTTAACCCTTAACAACCCACAAGTGTCTCGCGGACACATTTTTGCGTTTATGTTTTCATAAAAACGAAAGTATTTATTTTTACGAATCGGCCGTTTATCGAATTTATCTCCAATGTGTTACGAATCTAAATGTGTAATGAAAATATTTGTAACATGAATAGTTTATTATTTTTGGTTAATAAACGAAAATAGTACTTCACCAACCCACAAGTGTCCAACAGACACAGTAATATTTTGTTTTATTCGAGTGTGAAGGTAGATTGTGTTTTATTTACATTTACTTATAATAATCTTATGGTGTCGAGTGCCATGCAAGATGTGGCAGGGTAAAATCGGGAGGATACTCAATCATCTGAACCTGCTGCGAAAAGAAAGAAGCGTGTTATATTTGCCCTTCGAAATTATCAAGGGGCTTCTAAACATTGTTGTGATAAATGCAATCACAATGTCTGCTCTGAAAATTCAGAATAAAAAAATTGAAATATCTGTAAATGAATAAGTGTAACAAAACATTGATGTCCTCCTAGCCGATTATCGGCTACGGCGGCTGTTCTCATGTAAGGAGATTAGCCAACTGCGCAGGACATATTATAGTGCACAAGCATTTGCGCAGACACAGGTGCACTCCCTATTCCTTCACTCTCATAGCCCGATGGGACGGGAATCCGACACGACCGGAAAGAGATCAGGCGCAGGACCGACATTTACGTGCTCTCCGATGCACGGGTGAATCAATCACCAACTTCCAGGCTTCGGGCTGCTTTGTGAAAGTCTTCTAAAACCCACAAAGCGATTTCGGCCCGACTCGGGAATCGAACCCGAGACCTCGTGCTCAGCAGCCACACTTGCGACAACTAGACCAACGAGGCAGTCAAACAAAACATTACTGAAATACATTATACTGTCTTTTTAATTCTTTTGCTTTGTCATACCTTACCTACATTTATAAAGTGTCTGTTGGACACTACAGGTCAGTTACGTCACAAAAGCATTCTGGATAGTCTAGATTCTCGGAAGAGAGAGAATTGAAATGGAATTATCTCGAACCGGACTTACGGCCGATTACAAATTTGTAATCTTACAGCCTTACTTATGAACGTGAATTAAATATAAGTAATACTTAAGGGCTGTTTAAGAAAATTCCTACTTATAAACGTTGCTTAAGCATGTGTTAACTAACATTTAATCACTACTTAAGACATTAAGTAGTGATTAGTTAAAATGTTGCTTAGAAGGTGATTAGAGATTTTATAAGTAAGGGGGTATATCTATAGTTTTGGATTTGACACTGACATTCAAGTTATAATTACAGTCAAACGGAGTCTGACCGATATCAAACATGTCAACAATAATATTAAGTTTTTAAATCATCTAAATATTCCATCCATTGGATGTTAAACTGCACATTATGATAGCACTACATGAAATTTGCCCCGCTCCAGCCGTAGCTCAATATTCATGAACACAGTGCGGTCGACGATCAATTTTCATCTTCCGATTTACATGTATCGATATAATTAAATACGAAACGATGTTCAGATCATCGCACCGACTGGCGTTCGCGATTAATTACTCGATATTGTTAGTGTTAGTAACGATTTATGGTCACTTTGTTGACGGGAAGTGGTGGTTTTTAATTGACTTCTCGAATGTGGTTGAATGTATTGTTAGAAAGTTAGACTTGCTTTTAAAAAAAAGTCCAGAAGGGAGAAAATAACATGAGGAATTACCTATCTAAGGGAGTATACAGGGTGTGTCGTTCATAATCACATTAAATCCTATCACATATACTTTATGATATTATATGGCGAATTGTAAAACAATAACCTAATCCATTCAGTGGTTTAACCACAGGAGTCATTTTTATAATTTACAACATCATGTGTAAAGCAGAGATAAAGTTAGGAGTATCGAATGTTTTGATCCGCTGACAGCTGTCAGTTTTCAAGGGAAAATTTCAGTTGTTTGTAATGACTGGCATTTATATGGTGTTCTAATTTTCGCACATTTTTATTCCATTTACTTTGTTTGAAAAATTCACTTTTTATTTTTACGTTTTTTTCTTTTTTCTTTGTGTTAATCGACATATATTAACCAGTATATTAACACATTTCATTTAATGTGATTGTGAACGACACACCCGATATACGATAGGCTATAAGAAAAGTAAATAAAGGAGTATGTAGGGAAGTACATAATAGTAGTTCATTAGAGGATTTTAAGGGGAATACATAAGGAATTACAATGGAGTGTTTAAGGGGAGTAGGTACGAGAGTACATAAGGGGGGCATTAAAAGAAGAAAGAAGTGAGACGTCACAGGTAACTTGGGATTGTGGTCATGCCTACAGTTTTTACTATGATATCACTATTAGTAGACCTAGATATAACATTGTATAACAATCTCCTTTTTAAGTGAAAAGTGAAAAAGAAAAATAGAATAAAATTCTTATTTTTCTCCGTCACTTTATTAACAAGAACCAACACAATTAGGGCCAATCAGAATCGTTATTAACTATTAATTGCTCACTGAGAACTGTCACTATAATTGTTACCCGTTGTCACAACCTATAATTTTATTGAAATTGACACTTTTTATATGAGACGATTTATTTTCTAATAATTTATTAAAACTAGACATTCAATTCTAATCTATAGCCGGTATATCGCTATTTATTATTTGCAATATTTTGTGAAAACCAATCGATCTATCGAAAATTACTATTGAATTCTGCAAAATGAAAAAACAAAAAATATTTTGTTTAACTTGGGAATCGAATCCAAGGCTTCAGTAGTACCAAACTTCTATTGTATCAGCAATATGTACTTGTACAGGGTAAATACTGTTAAAGGGCTAGTTAAGTTGTAGAAAAAAATATAAACAAATGTTTGGCAATCTTGATCGTATCGTGAGGTGTAAAGCTTAAGGTATTACAAAGTAATTACTATTTCCCATAGTTAAAGCAATTACTAGTTTCTACGTAGTTTTTGTGTAACCATTCCGACACCGTCGCGAAATTGTTTTAAACATGATACAAGTTTCTCATGTTACAGGAAGTTTAAGATTTTTTTTTTCCATTCAATAAAAGATGATAAGAACAGAAGTCTTTCTGGTATGTTTTGATGGATGAAAAATAGTGGAAAGGTACTTTTGGCTATTGTCAACTATATCGTTAGCATGAAAATTCTATGGAAGTTTTCTTAACCTGGGAAGAAACATGCTACCCACTTAGGCACGTGTAAGCACCTATGTAATAGTTGGTTGGCTTATATTATTCACAGAAGTACACACAGATATTTTTTTAAGAAACTAAATGTTAACAATGCCAAGAAAAATGCAAAATACCTGACCTAACTAACGGTCTATATACCTTTTTTCAAATATTATGTTTCCAAGTGTCACAGGAGCTGAGACAGTTCGTTGACTCTTCAACTTTCATACAGCACTCAATGGTGCACCAAACGTTTTTGGCAAAGAATACCATTTGCCCAGACTTCCCAAATTTATTGCCATCCTCATCCGAATGTATTCAGCAAGATCAGCGCAGTTTCCTACATTAAATGAGCAATGCAAAGAAAAACTTAGACGTACAAATGTCTCAGTTGCAAATAGAATTGAATAATTGAATTTATAGTAGTTCCAGAATTTCATATGGCAACTCTGGGCTGGCAAGTCTCCAGGTATTGCGAGTCCAACTTTGTAATTGAAAGTTTCTAGCTTGCGATGTGAACTGTTTTGGACATGATAATATATCATTGTTTTATGAAATTAGGATGATTCATTATTGTTTTGATTCGATAGATTTATTGGAGTTTTCTCATCTTTCTCTCGTAATTTGGCAGTTGGTTATTGATTGGTGTAGTTGGAACTATCGATCTTGGTAGTTTTTTGTTTCTCAAGAGTTCCATTGTTTGATCGATCATGTTTATTAAATAAGTTTATTTGATTGAAGAGTGCATCAAATGATAACTTGACTTTTATTTGGATAACTTGTCTAAGTTTTTAGCTCTCTTGGGGAGCCAATGCATTTATATTTGGTACATCTTTAAATGTTCAGGTCAAGGTGTTTTATCGAGGTCTAAGAATATTTCAATTGGCAATATTAGGGGCATATTATTGGTTAATTTTGTTATCAGTTAGAATGTTTATATTGCTATCTAAATACGCTCAAGAAGAGATTTTATACAACCATATTTATTTTTATCTATTCCTATACATCGACACCTTCCCTATTACGACCATTATCAAGTTTAATAGTTCTATCAGCACCAACATAAAGAACTCCAATTATAACATGATCGGACCCTTCATTTGTACGTCACTCCCACGCCCTACAGGTGCTACCTAACAAACTGAAGGGTTAAGGCGGATCACACACTACCATGCGTTACGTTCCGATACCCGTGTGTGTATGGCTGGCAGGAGCTGGATGCGAGAAGCTGCAAATCGATCTCAGTGGCGTGCACTTGGAGAGGCCTATGTCCAGCAGTGGACTGCGATAGGCTGATGATGATGACCCGTGTATTGTACGTGGTGATAACTCTGTAACCACTCTCGTAGATTCTTTGTCACTGTGTACTACTGACGTATTACAAAACACATAAATAAAGTAGTGAATGGAAGGGAGAATAAGTAACTTAATAGAAGGAAGAAAACATAGTGGAGAAAATACAGTTACATAAGTAAAGAATTGTAATTTTTGCTCTTCAAACATCGATTACACTTTTATGGGAAATCATCAAATGACTTTGACTTTAACTTAAGCTCTTCAAGAACCAGGCCGCGGTAACTCTTTCCAAAAATCTCACAGTCCCGTTGTAATTTTTGCCCTTCAAATATCGACGGTACTAACGGACAGTATTCAAGAACGCTGTAAAATCAAACCGAACCACGTAGTAGTGTGAGTTCCACCAAATAATTCAACCGGAATGTTTGCAAAACATGCCAAAATCATCATTACAAATACACGAACACATCGTCAGATTGTCAATTATATGGATTTATCAACCGCCATTGAGCTGTTGGGAATGCTCGATTATATTTAGACGGGTAAATAACGCGATAAATATTGCTTATGTAAACTAACCTTTATATTTATGGGTGAATTTGGGTAAATATCTTAGATTTATTAAAGGGCTGTGTGGGTGGCGTATTCATGAAATTGGACCAGCGGGTGTAAGACTGCTATATTATATGCATTTTGGTTCGGTATCATGAAAAGTTGAAAATAGTTACCTGATTTTATTGTATTTTTTTATAACTTACTAGTCGATTTCCCCCGGTTTGGACCACGTCCCATGGGCACGTATTGATATAAAATATAGGCTTGGGAAGAAAGTAGCTTTCGGTTCAGTCTTTACAGTACAAAGAAAAAATATGTATTGACTATATAAGTATGGTATGGAGAAATGATTTTCCTTTTGATCCAAAGTAATTCTAGTACAAACCTAAATTGTAGCTTCTCCAAAGACCTGGAACTTGGCACATAATTATTCCACATATACATATATTCAGGCCCATATTCAGATGGAAATATCCTTCACGTGCCTAGAAGGAATTAATTAATTTAGTCTAGTAACATGGGCTATGAAAATACAAGGCTTGATTGGTGAAATAGGCAATTCTGGTTCGTATATTATTTTAGTAATATCTAGATATTGATGTTCATATATTGTGTGGATGTATTGTATCTTCAATGTATTGTCAAGGTTGAAATGAAACCCTTGAAAGTAGGTTGGAGTTTGTCAATTTAAGGCGTGTTTCAATACGTTATCTATCCGATGTTTTGTTTACCGAAGTTAGTAACTTCACATTACTTCTATTAGGATAATATCAATTTATTATCTCTAGTAAGCTATACAACAGACTGAATTCGAGAGATAAAGATATTTTAATGCTGTTTCATACTTAGGTACATGTTATAAGATTTGGTGCAAATTCCATGTTTAGTTTGCCACACAACAAAACCTTGTGAACGTTCAATCTGTAATCAGTGAGTGGATTTCTGCCTAATCGCTTTCCAATCTTTTCCAACTCCAGCTACTGAAATTAAAACACATGTTCACTATATAAAACTTCTCCTTTTCCAAGATAAATCTAAGTCCATTACCACTCATTAGATCAAGAACTACTGAAGATTCTCGGAAAGCAAGTTCAAAAGACATTCTAAAACTGTCAGCAACTACCCTCCACGTTACGGAATGCTAATCTGTCTTGACGGCCGTTTCTTTCTTGTTTCCTTCAGCTATGCTTAAAGGATCTTTAGACGGTCAAAATTGTTTGACATGCACGAGAAGCAATTTTAGAACGTTTAAGACAAAGGTTGATGTATTTAAAAAGCAAACCAAATGATTACTAAAAAAATCAATAGATTAATACATACAGGAACGTTAAAGTTTGATACATTTAGAAATAAAAGAAACCACAGATAATATCGATGACGATAATTTCCAACTATACTATAAAACTAATTTTGCGGTTAAATGTTCATGGCGCAACAATTCTTAACCATCACAATACGCTTAGCTTATTTTTCGGATGCAATTGAGTACCAGTATTTTACAAGAAACAACTGATTATCTGACTTTTTCAACACAGTTACACGGGCAACCCTATAACCCTTGATAACACTGGTTATTAGACAACATTCGGTTGGTGTGTAACAAAGGGTGTGCAAGGCTTTTGGGACTTAGATTTTTTTTTTGGCAATTTGTATCAATTGCAGGATACAAAAGTTATATCAAAAATGAGTTCTATTCTAGATATCTCCAACTATATCTATCTTATCCTATCCATTTGAATTGCCAGAATACGAATCGGCAAGAAACATGAACATACCTAATACCAGCATGGGCAGCGATCCATCAAATTCGTCAAGCACCCTTACCAATACTGTCCGTCTAGGAACTCCTTTCGCACAAAGGCAGCAGATGCAAGTCTTAGTACTCAACATCCAAGGTCGAATGCCCTTCACGAAGCGAACTAACTATAGTACCGACTGTCGGACGTTTCAACATTCTTCCTATATTTAGACTAAGAATATTTTAACATAGATTAAAATTTTGAGCCAGACGTGAGGGTAGAAATGTGGGCGTAATTAGGTTTTGTAAGGCCTTTTTAGGGTTGTGAGTTATTCAAGTTTTTTTTTCAGTGTGAAGCGTGTGGGAGTATTTTAAGATCTTAATTTGTCACAGAAATAAGTGGCTTAGTGTACATTCCTGGCTTTTACCTAACACCGAGAATAAAATAGCCAAGCATTATTTTACACCAGCGTAGGTTTTAGAAGGTCAATGTTCGAAGATCGTTCGATAACAGCTTTTTTGTGAGAAATCATCAAATAACCCCTCCCGCTGTGGGTTTGCAGCGTGTCCTTCCTAAGTCTGTTCCTTCTTAATGTTCCAGGGCCACTGTAACTCTTTCGAACAATCCCGCAGCTTCCATAACATCTTCAATATTGAATTGCGATAGGCATGAAGTGTTTAGGTAAAACACTTCATCGCTTCTGCATCATAATCTTTGCCGCGACAACACAAAACCGTTCACAAATCAGTCTCCATGTATCGACAAAGAAATGCCTTCTAACCGTTATTCGTGTAGTTATTTATAACGTTATTTCAGTTTCAGATGTTCCCGTGTTTACAGTCCATGAAACGATTAGATGTTTTATTTTCGTTGGATTATTGGGTTTCTTTGGAACTGTTATGGTGGTATAATTGGGGCTGCTGGCTGCTGGAATTTGTTGGATTCGATTGATTTATTTTAAGGTTTTATTCTTTTTGGTGTGGCGATTAAAGTTTTGTGGCCGTGAACTTGTGTGAGCTTATAGATGTTATCGTGTTCCTAAAATTAAACTTGGGCATTTTTTTGACAAGGCAGTAGTATTCTCGTAAACATGGGGTTGCTTTTTTGCAAAATTACACACATACAAAAATTACATTAAAGAGAAAAAAAAAAAAAAAAAAAAAACATTTTTATTTCTCACCACAAGGATACAAGTAATAAGCTAGTATAGTAACACATAATTTCACATTATATTATAGTGGTTCATATGCCACAAACGTTACACCCTATCCCCTGAACTAGGTATAGCCTGTATCTCAGGAGATAGTTTGTTCAGTACAAGTCTCAATCATAATTGATTAACTTTTGTGTGTCACTGCTCAGATCATGTCATTGTTTTATTGATTTACGATGAGAGAAATTATTATTATTTTCTATTTTTATACAAAATTTAAAAAAAAAATAATGCATGCAGAAGTCGTGTTTGGTATGTGATGTGTGAGGTGTGTTGGTGTAATTGTGAAGATATATATATAGTACATGTGTGGTGTAATATGTATGTGTATGATTGTATGATGATGATGTGTATGATTATATGGTAAAGGTAAGCAAGTTTTCAGTCTCTTGGTAATTTAGTTGTAATAGGTACTTTTTAACTAAATTTTTAGCTTCATGTGTGGTTAGATTTTGGATGTTACAGTTTTTGTTTATTCTATTGTAAAGTTTAGAACTCATGACATAGTAATGTCTTTCTGCGAAGGATGTTGTATGTGAAACTCTAGGACAAGGTGGGGGGTTCCTGCGTCTGTTGTTGTTGCACTGGAGTGGGGAAACTGTCCTGTGTCTTCTCTGAATAGATGCGAGCACATAAAGCTGCCTGATACTTAACAACTGACAGTCAGCATAAAGGTGTGTTGTTGGATATTTAAATGGCTTTCTAGTCATGACTTTGAGGACAGCTCTTTGAGCCCGCTCCAACTCAAGGAATCTGATTTTTGACGCTCCACCCCATACTGGGATGCAGTAATTGATAACAGATTGGCACAGAGATACATAGATTTTTTTGAGAAGCTCTGGCGATGCAGATTCTCTGAGGGTCTTAAATAGAAAAATCATTGTTCTCAGTCTGGCCATTACCTTGTTCAGTTGTTTGTCCCAGCGAAGATGTTCATCAATTTGAATACCCAGATATCTGACTACAGTAGCAGATGTTAGAGGTTGGCACTGACAGTTCTGTGACTTATCTGGACAAGAGTGTGCTATTATGTTAAATGAATTGGACGGTTTTTTATTTTTCCTTATCGTGAATGTTACATAGTAAGTCTTATTTAGATTTAGAGTTAGTAGGTTAGCATTCAACCAAGCCATCATTCTAGCAAGGCAATCCTCAGCCATCTCTTTAACAGATTCCCAACTAGGTCCATGTATCACAATCGCAGTGTCATCTGCGTACGTATATATATTTGTATTTGGTGAGGAGATTTTACAGAGGTCATTTATATAAATTTTGAATAAGGTTGGACCCAATACACTCCCTTGAGGCACACCAAACGTTACAAGCTGTTCGTCGCTAAGGTAGGAACCGATTTGAACTTGCTGTGTCCTATTTGTTAAATAATCTTTGAATAATAGAAGAGGGTTTCCTCTGATACCTATAGTCTCTAGTTTAGATACAAGTATGGGAACAGAGACTGTGTCGAACGCTTTCGCCATGTCTAGAAAAATGCCTAAACATTTGTTTTTGTCGTCTAGTTTACTTGCAACGAACTGTGTTAGGTCCAGTACAGCATCTTCAGTGGATACACCACTTCGGAAGCCATACTGGTTATCGGCAATAATGTTGTATTTATTTAAAAATTCGTTAAGTCGGGTATTCAAAAGTTTTTCGAGTATTTTAGACAATGCTGATAATACTGATATAGGTCTGTAGTTGTCGACACAGTCTCTGTTTCCTCCCTTGTGAATTGGGTGGACGACTGCCTTTTTAAATGCCTGGGGAAATACTCCTGTTTTAATGGATTGATTGAGTATATGAGTTATGGGTCCTATCAGTGATTTTCTACAACACTTTAATAGATTGGATGATATTTTATCCCATCCCGTTGCGCAATTGCTACGTAACTGCAAGATTACAGATTCCACCTCACTTTCATTGGTTTCAAGGAGAACAAATGAGTTTACCGAGGGGGGAGATTCATTTTGTGATAGATCTGACCGTCTGTTTTGACTCTCAGAAATTATTTTATGTGCTAAGTCCTTGCCAATATTAGTAAAATATGAACATACCTGGCCAACAGCTGTAGCAGGATTGTTATGGATATTTAAGAGTTCTGTAGGCGATTTTTTATTTTGTTTTGTATGGGTTATGTCTCTGATTACGTTCCATAAGGCTTTAGGATTGTTGCCAGCTCGACGAATTTCAGATTTTTCGTATTCTGTTTTTAGTCTCCGGAGAAGGCGATTGCAAAAATTGCGATATCTTGTATACGTTATCTTTAAAATTAAATTATCAGGAGTCTTGGCTGTCTTTTTATGAAGTCTGTCTCTGTTTGCAATGCAGCGCAATAGCCCTGGCGTTATCCACGGCTTAATATTTCTTTTTCTTCTAGAGATGTTAACTATTTTTGTATGTTTTATTATTACCGATGTTAAGAATGAGATAAACTTATCAGTGGTCACATTGGCATCTTGTGATTGCAGAATATCAGAAAAATCTGAGGTTTCGAGCTCTTTTTTAATGGCTTCATAATCTACTTTATTCACAATGTTGTTTGGTTTTTGTTTTGAGTTAAGTTTTTCTATGGACAGCAAGATCGGTATATGGTCAGTGATGTAAGTTTCAACTAGTATGGATGTGGCTGGAAGTGTAGATTTTAGGAAAATGTGATCTAAGCAATTACCAAGCCTAGTTGGAGAGGTGTGAGTTGGTAACAGCCCATATGTTGCATTTAATATTAGATACTCATTGCTTCGTTCATCTTCATTGTCAGATTTTATATCTATGTTAATATCTCCTATTAGGGCAACACTACCATACCCCGTTAGGTTTTCATATACATTATTTAGACTATCCAAGAAATTTTCAAAATTTTGCCTATGCCTGTAGGATGGCGATCGGTAAATAGTAATAAGTGCCAGTTTGTTTTCTATACAACAGATAAGACAGTTAGCGTTGGTGAACACGGGCTCATTAATAGTACAATTCAGTTTTTCATCAGTGTATATGATTATGCCATCGTTTTGATTAGAAGTGTTTTTGGTATAGTGAGAAGTGTAGCCATCCAAGATAGGTATTTTGCTGACTTTACTCAGCCAGCATTCTGTAAGAACGATAATGTGAATGTTAGTTTTTATTGTAGATAACAGTATTGTTAAATCGTCGTAGTGTTTATTTATGCTTCTTATATTTAAGTGCAATATTTGTATAGATTTGTTATGTTGTGGTAGATAGATATTACATTGTTCCGGAGTACATTTAATTGATTTTGCTCGTGAGATCGATTCGAGGTCTTCGTTTAGCTTAATTATATCAGTCATTATTGAATAGCAAATACACAAAAGAAAGTTCCCATACAAGTCTGTGTACTTATACTCATGCTGATACCTTTATTCCGTAGTTTGAGTGATGTCAAGTGTATTAAATGTGTGAAATAGTGTGTAAGTTGTATGTGTGATATTTGTATAAACATATGGATTGATATTAAGAAACATGCATGCAAAAACAGAGGATTACCAGAAAAACATGTTATGTTTAGCAAGTATGTAACAAGGCAAACACTTAGCACAAGTAAAAATAACAGATAATAAAGTAAAAGTCATGCTTCCCTATGCAGGTCAGCTAAACACTTTTCAGATGTGACAATTATCTGCTTTGCACCTGTATCTTTGCGAATAAAGATATGACCATTTGTAGACCAGCAGAATTTGTAGCCGTTGTTCTTTGCAAATTCGCGAGTTATATGAAATAACTTTTTTGAGCTAGACGGCAAGAAATCCGCAACATAGATTGGAAGTCGCTGTCCCGGAATGCCGGCATGCTCGGTGTTCAGCATTTTCTCCTTGCTTCCTGCATTTTTATTGAATTGCCGTGCAGCAGCTAACATATTTTGTTTTGCCTTCACTGATACAAGTTCCACAACAATAGGGCGGGTCGTACCTGGTTTGCCCGGGAGGCGGTAAATATCCCGTAACTCAGATGCCACTACCGGCATCCCGACAGCTTTCCCGATACTGCTTACTGACCGTATTAAATCCTCATTGTCTTCCTTATCCATTTGCGGAATGTTCCTAATTTCCAGGCACGACGAGCGGGTCCTGAGCTGAAGATCTTGTATTTTCCTCTCTAGATTTAACATTTCAGCTCTTTGTTCTTGACGTTGGTTCTGCAGATCAGCAATCTCTTTTCTGAGATCTTCGTATTGTTGATTGATGAAGTTCATTGAGTCTTTTATTTCAGCATTCGATTTCTGTATTGCCGAGGTTTGCAACTTCAATTCGGCGATATCAGTCACCAACATAGACATTGCATCGTTCTGCTTTGCAATAATTTGTGAGAAATGATAGTCCTGGTCAGCCTTCCATGTTTCTAGCATTTCCTTTATGTCAGCTTTGAACTCTTCGAACATGTTAACCTCACTAGGTGACAGCTCAGTGCGAGGGCGCTTGTATCGTGCAGTGTTTATAAAACTCGTATCGCTTGGCGTTAACATATTTAATTCTGGGTCTGATTGAGTGTGATCATCGCGTGTGGGTGTGTGGAAGGTGGTTGTAGGTGGAGAACGTCGTAGTCGAGGCATAACAGCTAGTCCGTAATTAATCGTTACTCAGGAATCCTCGTTCAAAACAGGTCGGGGTGGCGCCACCAGTCGCTTGTGCTTGCAATGCAAATTAATAGCACTGTGAACGTCGCTGGAACGCTTAGGCTAATTTCTACGTTGAGATGTTGGTAGCACTGTCACAGATGTAGGTATACGGGACTTTCGTCTTTATTACGTTCACTCAGGCATGAGGTTTCCGTGCACTCGCGTATTTGCACTATGAAATGGCAGTTTTTTGTTAAAGTTTGTTTATTAATTATTGTTCAATGTAGATTTCCCAAGGGATTGAAAACAGTTAATAGGTAATTTCACTGCACCAGGTTTGTATCTTGAGAAGAAATACACTTGTCGACAGGCGTTAACTATTTTTACGATTAGGAGATACAACGACACGACCTGAGCAGCAACGATGACAGCTGACGTTCTGAAGAAATAATACAAACAGTGCACAAGTTGCTAACAAGTCAATAAATTATCCGCCCCAAAGCTTATTCATAGGGGTCGTTTTGTAACCACTTAAGATGTCGGGTTTGGCAAAAAGACTGTTGATCAAAAGTATTTTTAAACGTGAAACTGATTTATGTTTTATTTACATAATATTTTTTTATAATGATTGAAAAAACGATGCACTGGATTGTAAATACGAGAGTGCATACTTTTTACTTGTGTGTGCAAAAAAAAGTTGTACATAATAATGTTGTTAATTTATGGTATGGATATGATTACGACACAAAGCAATTAATATGTCGGAGGGGCGAAACATCAGGATGGCAACTAGACGTGACGCAAGGCAGTTTCGAGATGTGTGCAACACGACGGCTCAACGAAGACTGAGCTACGCCGACGCCACGCTAACCACCACGACTGTGCCAAGCGCGCCAAAATGTTGTTTCACCGGAAGCGCCACCAGATGGCGTGCTTGCGTCTCGTTTAGTGTCCGTACTATTGACCGTCTCTGACAAATATTATTTCTTCATAAGAGTGCGCTTGTGTTCATAATTAGAGTTTGAAAAAATATTTTAATTTTAACTTACATGTGATGTAGGTAATGATATGCCAATGTGTGCACACCCTAAGCTAGCACATAGCCTTTACGCCATTTAACTCTAAAAAACTTAAGTGTTAAAATATATTTCACACTTACTTTTTACAGTTTCGCTGTGAGCGTTAAAACTTATTTTAGTATTAATAACATTCGAAACTTTTCTCATAAAGGATTAAGTGTTGGCGCTTATATATTAGACGGAACTTTATAGTAGCGGTAAAATTAATTTAGTAGGCATATCAGACTTTAATGTTGTCTCCCTTGAGCTTTGTGCTCCCTCATAATAGGCCGTTCCTGAGGTAGTAAAACAAAATTGAGGTGATGAAGATAATACGTCAAAACTTAACATACACAAAGTAAGACTACTACCTGTAAACATATTTTTGGAAATTCATTCTATACTCTCATGCTCTAATGTAGCCTAAGATATGGATATTTACAAATCGCTTTATTTCTTCATATTCAAAACTGACAAAAAATGGTTGATGAACTTGAGCGAGCCCAGAATTTTCTTAAAAAATAAAAACCAAATTCACATTCGATATATACTTCTAGTCCGGCCCCTATAAAGAACCTAAGCCCCCATAACCCAATTCTTAACAAACCAGCTCAATATTTAGACCATAGTTAAAATAATGGCAGCCACATCACCATGGCTTCAATAAAGGGGATTGAATCAATTACGTGGCTAAGGCTAGCAAACGAGCGTATCGCATGTCGACAAATATGGACGTAGCCTAATCCTCATTCGGGTTTATTTCCAAACATAATTATTAAGTGAATTACAGTTACATAAGACTTGAACGGTTTAAATTCAATAGAAAATTGTGTCTTCACCCCTTTATTTGGGTCAGCGAACCGCAGGGTAGGTGATTTTGTTTTATATCTTTTTGTTTTGAAGTGTTTAGCAGTTGTTTGGGATTTATCACTGCTTGTTCATGGTTTAAGTTTTTTTAATGTCTTCTTCTTTCATTGCCATCTTTTGCTTCTGTACAAACTCTTCATTCATTGGCCTTCGGTGTTTCTTTATTCTTGACCTACCTCACTGCTTTAAGATCCATGTCGAGTGACATTTTTCAATTATAATAATGGGCTCCCTTCATAGTTCACTACTATTCCATTGTTAACGTTATACTTTTTTTGGGACTTGCTAATAAGATTTTCCTTTGTATTTGTTAATAGTAAACCGACCATTTTATAGCTAAAACAGTCTGCAAATTCGTTTCACCTTATTTCAAAGTTTTCTCCGAATGGCTACTGTTTTCTGACCTTCCTCATCAAATTGCCAAAATCTGTAACGCCTTCTTTGCCTAGATATATGTTTCAGGGTCACCTACTACTAGGAATGTTCTTATACAGGATGTTTTATTTTCTCAGAGCATATTTTGTAATTAATTTCCATGTGACATTGAGTAAAACACATCTTGAAGTAAATAATATCTTGCTGAGCACTCACAAAGTTTTAGCTATTTCTACAACGAAACAAAAATAAATAAAAACTATTTTAAATGGAAAAGAACAGGAAGACTTCAATTCAAGACATATGTCATATCAAATTGATCCTTCATAGTATCACAGTTATCGGTAGTTCCTTATATTACGTATAGTCCGTTTATCCATCCTTGTGTTGCCACGTTTTGCTACAAAAATTCCCAATCCCCCTATACATCCGTATTGTCCGTTAATCTCGTAAACAGGCCCCTTTATTGACACGGAGTTTACAACATCTACACATGATTCGAACAGTTTTATACCGGCCATGTGTTGTTTCATTAGCCTATCCGTTTATTTGTATATTAGTCGTATCGATTCAGCAATGAATGTTTGGTTTGTTTGATCTGGATATATTAGTTGCCTTCGATGTAGCTGTTTTATTTGCTTCATTTCAATTTTGTGTTGGTGCTATTTTGTGTTTGGTGAATTTTAGGTTGGGATCTGTATAGCTGTGATTAGTGTATGGAGGATTCAAATTGTTGATTTCAATTATGTCCCGCAAATAAATCTTATTGCTTAAAGAATTGTAGGATTGAAACCTGGCAAACAATAGTGTCCTAACTACAAAAAAAGTTTAACAGCCGTTTCTCATGAGTTTTAGAAATGTATTGAGAATTTTCCTTAGATACGTAACTAACGTTTGTTAACTTTTTTGTAGTAAGACCATACGTTTAAGTACCATATTTTTTCCCAGTGCGTAGTCTATACGTTTGTGCTCTAACTTCGTCAGCAAAAACATTACGATATATCTCTCATGCAGTCAAAAATACTGCTTATTCATGGAAAGCTTGCAGCAAAAGACATAAAAAGCAAAATAACTTTCATTAATAAAATCAGAAAGCTCGGATTATTCGATTCTCAGGCCAGACAGTGCGGCTGGTATGCAGACAGTGACAATCAGAAATACTTTCTGACTCATGATCAAAGTATGTTGTTGTAAATGCATCAGTCTAGCATCAAAACCACTTTCATTGATATTGGTTACTTTTCTTATACTGATTAGGCTGTGTGCAAAATTTTAGATTTTGAACTGAGACATGCAGTAGAAGTAATGTATAGATTAGTATTTCCAGCCTATTCGTACTGTTTTACTGTGTACAATAATAAAGAAAAAAAAAAACATTATCTGTGTGAGAGGAAGTCTGTGCCGATGAATGATGAGAACGATAATATAGCTTAAAAATAAATAAAAAAACACGCTAGTTATGTATTGTCATCAGAACTCGGCGCGTGCAAAGAGTTGCGCAAAGAGCGTGTGCAAAATTTCATTCGAATCGAAGACCTGGATGATTGGAAAATTAAGATTCCAAGATTTTCTTACATGCATAGTTACAAGTGAAGCTAATATAAGCGTGTTAAAAAGTAAACTAGTTGGTTGAAAACTGTAGTAGTTGTGATTGCCGTTTAACCGACTTGCTTAAAAAGAGAAGGTTCTCAATTCATTGGAAACGTTTATTGAATTCGCCTGTCTGTCACCGCCGACCAAAGAAATATTAATTGAAATTGTACTCACTACTCTTTACAATTTTCTTAAAGCTACTCATATTAACACTTTCGCAAGCATGACCAACAAGCAGAACTATTAACTCGCCCTAATAATTAATAGTCATTAATATCGCTTGTACGCACAATTTGTGACGGATATCATGTTTTACTGCACAACTCGATCTAGTTGGCTAATAGACGTTACGACATTTTAATACTGGGATTAATCAAGTGTGGTCTTGGGGAATGTTGGGGTATAGCTTGGTTTATGGGATTAAAGGTCTTATAATCATAACGGATAAATCAACTAGGTATATATGTTTTATCTCACGAAAGCGAGTGAGACACACTTGTGTGTGTGTTTATGAAAATGCACATTGCCTTTGTATGCGTGAGCTTGGGCGTTCTCAATAGTGGCGGGAGAGTCAGTTCGTGAAATAAAACATTTGTACTGGTTTCGAATTTTGGCTCAATACGTCTCTTATTTCCTCATTCTAATTTGTTCCCTAAAATATTTTCTGTTTCCATTTTTCTCCATTAGCCGTTATAATAAAAATTATTCCCTTCTTAGTCCTGCCATCTTTCAGGCAACCTGCATTTACTTCGATCTACTTCTCTTTCGATAAAATTAAGCACAGATTCCCCCATTTCTATACTTGCATTATAAAGACTCATACTATATCTTATGCGCCTTGAAATAAAGCCCATAATTATTTAAATCCTTACATCTCAAGTTGGTATTAAGACTGGTGCGATGTCCTTAAACATATCTGGATTAGCCAGCTGGGAATTCTAACAATGTGGATAGTCTTTTGTTTTTATTTAAGCAGAGCCGTTGTAAGTTTATGATTTACTTGAAGTACTTGAGAATAATTGATGACGTAATAATACTGTCTTTTCTGTGGTTAAAGTCAGTTATGCTTCGTTACGGTCAGTTTGTTTTAACAACATGTCAATATTAGCTCTCACTTTTGAGAGAAATAGAAGCCTGGGTCTTCTCTCAGGGTCAGTTATTTAAATTGGTTCAGTAGTTTTGGCGTGAAAGCTTGACTGACAGAGTTACTTTTTCATTTATGTCCAATAGATATTAAGTTAGGAATGGCTAGTGAATACCTATGATACATTTATTCAGTTTGCCATAAAAGGTTACGATGGATTGCTACATCAATGAGTACAATTGTCATTTTTTAAACTTCCTAAATTCACGAAACAACTTTATCTCAAACGCACATGCAAAATATAATAAAAAAAAAAACCACCAACACGTGTTTGTATTTCAAAACGGGATAGGTCCAAAAAAACCGTTTTCAAAAGACAATTTCGTGTCCATTCACCTGCCGTGTTCTCCGAATCACAGCTAACTAGTTGTCAAAGGCATCGCACGTGCTGGTCCGGTTTTTCTGTCCGTTTCGAGCCGTTTCTACGGACTTATTGGCTGGTTCCGGCGTGTGTCGGGCGGCACCGCATGAAATTGCTAGTGAATCGGATACGTTTATATGATCGGTGCGTTCAATTTGCGTTGGGTGTAGATTAGATTACATTAGACTAGATTATTCTTTATTGTACACCAAAAAAAGAATTGACAACACAGAACATCTTCTTCTTCTTGGCGAGTCGATGGCAACTTAAATTTTGGAGGCCCAATATTTCGCTACGCATACGGCATTGTCAGTAGCGTTGTAAAGGTCCTCCACTATGCAGCTGTCGGGGCATAGTGGACAGCATAGAAGGTGCCGCATGGTTTGTGGAATGGCACCACACCCGCAGCTGTTGTCGTCAGTGTAGCCCCACTTACATAGGCTTTCCCTGCACCTGCCTACCTGTGCACGTAGCCTGTTAAGAGACTTCCATACAGGCCACGGTTGGTCGTAACCTGGTGGAAGCCGTTCTACGGGTGGAAGGAAGTCAGGCAGAGCAAGTTCTTCCCATTGTTCGATGCGGGTCTTATGAGCATCTTTAACTGGGGCTACACTGGCGAGGAAACTGTTCCTGCTTTTCAGTCGGCTGCGCGGTGGTCTAGCGCCATGTAGCGGATGACGGTGGTCCGTTTCTTGGCGCATTTTTTCCAGGGAGGCAGCCACGTTCCTGCGTACCGCTGGGGGTGCAATTCCGGCGAGTGGATATAACATTTGAACCGGTGTTGGTTTGAGACAACCTGTAATTATTCTATACGTCTCATTAAGAGCTACATCCACCCCCTTTGTGTGCGTGGAGCGACCCCAAACCGGGCAAGCATATTCACCGGCAGAAAAACATAATGCTAATCCAGTGGTACGCAGGACATTCGGGGCAGCACCCCATTTGGAGGTGGTTAGACGTCGCAGGAGGTTATTACGGCTGAACACTTTCTTCTTGACGTTCTCGCAGTTGGTCTTATACGTCAATGACCTATCTAAGGTAACACCCAGGTACTTTGGGCAGTCAGTGTGTGTGATGCGTACGCCTCTCCAAACGACGTCTAATTTGCGGTTAGCCATACGGTTGCGCAGGTGATAGGCGCAGGACTGTGTCTTGGCAGGATTCGGTTTCAGGGCGTTTTCCCTGTAATAGATGTCCAGGTCTTCAAGGGCAGCAGAGAGGTAGGTCTCGACCACTTCAAACGATTTTGCCTGCGCTGCCAGTGCCAGGTCATCGGCATAGATAAAACTGGTTGTATTAGGTGGTTGCGGCTGATCGTTTGTGTAGATGTTGAATAGGGTGGGGGCTAGGACACTGCCTTGGGGCAGACCGTTTCTGAGCTTCCGCCACCTACTTTGTCCAACATCACAACACACAAAGTACAGTACAAATGGCGGTCTTATCGCTAAATAGCGATTTCTTCCAGACAACCTTTGGATGGAGTTTATCTGTAGAACACAATGAAAAAACGGGCAGTTTAGGGTGTAAATACATAATATAGATTATATATAAGTGATAAGTACCAAAGATATAAAAAATAAATATTCAATAAACGGAAAATAAAGATAGAAGAACAAAGATAATAAAAGAAAAAATAATAACAATACAGCGATAGTAGTCAAAGAGCCAAGTAGTGATCCTTGACCATTTTTTTAAAAACTGCAATCGACTGCGCACGCCTTATTGCCACTGGCAGTGCATTCCACAGACGAGTGGCTTGTACAACAAACGATTTGTCATAAATGACGTGGAATGCACTGGCATCTTAAGTTTTAGGTTTTCTGATGACCTGAGTGATCTTGAATGCGTATCACAAACAAACTTAAAACGACTCTTGAGATAAGAAGGGGACGTGGGGTGAAAAAGAATACTATATAGCAAGGAGAGAATGTGAGCGTTCCGGCGAAGTCGTATTGGAAGCCACTTGAGCTTAACACGAAATTCTGACACATGATCATATTTGCGTAAACCAAATATGAATCTTATACAAACATTCTGAAAACGCTCAAGTTTATTCAGCTGGTCCTCTCTGAGATCAAGATAGCTGGCATCGGCATAGTCAAGAATAGGAAGAAGAAGAGACTGTGCAAGCGCAATTTTTGTGGCAATGGGTGTAGGTTAATGTAGATTGGCGAATTTTGGCCATATGTCATGTGAATAAGAAATATAGAGGTTTTTGGTATGTATATCTATAGGTGATAATCCTGTATATTACAATCCTGGAGAGTCATTTTCTGTTGACTTGAACGTGCTCAACTACTACTATTAGTCCGATTTAAAAATTATTTCAATGTTCGATAGCCTACGTAACAAGAATGGCCATATGGGTGCTTAAATGAGTTTCTATGGGACTTGGATGCAACTGCTGGTGAAAGCTAGTTATTTTATTTTATATAACAGCTGTCTATTTGAATTAATAAACACTTTTTTAACACAGGATTTCCGAATTTTCGAGGTTCTTTACTTATTTGATGTTTGACTGGTAAACTCTTGAAATTATACTCGCTTTTACCAAGTGCTAGCCTATTTAAACCCCAACAAACCGATGCAAATACAGTCGACTCTCGTTAATTCGAAACTCGAGGGACTCTTAAAATATTACGAATTATCGAGTTTTTGAAATATTAAATGGTTCGAAATTTGTGAGAGAAAATAAATAAAATTTCGAATTATTAAGTGTTGATCAATTATTATTATTTATTAACTGCTATTCTATAATAACTTCAAGTTTAAAGATAAAGTATACATACATGTGTGCATCATCCTCCGAGCCTTTTCCCAAACTATGTTGGGGTCGGCTTCCAGTCTAACCGGATTCAGCTGAGTACCAGTGCTTTACAAGAAGCGACTGCCTATCTGACCTCCTCAACCCAGTTACCCGGGCAACCCGATACCCCTTGGTTAGGCTGGTGTCAGACTTACTGGCTTCTGACTACCGGTAACGACTGCCAAGGATGTTCAATGACAGCCGGGACCTACAGTTTAACGTGCCATCCGAAACACAGTCATTGGTGTCTAAGATATACTTAGAAAGTACATACAAACTTAGAAAAGTTGCATTGGTACTTGCCTGACCTGGAATCGAACCCGCGCCCTCATACTCGAGAGGTTGGTTCTTTGCCCACTAGGCCACCACGACTTTTCAATTCATTCACATTATGCACACATGTATGTGTGCATAATGTGAATTAATTAATCTTTCGAAACAACTCCGTCATACGGGTTTGCTTCAAAGCAGATTGCTGCTACTCTGACTGCTCTCTGACTCTGACTTACAATCTTTCCACCTCTCTCTCTCTGTAACTTTGAATTGTCGAGTGTTGGGCGACTAGGAATTCGAATTAACGCGTCGTTTTGTTATACATATAGCAATGATTTTTTTGTTTCGTTTCGTTTGAATTACCAAGAGCATAAAAATGTATTGATTTAGTTCGAAATATTAAGAGATTCTGTAGGGAACTCGTGATAACTTTGAATTAAAGAGAGGTTCGAATTATCACAGGTTTGAATTAACGTGAGTCGACTGTATTACATATTTAAAAACAAAAAATAAAAACTTGTGCCAGTCAGTTGCTCAAACCGTGTTCCGTACTCCACATATCACATTATAACGTGATTTATATACATGCGGATGTTAGTTCGTATGTTGTATGTTGGTGGTCCGCTAGGATGGCGTAAATTTAAATTATCTTTTTTTATGTCATAATAGTTTGCTAGCTTCTAATTTTGTGGCATTCGGAATTAGGTTAGAGTTTACGATCTCATTGGTATTCTTTTTTGCTTCGATATGGTTTGGGATTTGTCTAATTAGAAATGAATTTGGAACAGTGTCAATAGATTAGTTTCTTTCCATACGACGTATTGTACTTAGTGAAATTATTAAAACGAGTCAAATATGATACCCAAATGAGAAGTCCCTACAGTCAAAGGTTGAACGGAGGGTCTTCGGTCTAAAAATGTCTTAAAGGAGGTTTTTGAAAGCTCTGTCAATTATTACGAAGTGTTATTAATTAATAGTATTAGACAGTTTCATAGTATTTTGAAGTCATAATGTACATTGCATTTTAACAGTAATTTGAGTAATACAGCTAGGCACGTATTATTGGTTACACGGATATGAAAGAAGATTTATATAACAGAAGGCGTATCATTTATCCATAAAAATGCTAAAAGAGCAGGTACTGACAATCCTTGATCATTTCAACTTTCTACTGATCTCTACGCCGAATTTTCACTCCATACGAGAAATCTTCGCAATAATAAACAGAGACATACCATACATACACCAGTTCCCATTCACAGAAACGCAGCGTTAACGCAGCGTTCTCGCAACGGCTCAATGATTTATGACCGTCGAATCGCAGGAAGTGACGACGCCACCTTTGATAGCAAAAGTTCTTTGTTAGTAACAGGAAATCAAATCGATGTTACTAATTTTGGAGTTCGAATTTCAAATTGAAACAATGTTCGTCTTTTTTTTGTTTGTGTTTGATTATTATACTGACGGTGTTCTTTTATGTTTTGTGTTTTTTTTTGGAGTGTATTGTGACAGATGTTCATACTCTCGATACTTTTCTCCCTTGTCTGTACTAACATTATGATGCTGGAGAGTTTGATGGTCGAAGTGAAAGTATTAAACTTAAGAATTACTGAACTGGTCAAAAATTATATTAGATAGCCCATGAATGAAACCAGGTGCAAAACCTAGTCGTTGATGTATTTTTAATCTGGAAATAGATCTAAACCGAATCAAAACAAAGTTGGTTAGCATGCATTATTTACATCATTTGGATTAAGACGGATTTTAGTCTCATCGAGAGCATCACCTTTTCCACTCACATACCTATATTTCATAGTTTTTCATAAACCTTACTAACAAAATCAGCATCTGCTAATAAAATTAATTCCCAGCTTAGTAACAAATTAAAAGCGTGTCAAAAGCCATTTCGCTATTAAAGCAATTCAATATCAGAACCTATCCAAAACAAACACTGCTCAGCTCCAAGAAAACTTCATAAAAACCAACTACTATTTAACAAAAACAATATGGCATTATATCATTAGAAAGCTCGTATAACCTGCCAATCAAAAATCAACATTACACCCCAAGAAATAAAGACCATATACGATAAACCAGGAAATGAATCATGATTAAGGAGCCACCAACATAACTTTGCGGTCGACTAATTTAATTTTCTACGCAAAATGAACCGAGCGCCGGTTTAATCAGCTACAAAGATAAATTTGTATCGTCAAGAAAAAGCTTCAGTGACGGAAAATAAAGAGATTTTTCTGGAAATTACAAAAGAAAACCGCAAAAATCGAAACAATAGGTTTGAAACAAAGGGCCTTGTGACGAATTGTGTAGTTGAGTATGGCTAGCGAAATGCGAGAGGAATAAAAAATTAAGGGAAGCCATCTTATTAGTGTAATGATGTTGAAGGCATCAACCTCCCCTTAAGTATAGGGGCGCAGTTTTGTCCATAAAATTGTGTTTGCTTGTCTGTGGGTATGCTTATTGAGATTAGAAATAGGATATCAATTTGTATTAAATGTTAGTATGGATTCATTTTGGTATTGATGAAATATTGTAAAAATACCAAAACGTTTGCTTTCTAAGGCTTTCATAACTATATTTCGGTGAATCAGAAAAATATATGTATGATATGCTTCTGTCAATGAAATAAATCCATAATGGAAAAAAAAAACCAGTATTACCCTATCATAATGTGATATTTAGTTTATAAGAGGTTAGAAAATATAGTTTTTTGTTCATATAACAATATCAAATCAAAACAAACTTAGTAAAAATTCAAACGTAAAGGTATATCTAAAACTTCGAAACAACTGCTGTAACCAAATCTTCAGTACAACGCAGGAAAATCCGCGAGTCATCCATTTTGTATGAATTAATTATTTGTGTGTTAATGTAATGTGTGTGATAATCACTCATGTGTTAGAACCTCGGTCGCGGCACACTCCGTGTATTGTGCATTTCGTTTTCTTAAGTATTTTGTAGTGATACGGGGTTTTATTCGGTTATATAAGGAATGTTTTCTTTTTAAGTAATTTTTATAGTACGGGAAAAAAACAATGTTACTCGTGCATTGTAAGAATTTTGAACTTTTTACATACATATATGGGAAAATGACATTGTATTTCGTATTTCATCTTTACCAGATAACATTTATTTATTGTTCAAAACCGAATTGAGAACTTATGTACCTATTATAGTATGTGTAGTTTCTTAAGTTCACAAAAATACAAGATTCCAATATTTTCAATTCTCTCTACTATCCAATAAAACAAAACAAACAATTGCAAACCGCATTGAAACACTACTACAACCATGATTTATCCCAACAATTTTATTCAGCATTCTCAACTACCCACTCGTGTGTCCACACTGTATGATAATCCGAAACAAGGTCCTGAGATTAATGTGATACCCACGCGAGAAACAATTGTACGCAGACTACCGAATTGATAAAGCTAAATAAACACTTCGTATATTTCATATTTTTTTAGCGATCCGTATTCGATTTGGGGTACAAAAAAGTATGAAAGGGTCTCAAAATAGACGATACAGAATAGAGGTACTATTACTACTGTATAAGTTTTTTTTTTGTTTGTTTTGCATCCCAACTACTGGACCGATAAAAAATACTTTAAGCGTTAGGAAGCCACCTTCCTAACATAGGCTACATTGTATCTGGGTATGAAAAATAGTTTCCAAAGTTCGCCGGTTAAACCGCGGGAAAAGCTAATAGTATAACTCTACACATTACAATCATTTAATCTTATAAGCCAATTATAAAACACGAGCACGATTTATTCAAAACTACTTTTGAAAATAAAATAAAATCACGATTTCATTAAATGCAAACCTATTTTCTAAAGTGATACCTGCCACTCCTCTTTTATAGCGAGTGTGAAAATTTCAATGACTGACAGCTTGACGGACATCATTCAGCCTACACTAGTGTTGCGAAAAGTTCCATCGACATATCGATAGAGTTTTAATATTGGCGGGATTATCGGCCAGTGAACACCAATTTTAACTTCGGTCTTTATTCACGTTCGCTCACGGTTTTATTTTAAAACATTCCGATTTTAATGTTACCGCATATTCGTAGTCTTGATAAATAATAAATTAAAATTCTGAATTAATCATTGTGTTTTATAATGTGGGATTGTACGAGTAAGATTATTTATTTAAATACGTTTGTACGAATATTTAATTTTAATACAAAGTAATTTTCTCTCATTTCTGTAGATAATCGTCGGAATTTAAGTAAAAACAAACATAAAAACTAACAAAGAGAACATACGGAACCCAGCTGAAATTCAAGTCCACCCGAACGGCAGCCATTTTTATCTTTTTAGTATGTAAAAATATTCGGGGGAATTGTTTCAGTAGTACTATTTTTTCGTGGAACAATCCCTAAACGTTATAAAGATTTTGCTTTTTAAATGTTTTTGTTGAATAAAAAAATAATTTATTTCCCTTTCATTTTCTATTTGCGTTGTTTCCTGCTGGGTGATTTCTGTTTTCTATGACAGGCCATTTAAAACTGTTTTGAGTTTGTTTACCGCATTGAGGGTCTGGCTGAATTTTTATGACTTTTTTTCATTACTCTTACTTACTTTAAATTATTCTGAAGAAGAAACTGTAGTGTTTTTGTGTACCTAATTTTATAATGAATCGAAGTAGCAAGTTTAATGTGGGAGGTAGTAATTTAGTTAACCCATATAGAGTTTATAACTTAGTTTTTTTAGCCATGACTATTTATTTAATACGGAAGTACTTTAATACTGCCTACTTATATAAAATCAGTCGTAAAAAAAGCACCACAATCCATACCTCTTATTACTCAACAATATTCATAAAAACACATTTCACTTCGTAAGCATAAAATAACACACATCCATAAAATAAAACAAGAAACATTTCGTAATAAAAAACCCAACGAATCAGCGAAACAGATAATAAATTGCTACCTATTTGAAAAATATTACTGTACTCTGCGTATCTTCGAAATCTTACGTATATGTTGTAGGTAATATAATATCGTGAATATTCGTCCTTATCCATCGTAAAGTGGGGACATCATTGTTTTATTATGAATCGTATACCATTAGGCGAATTGCAAGGATTTTGCGAATGGGTCAAGGAGAACAAATTAACTACCGGACGTGCCATAACGGAAAATCGCTTAAGAAAGTAGTGCGCCAAACTGCGGGTGAGCGGAAGACGAGGAACGTTACTGTTTTCGCCCTTATATGCTCTCTTTGGACCCAAACAATTTTTGCATAACCAAAAATCGTTGAAAGATGTCTCAAAAAACCTAAACGCCTGGTCAGTTCACTCGTAACTGATCGTTTTGGTCATACCCACCGTACGAATTTGACTTAGAAGAAGGCGCCTGACCTGCCTGGATGATGGCATCTCCGCTCATTTTTCCTTGCTTCGTAAAACGGGTCCTGTCCTGCTGACTAAGCATTTATGGTCATCCTAATAAAGAGTAAGTGTGCGACCCTATGCTTCCTCTGCCGTTTAATGATTCTCTTTGGTCGGTTTTATATGGTGCTCTCGGATTTCATACTTGCGTCTGTAAAAAGTTATATTTCCAATTTCGATTTTATTTTCGATTTTATTTTCTTCGTAAATAAGTAAATCAGGAATTATTTACGTATTTCATTTTGTCCGTGATGGTTATACCTATCCATATGATTGGTTTTAATCATCATAACTGGATCTGAAATTGGTTCTATTTGCTGAAAATTATTATCCAGCATTGTTTGAGAATAATGTGGATCCGTATTATATCCACATGACCTATGCACGATTATTAACTCTCGAATTAAAACTTGAGGGATAAAAAACAAAAGTTACACCAGCTAACAAAATATATTTCAGCAGAAGACGATATTCAAAAAACTTAACGCAGAGGTTTTGAAAAACATTCAAAATGGAATCTTTTTTGTTACAAAACAGAAACGTAAGAATTATTTAGCGCTAAAAAAACTTTTAAAGAGATTTCTTTCCCGAAATACTGCTTAATTATGTTAAACAGTCGTCCCTGAAATTCTGAATGGCCTAGTTTAAGTGGTAGACATCCATTTATATTCAGTTTTAATGTTGTTACTGAAAAAATAATGCAAAAGAGCTTCTACGGTCTTTTGAGTTGCTACTTTATTAATAAAATGTGTTTCGTCAAGTTTAAATTAAGTTTTTGTTTTGTGTAGTTTGCGTGTCATTTGTGTTAGGTTTCAAAATTCAATTTGTTATCTTTTTCAGTGGTAATTTGTTTTCTATTTAGTTTAATAAAAACTTGTTCATACAGATGTAGCTTAAGTTATAATAAAATGTACTACTAACGTTCTGTTTTTTTAGTATGTAGGTACACGTTATTCTGTGTAAATAAATAATAAGGTATATCTATTATATAAATTGATAAAAAAGAAACGCTGTTTTTATTAAATAAACGCGCGTCTAAATCCGCACATGCGAGTTTAACGCGTGCGAATGACACCGTTAAAAGAATTATTTATGGTCACCCATAGACAAGTTTATATGACATGTGACATTACGACGTATGATATTGACAGACTTGGCAACTTTAGTTGCACGACTGTTGATAGTGAATATTGATAAGATTACGTCTAATAGTTATAAAAGTCGCTTATTTTTTCAATTCCTCTTAATGGATATTTGGGTTTATCATTGAGTAATAATGATTTTCCAACGTAACTCATGCATGCATGGAAAATAAAGAAAACTATAAATATTTGTTTTCACTCTGAGCTTTCTCATCGAGATAATATCAGTTAAATCCCTCCATCATAATTCAATACAATTGCACAACTATTAAGTCACCGATAACCCACAAAAAGTTGCTCATCTACAACCAAAAATTCCGTATGTGGAGAGGGTAATAAACAGTCCAAATGTCATAAATGTCGCCAGTAATCTTTTTATCTATGGCCGAGTAAGGGATTCTTAGATCTTTACGTGTATCATCACGCTGCGAGGGTAAGAGGGTAAGCAGGGGTAATGGTGGGGTAATTTAATATTGACAATGTGAAGTACCTAATGTTGGTGGTTGGTTTAGTGGATGTTAATGTGTTTTGATTTGTTGAAACATGGATTCAATGTGGGGTGCATTTAAACCTAAGGGAAAATGAGCTATTATTCGACAGCTATGACATTTTTAGGGAATACCTAACGAAATATAATAAAGTAATAATAATAAACTGCATTGAATGAGCATGTTCTAGCTACAGTTTTTTACGCAATTGATTTAAAGGCACCATTAGGCTGTTATTTAGTTCGCGATGTGAATTTGACATAGGTTGTTGAGAATTAGTTTGAAATTATAAAACAAAAAGTAAAGCGTACGTACCTAAATGTATATAATTGTTGACCAGTTTTGACGACAAGGCGACCAAATCAGTGAAAATGTAAGTAAAAAATATAAAGCTTAAGGAGAAGACAGTAAACGGTTTGAACCAACTTTTATTTTACTTTATTTGACTCGTATAGTACGTAAGCCAAAGAAGTAATAACCTTTAAGTAAGTAGGTACTAAGTTTTCTTCAAACGTCATATTTTTACATAACCAACCTCAAGTGACATTGTGCATTGAACTGAAATGATCCATTAGTCGCCTCGGCTAACGCGATTGGTTTACGTTAACAGCGAATATAATAATAATGTAATTATGTAGTTATGTCGATCTCTTTACATATTCATTGAATGTGATGCCTTTGCTGTACCTAGGTTAATAGTACCGTTTACTCCAATTATTACATACATGTCATGCAAAAGAAAATGATCTGAATGAATGAGAAGTAGGTATCTAAAAAATCGGATGGATATTTGTTTTTTTTAAGATGACAAAAAATGCTTTTAACACATGAGAATCTGCTTAAAATAAGCATTTGTTTAAGACTTTGATATATCTCATTTTGATATATCAAGTTAGTTCACGGCAATAGATTTGAGTTGGTCTGTACTAGTTTATTATATCACACGCTCAAACAACTCAAATCGATCAACTAAGTAAAAGGTAAACCTTTCAAGGTATTAACACTAATATCCCTAAGCGATTATCGCTATTGAACGCAACTGGAAATCGCCATCGTACCGATTTATTTATAGCGTTTATGCGACTCACGCGCCACCGTAAATTAGTATATCTTTGGAAGCGCGAGCGCGCGCGCGTCTCGGCGTTCAAAAAAGTCGTCATTCGAAATATGAATCGGATTCCGTTAATCGATGTTCGAAATACGAATGGGGTTTCGGCGATTTTTAATCGTTATTTGAATTTGGATTCGAATTTTAAACGTTGTTCCATGTGAGTTATTTGAATTGTGAACGTGTTGTGGTTTTTTATAGTGGATTTGTTTTTGTACAGGTAAATATTTTTTTCGTTCTTTTTTGAACATTATTGTTCTAAAGATGGCATAGTTTGCTAAATTCAATTTCTTAGTTAAAGATATTATATATTTCTTTTACACATAATAAACTCAAAAAACGCTTTAAAATGCCAAAAGAAACAGATTACTCATGTAATATAATGAATTGTTTAATTCTAAAGACCATTGTAACTGTAACAATTTTCTATTACAACACTAAATTACTGAAACACGTAATATGCTTCCAGACGCTTTCAAGTCAAAATATTAACACACATTGTGTTGTATTTCAGTCAAACGATTTATAATAACTAGTATAATGAATAACTGGTATTAGTCGCACAATGTACACTAAATAACGACTATTGTGAACTCATGAAAAGCATGGCTATTGTATAGATATGTATTTTTCACTGAACAGACAAAATCGATCATAATCTTTTTAACCAATAGGCAAGTTTTTTATACGATACAATCCATGAAACACTGCAAATTTTTTTGTGTTTTTCCGTGAAAAATCTTTTACCGTCTCCCATCTATCCTTATGTCAAATTTCGTGTCAATTGATGCGGCTGTTTTAATGTCGAAGCGTCACAAATATTTAACTTTTAACTTTTAGATTTTTTAGTTATTTATTACTTAGTACTACAGTTTGACTAAAAAATACTCAAAATTATTCAACTATGAAAACAAATAGGCGTCTAGAAAGGTACTCTAAACACATTTATTATTTACACTCCAAACGATATTACATTATATTCGTATTTCTGCACAAATAGATGTAATTTCACGGATTATTTGTACTTTTTATTAATTCAATAAAACACTCAGAATAGATGTTTTAAGTTTACTTTTTGAAATAGATAGTAATTTTCATATAACTTCAATAGATTTTTTTTTGAAAGCCATTTTTTTATTTTCTTTATTTTAGTCGCTGCTTGTAAATAAACTGGTACTCAGCTGCATGTGGTTAGACTGGAAGCCAACCCCAACATTGTTGGAAAAGGCTAGGCAGAAATGATTATGATGTTTTTTCAAAGACCTTTTTAAAAATAAAATGCAGTAGCTTTGGTATGCTAGTAGAGATGACCTCGGAAACAACTATTAGCTACTATTAACCCGTGGGTGCGTGAAGTGGTTACCTCCGGACACGAGCCAACCCATAGGAAATAACTTGTAATAAATTAATAAGCCGACTTCATTTATCACAGTCTCAGTCCTAGGAATCTTGGGTTGCCTAGGTAACTGAGTTGAGAAGATTCTATAGGCAGTCGCATGTTACACATTGGTATAAGTACCTACCTAGTTTGCCCACGTAACTTTGGAATTCTGAATTCAGCTATTTGACACCTAACGCATGTGAACATTAGTATTTTTTTCGGACATGCAAAGCTTTTCGATGAAAATACAAGCGAATACGAAATGAGTCAAACATGGCGTGAACTGTATTCAGCCGCATCCAGTTAGACTGACAGCCTTCCTCAACATAGTTCAAAAAAATCTCTCAAAGATTGGTCTTGACTGATGGGTGATTTTAATTTGAAAACAATGGGCGGGTTCCAAAGGCGTATAAGGACGGAGCTAGTAACGTTTCTTGTCCTCCGAACACCCGCATTTTGGTGCGCTACTTTCTTAGGAGATTTTACGTTAAGACAAAATAATGTGTGATATAAACTGTACTCAACTGCATCTAGTTGGACTGGAAGCCTACCCCAACATACTTAGTTAAAAAAAAGCCTTTTCCCGGTGATGTTAAAGCTTTCCCTACCTCTACGAACAATTATGGCAATCTCCCATCAAAAATCTATCTCCTACACACACACACACACACACAGCACATAAAGAGGATGTGTCGAATTGAACAGGTGAGTCCCCCTAGTCACCCGTGCGACCCGCAGCGGTTAGTTCGCGAATCGCACACGCAATTTGATCGTGCCCTGAATCAGATGGTATGATGTACAGTGGTGCTGGTTTGGAGTAGGGGCCCGGGTGATGGAAATAAGCGGATTTTTTACGGTTTCTATTGACTTAAAAAAAAAAAAAAAACAAATAAGCTGACTTTAACCATATCGACGGCTAAAAGGCAAAAGGGGTCAAGCACCACAGATCATATTGTTCAGGAGAGTAAAAAGAAAGTTTAAAAAAATAATATCTCTTTATTGCTTTATTGAATCACATCACAATCTTCAGAAAAGTTTACTAAAATACAATGTTCTTTAATAATTTTACATCAAAATAAGCCTGAGATCAATAGTTTCAAAGATAGATGTCGCTTGACCCCAGGTTTTAACCATGTTTATCGCTTTCGCGAGGGGTCAAGCACCAATATTTAATGTTGGAATATTTAGATTTTGGCCTAAGCTCCAGGCGCTGGCGCGCGCTTAGTGGATCAAATGCAACGTAATGAAAATAAAATTATTTAAGAAAGGGGCCAAGCGCCAATTATGTTTAGTGGACAATTTTTACTATTGGTGTAAGCGACGTTATAGTTATTAAACAAATAAAAGAAAAATGGATACAAACGACATATTTACTTCTAATATTGTTTTTAAAATTATGCCAAATGACAAGGCGATACAAAAACGTAATACACAAAATGGTCCTTCAACCAAGCAAGGTAAAGTTGGTGTCGCTTGAGCACTTTTGGCAAGTATCGATTTGCCACTTCAGTACAAATAATTCTTTGGTGCAAGTGACTTTTTTTCATGCTAGGAAAACGATATTACGACCATTCGAAAGAGAAAATAAACCGGCCAAGTGCGAGTCGGACTCGCGCACCGAGGGTTCCGTACAAATCCTGTATAGCTAAAAAGTGAGTCTCGCGCCAACCGTTCAATTTAGAACAATCATAGTTATGGTAATTTCGTGAGAGTCAAAATAGTTAATATTTTTTATTTTATAATATAACTAAAATAGTAGGCCAGTACCTTGTAAAAGTTATTTCATTAAAGTTATACAACATATACAACAATATTCAACATTTTATAGTCATCATTCAGAAATCTGATTGAAAATAACTTATTATGTCTTAAAGGTTATTGGGCATATCTGACCCGCTTTGTAAAAAGTGGCGGACATGAATCAAAGTAGTTTTAAATCGTGGAGAATGGTATGACGTTTCATTGAATATAAATATTTTATTAAAATTCCATGGAGACGAATGTCCAGGATCGTTTGAAAAATATAAAAGACAGGCAGTTTCAGAGGATTGTACAGGTTGCAATGCTAGTTTTTATTGTTAAAGACTTTTCATAAAGAAGGAAGATGCCAAATCGGATGACCAGGATCTGATGAGGATCTGGAAACCCTGAGAAATCGAGGGCAACTCTTGAATATTGTAGGCACGCATCGAGTCAAAACCAGACATGTGAGTGTATTTTTGAGGGTACTGGTAAACAGTGAAGGTTTGGAGCTGATTTGATTATGGAGACTACAGAGAGTCGAGGGAACTCCTGAACGGTATGTTGCAACTACCACGTGTTTTGGCTTATTTTATTCGTAGGTATTGGCGAAGACTTTCCACATAGATAGGTTTGACTGCCATTGTGGGATCGATAGCAAAGATCAGATATAGTTATGGGAACTCCTTTACAATTTATAACGTAACCTTGTGTTGGAGCTTATTTTATTGTAGGTGATGAGAATTCACTACTAATGGAATCTTTTATTTTTGAGGGATTAATCACCTAATGAGCCCCAGTTTCAGGTTTTGTTCGAAACTGCCTGACGACTTGTAACTGTCGAATTGTAACAACGACTGCTAGAGAGTAGGATTCGGGGCTGCTTGCTGGCTTTACGTTTCTAGAGCCTTGACAAAAGTGTAATTCTGTCCCTTTCTTTGTTTTATAAAGTCGGCTTTATTTTATTTTGTAGCATTTTACAAACAAATCCAACTTCAAACATATAAAAAAGCAACAAGAAAACAAAAGCAAGAAAGAAATTAAAAAGATGTTAGGTGCATCGGTCTAGAAGTCGGTGTCTAGAGGATGCATCTATATTTATTTAATCACCGAGATCACCGACGCATATAAACAGTTTTCTTGTTGTTTTTAGAAGTTGTTTTTATTTTTAACTTTTGTGAAAAGTTCTCGTCAATACGAATAATATAAGCCCAAACACGACGTAACTAAAACATACCGTTGAGGAGTTCTCTCGACTTTCTCACGTCTCCATCATCAGGAAAGCTCTAAACCTTCACTGTTTGATAGTATCAGACATACATCTGAGAATCAAGTTGTAATCCTATGCATGCCTACAATTTCTGATAGTTGCCCTCGATTTCTCAGGATTTCCATCCTCAGATCCTGACCTGATGACAATGCAAATAAACGAAGAGTATACTCTTTCACTACAAAGAAATGATTTCTCAAATCCGTCAAACTTGATCGTTTAAATTCCCCATTATTAATGAGGAAAATATTTGATGTTTACACCTGATTTTCTCTAGATTCCCATGGTTCACATTGATGCGACTAATGCCATAGTAAATCAAAGCCTTTATCATTATACTGTGCTATATTTCGTTCGTATCCGCCGTGGGTATGGTTTCCATACTAAGGTGCCCAATGGCCTTTGAATGATTAAAAATTGTTCACAGTTTAGAGGCAATTATATTTAGGAAGTGTTTGATATGAATTTCAACTTTAATATCTCTACGCGTTCATGTGAAAAAGGGTAGGTAGTAAGTTTATAATTATTAAAAAAATATTTTATGTCATGTAAGCGCAAAATAATATTTTAATATTTTATGTAACTTCAAATTTATCATTTTCGCAATTTTTCCTTTATCTGTACTATATAAAGTTGCTTCGTGCCGAATTTCAAGATTCTGAGTTCACGGGAAGTACCTTGTAGGTTTTGATTCCCTAGCGTGTGACGGAAATTCGTCTAAGGTGTCGGTATAACTGCTGTATCTTTTGATCGCGTTAACTTAGAAGTTTGATTTTTTCACTGCCTAAAGGGACAATAGACCTAGGTATTTGGTATAAATTTCAATTTGATACCTTTATTCGTTCGTGAGAAATAAGGTAGTAAGTTTCATTTTATTAAAATATTTTTATTATATTACATAACTAAAAAAATGAGATTTTCGTAATTTTTCCTATATTTGCATTATATGACAATGCTTCATGCCAAATTTCAAGACTCTGAGTTTACGGGAAGTATCCTGTAGGTTTTGATTCCTTTGCGAGTGTCGAAAATTTGTTGAAAATATCGACATAATCGGCTGTATCTTTTGATTGGCTTGGCTTAGAAGTTTGATATTTTCACAGCTTAAAGGGACAACAGACCTGAGCATTTCATGTGAATTTCATCTTGATACGTCCACGCGTTCTTGAGATAAAGGGTCTTGACAGACAGACAGACAGACAGACAGACAGACAGACAGACAGACAGACAGACAGACAGACAGACAGACGGACAACAAAGTGATCCTATAAGGGTTCCGTTTTTTCCTTTCGAGGTACGGAACCCTAAAAATAGTGGAGTTCGGGTCAATAAAAAAGTTAAAATCGCAAAATGTGGCGCTTGACCCCTTTTGCCTTTTTACCGTCGATATCTTTTCAGAATAATTGAAACAACGAAATACAGTTCTTGGATAGATTGTACATGTCTTCTCTGTGTTGTGTGTGTTTTTTTTATGTTTTTGTGTACAATAAAGAATAATAAATAGATAACATGTCATGCCGAAACCTGCCTGCACCTCCTAAAAGTTACCTATAATCCTTAAGGCTCTTTCCTATCATTGGCGTATCATTCTTTATCTCTATACTAATATTGTAAAGAGGAAAACTTTGTTTGTTTGTTTGGTTGTAATGGATAAACTCAAAAACTACTGGACCGATTTTAAATATTCTTTCACCATTACAAAGCTATATTATCTGCGAGTAACATAGGCCATATTTTACCGCGGTGCGGGCAGTAGCTCCCATGGGACGCGGGTGAAACCGCGGGGAAACGGCTAGTCTGTGATATGTTCCTAATTGTTTACTCTATTTTAACCGTTCTGTTTTATGTCATCTATGCGTCACGTTTTCATCAATAAATGTATTTTCTTTCACTCTTCTTTCTAATTTTTTGAAGATGTTTCCTATGTGTGACATTCTTCCTTAAAGGAATAATAAAACACGCTTCTTTATATGCAAAACTGTTCCCTATTTTCAAACTCCCGAAAAAGCGGAGGCGTTAATTTCGCCTAAAAAGTGCTAAAAAGTATCATCATCGAGTAGCTACTCGAGACCGATTTCTATAGAGCGGGTCGTTTGACGGCGGACTAGCGGCGGCACTTGAAACACGTATCACAGTGTAAAGTGCCAGTTAACTCACACTTTTGAACATACTATAAGTAGGGGTGTTAATTTATCAGCTTTAATCCTTTATCTTACTGCTAATATTATAAAGCCGATTTGTTCCTCGGTTATGCGAAAACTTCTGGATAGATTGCGATAAGGCAGTTATGTAACTAATACAACGGAATAATACAAAAACAATTTTTTACCCATGTGCGGTATGCAGTTACTTAGTAACTCAGGAGGCAGATGCAACCATGGGTGGAAGCTGGTATTATAAATGGAAAAGTTTCTTTTTCTGCCTGTTACGTATCTTTTCACGTTAAAATTAATGAACTGATAATATACTTGTCGGCGCGTTTATAACATTAAAATTATGAGCGGGTAACCCCGAATAGAGTAGTAAGTGTCACGACGAGTAATGGCAGCGGTCATTCTGGTGACAGGTGCCAACTGAAGTGCGCACATACTAACCTATTGGCTCGAAATCTCATTCCATCTTACTGATTGTGTGCGATTGTGAATAAAATGGTGAGGAAAGCAAATAATGGAACATTGGACTATACAAGCGTGCCTTTATTTTTGAATTCCGGTAATTGCGACACAACCGATGGAAGGTGACAGCCAGAACCGCCGCGAGGCTCCTTCTGACGATCCCACATACTGATAATCTAGACTGTGAGAAAGGACATACATACTTAAGTCACCTTTTATCCGAGTGCAGGAAGTTGTTCTTTAGACGACGGAATCACAGGCAAGTAATATTTAACGTGATATACAAACTTATGTGTATCCCATACATTCAGTTTAATCACCCATGTTTGACTTTAGTGCTTATTCATGAACTCAACTCATTGACAGATTTATTATTTATAGCGCGATTGAATTATTGCTGTACAATTGACGGCCAAAGATTAAATACCTAGATGTTGTACGTAACTGAATGATTAATAGAATAGTATTTACAATAGAAAAAGTTCCAAATGACATATTTTTAGGGTTCCGTACCCAAAGGGTAAAACGGGACCTTATTGTTGCTCCTCTGTCCGTCTGTCACCAAGCTGTATCTCATGAACCGTGATAGTTGAAATTTTCACAGATGATGTATTTCTGTTGCCGCTATAACACCAAATACTGAAAACTAGAATGAAATAAATATTTTGGGGGGCCCCGTACACCAAACGTGATTTTTTGCTCATTTTCTAAATAATTGTACGGAACCCTTCGTGCGCGATTCCGACTCGCCCTTGGCCAGTTTTTTCCTGAATTATTTTATGTTGGACAAAAATAATAGTTAATTAAAAAAGAAATATATCAGTTGCTACAATGGTTAAGGATTTACATTATTCATTTAACTTAACGAATCCGCTTAAAATTAAACCTGTCATACAACAAAAATACGGTTACTTACTACCATTAAAGTTTATTTTATTTTTCTCAAAAATCTTTAAAAGATTTCAAGATAAATCCAGCCACAAGTCAGACTAACTACATTGGGCCAGTTTTATTTTAGGTAGGTAGACAAAAAATACTAATGGAACAAAATGTTCTAATATAAAATCCTTCTTACTGTTAAATCTAAACAGGGGTTTAAAGCAGGACAATATTGTCCCTCTTAGATCACTGAACCAACTGGAGACGCTAAGAATTGTCTTCATCTCTACCAAAGGTACGAAATCGCCGATCATACTCGTATGTACTGTACATGTGTGTGTGAAATTTGTACTTCTATATTTAGGGTCCGTTCAGACAGACCGGCTCGGAGAAGAGAGCAAATTCTTGACTCGTTGAAAATTGAGTACTTCATATTTGAAGTAAGGTTTATTTTTACACGCGCACTGCTTTTGTCATTAAGAATGATCGAAGGCGCTCGGTGTGAAATAATAAGAGAAGCCGACCGGCTCTGATCGGCTCCGATCGTGTAGTTTTTCTCGGTTTTGCTGACGTTTGGCTCCAATTGCACATCTCACGCAGCCGATCGGAGCCGATCGGAGCCGACTCCGGTCTATGTGAAAAGAAAAATGTGCGCCGATGCTCTCCGAGCCGGTCTATCTAAACAGACCCTTAGTCGTATGCGTGTGTAACGTTACAACGAAGGATGAGTAAGCTGTCACTATTTGTTGCGTTGCCTCGCTTCCCACGCATGATTTGGATCGATTCGCGGTAGCGTTTTCAGTTGGTTAAACGATCTAAGTCGTCCGCGCAAAGAAGGATTTGTCACGTTTTAAGACAAATCTAAAAACACTGGGCGGACTGTTTTTCTTCGCGTCTAATGGAACGAATTAAGGCGTCCGAATTTTGAGAGCAACGCTTTATGACATCACATTATGTTTGAAAACGTTTTGATGGTGAAAAGATGGCGAAAAAGGTTTTTTCGTGGTTTCCTCTTTTTGGGAAATTGTTTTTTAACGTTTGCAAATTGTTGAGTGATTTATTTTATTTCAGTTTTCTTTCACTTAAGTAGTTGAAACAGTTATAATTATGTGTAAAGGAAGGGAGTGAATGAAATGACGGATGGATTATGTGAAAGGCTTATGGCTGGAAAGAATGAAAGAATGTAATGGTGTAGCGCACATTACAACTATAAGGTAATAGATATACTAAACAGTTTGGTTAACTATTGGGCTAACTGACGGCCAGCAGTTTTGTCTATCGTCTTTAAAGCATCAAATTTTGAAAACCACATCTCTATGAATTTATAAAATAAAATAGGTACACATCGGAACACTAAAGTCCGTTATACAAGGAATAAACTATTTTATTACGGGAAACCAACATCAATTATTCTAATTGAACATTATGGTTTCCGTTAAATTATATTTTCGGCTGTCATTCGTTTACGGGTTTCGACGGTATAAATATAAATAAACATGTGTGTCAACTCGTCAGTTCTAGCAATATACGAACATTTTAACCTTCTGTTTTTCTCAAAGAATAATGTTAGAAATTCAATAACTCACCTACCTACAAAGTCTACTTGGTTAATAAAACACCTATGTTACAGATTTACTTAGCTTTTGAAAAAATATATTATTAGAATCATCATCAAAATTTGAAGATAATGTACCTAAGTATTATTATTCTGGTAACGGGACGTAGTTTGTTCGCCAGTCGAACCACGGGAAAGTCCTAGTATAATTATTTCTTTAAATATAACTAAAATTTTTGCTTGACACTTACATTTGAGTACTTTTGCTTGTGGCGTTTAACTCTCAGTTTTCTAGATGAGCGTCTAAAATAACAATACCAGATCAAAACTAGCGACACTGTCATGAACATCTTGTTTTGTGGATCTATATATATATTACTCAACTTACTTTCAATAGCGAGCTGCGTAATAACCTTTTTATTTCCATACGAGATTTTCATATGCACGCACGCACGTGTATTTCATTATCCGTAAGCGTATAAACGTAATCCGTGCGTATATTAGGCGTGGGATATAATGATAATATCTAATATTATATTTTGGTGCACGAATAGCTTATTTGCTGGGTGCTTGGGTGGTACTGTCACGTTAGGGAGTCAAGTTGTAGTATTTAAATTGCGTAATAAACCTGCTTAACTAGATGTTTTGTTATTATAGAACTCACCAAAACCAAACACATAATAAGTTTACGCGTTTGTGCGAGTCCAGCGCTAGCGTGTCTTCGCAGACGAGGGTTACAATTTCGCGGATATTTTAGAAATGTTCGCTGGAGTGAGTAGACCAGAAGGAACATTTGTGTATATCACATCTTTGTTTAAGTATTTATTATTTTGAAGAATACGTGAAAGTGCACTAAAGAAATGGCCAGAAAAAATGCAAAACAATAAAATTAAAAAGAGATGGAACTTTCAATAAAAAAATTACACAAGCGTGCAAAACAATTCAATTAAACAAACAAAAGAAAAACACTTCACACTTACACCCTTAACTAACCGAATGATTTCGTAATCAACCCCCTGTCGACCAATAAAACTTCAATCACCCACACACTAGGCTCGGCACACATTATAGACTGGACATTAATCATACAGTTGCGACGTCCGCTCGTGTGCGCCCGCTTATTGTTATTAATCGCTGCGGATAAGTCAATCGGTTTGTGTCCACTTTTATGGGGGAACTGTGTTGAAGGTATGTTGTGTATTTGGTTTAGTTTTATTTTTTTTGTGGTTCGTGTTTTGGTTATAGTTATCATTTGCTTCGCTAGTGGTTTTTGATACGTCCCGTTCCGGAACTACTTCATGCACCTATATAAAAAGTAGCGTAAAGCCTAACTCAATGGATGAGCTATCAAACACTGAAATAGTTTTTCAAGTCGCTTCAATGACCTCTGAAATAAGCGCATTTAAGCAAATCAACAAACGTCTCATTGTAAGAGGTAATCCCTGGTTCTACAGCACAGATTTTTTAAATTACTTTACTAATACAAAGTTGTGTTATTTTTTAGTATCAAATGCTATATTTAACCGGCTAAGGGAATAAGTTTACTCGGGATAGGGTTAAAAAACCCCGAGAATCAGCAGGTTTCAATTTAAAGGTAGCTTCTATTCCTATAGTGCCTTATATTCGTGTGAATCTAAGCTGGCAATAGGGTATCAACAAGGCAATCTTATACTGGCTGGTTTACTAAGATGCAGGCAAGGCAATCAGATCCTCAACACTGAAGAATGTTCACATCCAGTATACAAAAAAACAGACAGATCTCATTCCATCGTGATGAGGTGTAAGATAATCCTGCTGCGTCTATTAATTGCAATTGATACGAGTGCAGTCACATGAGCGATGTAGTTAATTAAACGATGTCCCTGCTGTAAACCAAAATAAAAGTAAATATTGTTTTACTACATGTGTATATAGCGGTTTAGCTGTAAGAGCAGCAAAGTCTAACAACAAGTCTCAGAAAGGCAGTCGCTTTTTGTAAAATATATCGAGTGACACATCGACATCTAATCGATCTGAACTTAGTCAGGAAAAGGCTAGCCAGATGATGGTAGGTAGGTACAGCATTTAACTTCGGTATCGCAAGTTCAATAATTGCACTAGTATATTGATGTAAACTCTGTTGTCCAACATAAATACAATTTGTTTTTCTTGGATACGCTAGTAACCTATGAGAATAGTTGATAAAGCCAGTGATACATGCTTTCCTGACATTGTTTTTGTTAACATTATCTAAAGGTGGGAACTTGAGATAATGTTAGCAAAAACATTGTAAGTCTAGGTAAGATTTTTATAAAATGTGTACACTACAGTTATTCAAATATAGAAATGTCACTTTTCATTATACCATAGCCGAAAAATGTCCGCTGCTGGACTAAGGCGGGTTTGAATGTTACCATGGCGCTGGGCGTGCTTGGTGATTACAGTGTGTGATATTTATACATTCAGAGATGCGTCTACTCATCTCCGAGCAAGGCAATATCATCCCACTTGATGCTCTATGGTGGTTAATCCGCCACCATTCAGTCCTTAGAGCCACGTAAGTTTTTCAGTAAGGTGCACCATGGGTTTTATTTACATCCAGTCAACAGTACCTACAAATTCCTCAGAATACTCAGTAAAATTGCCACAGTCTGGATAAATGCATCGCGTGATGCACAGCTAATTGAAGGCCATAACTATTTGTTTTGAGAATGCTCTCAGACCTCGCTTTGTCACGAATGCAGTGAGATTGAGAGGTTTGCTATAAGGCTACCTACACAAAAGGTACAGGTATACAAAAGGTACAAAATGGTAGTTTTCTCTTTGCTTCAAATGGAATGGAATTCCAACAATTACTTATGTGATACGATTACAGAGACGTGGACGTGGTTTTCTGGGAATTTCTTTGGATTCTGAACTAATTTTATGATTCTCAAGAAATCCAGCATTATCTCTAAGTATTGTAAGTTACGAATGCATTCAGTATGGAAAATATTTAAGCTTACTACAGCGTCTTAACTATTGCAAATTCTATATAGACTATTCGTGCCTATAGTTATATTAGCTATAAGAATTTGTTTATTATAAAGGCACCTTTTTATTCGGGTGCATAGAGCAGTTCCCACGGGATGCGGGTGAAACCACTAGCGAAAGCTATTGTATTCAGAAATGTGCAGAGGCAATCCACTATATTTAACCAAGTCAGTTAAATTTCACTTTGCATAAAAAAGAGCATACCCACAAATTGGCGCACAAAACAATTGCACCGCTACTTCGTTCACTCAAAACACGGTTCCTACTGTTTTTTCAACACACTCCGAAACTACACACGGAACATTTTCTAAAGAATAACAACAATACAAAACATACCTATGTTTAAACGCCATTACCATCCCACAGCGAAGCGGTTCGCGCTTGACCTATTTCCAACTACAATCGGTAACTGGGTAACTATTTACATTATAAAAGAATTCTTTAGTATAACACTTACATTTAGAAGTAGGTAGTTCAAAAGGCGATGTCTGTGCTTCCATCTTACAAAATTTTGCTTGTAGGTTCTGTCAATCATTTTTGGGACAGTTTTGAAGGAAATGGAACAAGTTTTTGTGATAGTTGGAATTTAACAACTGCTGTCACTGTCACTGTCACTGTCAAGTTGGATTGACATGTGAGTTTTCGGGTTTCGAAATCTGTAACTTTCTTGTGTAGATGAAACAATCTGTGGTGATTTGGAAACTTATTTCACAAGAGTAAAATCAAGACTATAACTCTCTTAGCAGAATCGTTTGGCCCGAATTTTAAAATGTTGATGGAGTATCTAATTGGTGAGGTAACCATAAGATAAAATATTTATATTAGTTGTTTGATATGAATTCATATTATTGGGAAATAATTCCCGCACCTAGCCATAAAGTAGTCTAAGCACCTACCTAGCCTAGCCTGAGATGCTACAATGTATCTGTCTAGGTCGACAGACAAAGTTCCTTTCAAATTCATAATATTATTATGGATGGTTCATGCATTGCCTTTTTAGACGCAAATTAAAAGTCAATCCCAATCTTTTCATCGCCATCAAATCATGATCGTTACAAGATGGCGAACCCCATAAAAATGAGATCGTTCAACAAAGAGCTAATTTTATTATAAACCGCTCAAAAACGGCCTTGGATTCCACCCGATTATCGTTTTTATTACTTTTTGATTCAATATGACGGAAATTACGTTTACACATTACATTTTATGATGCTATTGAGTTAAGTGGCTTTATGAAATTATATTTAGTCTTTGTGTAATTGACTTTAAGAGTAATTAAAAAGGGTTAAAAAGCGTTTACGTGTAGCGTACTATATGTGTTTCTATGTTCTTCCTACACAAGTACCTTACAATAGATACATGATGCCTAGATCAACTAGGTTTATAAAATTAATTATGTTCATTTTGAACTTTCATGCTATTGAACATAATATTAATATGAAGTTGCTTTAGATAAGCATTGAGGAAAGACTTTGATTACAGGATCTAATAAAAAGGTTGGATGCATACATATAAATACAAATACAGTTCAAGACGCAAATAACGAACACATTCAATCGTACAATGAGTAACACGTGCAAAAGATAAAAATCTATTTTTACAATCGCGGGTATTTTCCTCAAATACTATCAAGAACGCAAGATATTTCCTAAGGGAAAACATTGAGAAAGATACACAAATATCAATCCAAAAACGGTTTTCTAAATCAAGATATTTCCAGCGATAGAGGGTGGAACGCTGTCCAAACAGATTCTTGCACGGAATCAAACGAAAATAAACGAAAACCAAAAAATAGCTGAAGACATAAAATGTACGTCAAACGTATTATAAACAAGTAATAATTAAGGTTTATATTTAGCGCCACTTCCAACTTTGTCGTCGACTCCAAAAAAGACCACCAATAAATCTCTGCAACCTGTATTCTTTTAGTATCTACTGCTGAACACAGAGCAAAAAGAACTTTGTGTCAAAGTTGTAAGGTCTAATTTGGGTGTTGAAAATTCATAGCGTCTCATTACCCTAACGTTTGATGTAAACTTCTTTGATCTAAGTGACATATTGTAAACTGTAGATGATTTGAGACGAGCGGGGGCACTCTCTGTGGCTAAAGATGATGTCGTACGCATTGTTCGAAATATTTTCACTAATTATAGAAACTATAAGTCAGGAAGATTAATGTCTCGAAGATTGACAAGGGTTGCTAGCGTGGGGGGAACAAAAATGTGCGTATGATTGACGTGGTTCAATCTATAAATAGGAATTTAGTTTATGATAGATGCGTTGTCAAGATGAGTAACTATTTTGAAGTTACAATGTTTCCGCGTGCAGCTAAATGCAATGAAGCTATTTTAAGATGTAATTTCCATATTAATTGACGTTTTTTCCATGTCAAGGCATTAAGAATACAAAATAAAATTAACAAACAAATTCATTTGTACAGGCTAGATATTAATGCCGTTAAAGATATAATTGTTAGGTTAAAGTACTAATAGGTGAATATAGATTGCTCTACTGTTGTGAACTATCACTGGAAAGATTGATTTGGAAAAAAAGTCTAACGAATAGCTTCATTAGACTTCACAAATGTCTCATTTAAAAAATATAGTTTTAGAAAGAAATCATAAAATATCCAATACAATACACATAAAACCACCCACATTCAAAACTCAAAGACAAAAATAGGGGCGAACTTTAATTAGTGTCACATTCATTGTACACTCACTGCACGAAACAAATAGTCAGCAATATGTAAAAAAACAGCCCCATAATTTAATTAACATCATACGATCATAAAAGCATCAGTTACAGAGGGGAAAAATACCGTTTTGTTTAAATTTCTCGTGTATTTATTGGAAACAAAGATGCATTCTCCGGAATAATTTCAAGAGTAGCCGTAGAATTGGGTCAGCTATTTTATGCAATATTTACAAAGCAAATAACGTGGATCTTTAACAAAAGCTAATGTTCTGATTTATTGGATGTTTTGCTTTTGAACGATGAGTATATTAATATACTATCGGAGAAATGTTGCATTCAGATCATCGTTGTTCGAAAACTTGATATTATTTCGTGAATCTGTTAATATTGTGATGAACAGACAAGGAATTGATTTGGACATTTTATGATAAGTAACAGAACGGTATGGAAATCTATCTCTGTTTCGAGGTTCGATTGAAAGTTCACAAGTTCTAAAATAATGGTATTCTTATATAAGTTCAGGAATCTGTATACTAATACTTACGCGTAAGGCTGAAACCACAGTGCCAAAGTTGAATTTACTTTCTATAGATAGCAGTAGTCTCATCATAAATAACCATGAACTTGAGGGTATTGTAGATCAATTAAAATAACGCAAGTGGCATTAAAACACTCATCTTTCTAACCATGCTAGAAATCCCATTACGGAAGAATATGAAGTTCCCTAACATCTGTAACTCCACATATTTCTCCCACAAGTTAAGCCTAGCACTTATTCAATCAGCAGCCTGTTTATCTTGAAGCATCAGCTTTCAAAGGGTACCAGTTATTTATACAATGTCATTTTAAACATCTATAGAGATTCTCAGAACAGTTTGTGGTTGGATTTAAATAAATTTCTGTCTCGTTGGCGCCACAGCAATTAGTATCAGCTATGTGAATCATGAAGTCTTTGTACTTATAATCGTGGCTTTTGAATTTAAATTTCTCACTAAATGTAGCTAAAAATATGGGTTTATTAGTTTAGTTTGTGATTTTATTCCAATTTGTTGTAGAGATTTGATGCGTAAGGTATGATTGAGCCATGATGTGGTTTCACACACTATCTTCTGATGTAGGTACATGGTATTGAATAGGTTAGGTTAAAACAAATCTCAAAATGTTGACACCTTCATAACTTTGAAGTTATGTAAAAACCTAACTTATTATTTAAACTATAGGTAGTTTTGTTTCTGTAAATAGGTTCACATGAACTAATGCTTACAAATAGACGACACGTCGCTTCATATTTGCAATTCTTAACATCGGAAATGCCGATTTTCTTACGATTGTCTTTCTTCTCGGTTTTTCAAAGCAAAAGAATTTGGAGCATCTCCGGTGTCAAATGTTCTGCTACTTACTAAACATTGGCAAGAATATTATTTTGTACTTGCTTTTTTTTAACCTTGTCTTAAAAAAACTTTCCATGTTTCCAAACAGTGGGTCTTACAAAGAATCAGACAGGAACCCCTTAGCTTTAGTTTCTTTAGTTTAGCTTTAGACACACTATTCAAAAAAGATACGGTTACTATAGTTTCTTCGTATATTATACAGCAAAATATACAAATCCTAGCTTTAGATTAATCTATGTTAAACAGCGAACTGGTTTGATTGGCAAGGCCCATCACGTTTCGATAGTAATAGTGGATAATGGTGATCATTGGTTGAGTCAACATCATTTAGTTGATACGTATCGCGATTGCTAATCATGTTTTGTCTAGCTGTCTGTCTATTTGTGTAAACTCGTATGAGGATTTGTGAAGTAACTCATTTAGATTGTTTAAGTGGGTCTAGGCTATTCGTGGTTAATCATTCTTCTTCTTCTTTATACTCCGATGAGGCATTTTTTAAACATATTTTATTCGCTTAATTAGTAATAGAGACTCCGACTGTTCTGTTTTGTCTTTTTTTGTAGTTTTCCTTACCTGAGTCTTGATTGTCTTGTTTTCCTAAAGCGCTCAGATGTCTCCATTTTACATTTAAATCAATTCCAATATTGCGAAACTACTAAAAGAGACATCAGATCACATTTCAAAACACGGAAGTCCCCAACTCCAAAGCGAAACACGATAAGCATCAACTAATCTCCCGAACAATCAAAGAGTAGCAAATGTAAAATTAAATGAGCATTAACGGCTACATCCGCATTTAGTGTCTGCTCCCCACAATCTTATCGGCAATGGTTACAAAATGCCCCCGACACGCGATGTCGTCGCTGATAGCATCATGAGGGTACCTTGACAGTAACAATTTGTTGCTATTGAGGCGTCATTGGAGATTTCGTGGTGTGATGTTTTAATTTTTTGGAGTGTTGGTTTCCGGAGGGATTGGTAAGTGTGATATAGTTTGTATATTCATGTTATTTTTAATTAAAGACGACTATAAAATTAGATTTTAAATGTTCTGAAAGTTTTCTGCAAAGTATCTCCATAAATTGCATTAGATTTTTATCTAGCCCAGGATAAAATGCCAATTGATAATTTATTCCTCTCTTGCTTTAAAACGCTGTCTTTGTATGTCCAATGTTCAGATTAATTGGGGATTTAAAACCCGTAGCAATATTACTCATCATTCTACTGCTTTTAGCAAAGCAAACCAATCAAAAATACCCACCACGGAAGACAATAAGTCAATAAACAGAACGCCATCGGTATAATTCTGAGTATTACCTGGAATTCTCGGAACTGTTGCATATTACAGTTTTATTATACCTAGACGATATTCAGTTTCCACTTAAAACTTACCCACACTGCAGACTAAACAGTCGGCCGAGACCCGATGGTCGCTAAAAATGTTTTTTAAAAGACAATCTGGGGAAACTTTTTATTTACATTTTTACAAAACATATAAAAAAACTATCCTATTATAGCAAAAAAAAAAAAAAAAAATTGTAACTAAAACGCGACAAAAAATTCATCCCCATCGCTGTCAGCTGAGAGCGTACCCAAGAGGCTGGCAGCATTACCTCGTTGGATGTACATGCTGATCCTTTGTCCATCAAAAAAATCTGGATTTCAATCAAAGTATTCAGTTGGTCTGATACCGGCTAGATACCTGATCTTTGTAATGTGCGTACTACCATTCATCTTCATACTGATTTATGAGCCCAAACAAACTATCGGCCGACTAAAAGTTTGCAGTCTGCAGGTGCACTTAAAACGTCAGCGCACAGGTTTATTTGCTCGTATTTGTAAACCAAATATCATTTCCTGTAGGTATTTGTAAACGGAATATTGTAGGATGCTGGTATTTTGTGGTAAGAAGAACATGTTTGTAGGTATAGCTTTTAGTATTTGTGGGCTTTTGAAGGCGGTAGTGATTGGCTGTTCTGTTTATAGAGTAAAAAACTATGAAATTGAACAGCGATGAGGACCAATTTTTCGGCGCTCTTTATTAGTTTTAAGTTTCATTTTTATGTAAATATAGATTCAGTTAATTTTAAATACTGCAGAGTATATGTTTTCTGAAATATATAGTCCCATGTAATGAATTATAACATTGTTTTATGGCGCCGTGATTGACAAAGAAACTAAATTACCCAAGTCCTTGAATGACAAAATAGACACGAATACGAAAGCATAACATATTATTCTTTAAAGCACTCTATCACAAAAATATAGGTACAAAATAAAGGCGAAGATAAAACCAAATCACATATCTCATAATAAAGAGACATCCACGATACTTCAACAGCAGCCAACGTAATGCATTGAAAACGTACCATCTACAAAAATGGAACGAATTCCCGACCATTCTGCCAGTATTTATACCCGACTGAAGTATTGTTTTTTCAAAAAACATTGAACGTTCAAATGTGGTTGGCATATTTTTATACGGTCACCGTTTCTAGAACCAACCCTTTGTAAGCTTTGAAAACCGTTCTGTCTAATATTTTTTGACCACGTTTGAAAGAGGTCTGGACGTTACTTAGTTTTAGTGCAAACTAAAATTGGCCTGACAGATTTTGTTTGAGGAGGTTTTAACTTAAATGTCAGTCAGTTCGCTTGTTTTAAGGCTTGGTTTTTCTTTTGTTTTCGTTCCTATGTGTTGTGATATTAAAAGGTTCGGTGAGAGAGTTGGTATTCCAGCGTTTACTGTTATTGGTGTAGTGTGGGAGAAAGATATACTCATATTCATTCATATTCATTCATATTATTTATTTGCATTCCACAATGTTTAAAGTAGGTGTTACAGTTAGGCTTAGAGCTAGGTACAATTGTGGACCCTGTAGGGCACAGCAAAATAAAATAAAACTTACAACTAAAATTATTATTATTAAATCTATAGAGAAAAAAAAAATATATGAAAAATACAACAATTGACTTATATTCTTATAGTAACAAGCGTGAGACTAGACAATAAGGTATACCGGTACAATTAAATAACACGTATTTGCTAATAATATAAAAGAAATAAAAAAGAAAAAAAAAAAAAAAATACTGTAAGGTCGGAAAGTGTGATGTGTTGTTATGTGGTGTGTTGTGTGTAGACTATATCTTTATCATTCATGTATTCGTTTATTGAGTAGTAGGCTTTGTTGATGAGGATGTTTTTGAGTGCGCGTATGAATTTAGTTTCGCTAGTTTCATTTTTTAAAGAATCTGGTAATTTGTTGTATAGTTTGATAGACATTACATAGGGGCTATTGGTGTGAAGTGTCATGTGTGAAGAGGGAAGCATTAACATGTTTTTGTGTCTAACTGGTCGATCATTATGTTTATTTCCACGGGTTATGAAGAAGTTTGCATTTCTTCTTACGAATTTACATATTTCTATAATAAGATATAAATAGATGCTAGTGTTAATATTTGATACTTAATAAAAATAGGTTTACAGCTGTCGGTTTGTTCTATATTTTCTATAATTCGTATTAATTTCTTTTGGAGGATGAATAGGGTATTGGCGTCGGTACTGTTTCCCCACATAATAATGCCGTAGCTGAGCCATGAGTATGCGTACGCGTAGTATGTGGTGATAGCAGTTTGTATGTCGGTGGTTTTCTTAACTTCTCGTAGTGCGTAACAGAATTTCGAGATTTTTGAATGTATATGTTTGATGTGTGGCTTCCAGGAAATGTGTGTATCTATGATCTATGATCTATGATATACTATTGCACCTTATGTTTAACTTCTTCATTTACTTTTACTTACATACATAGTTTTTTAATTGTATTAAATCGTCTATTGATCGTGTCGAATTATTTATTCTGCAATATGTAGTGTAATTTATTTCTATCAATTTTCTTCTGAATCATTTTAAACATTAAACGTGTGTTGCAAAGATACAAAGTTCTCTAGCCCAAACTAAGATTAAAACAGACTCGTCGTCCGTTTAAAAGCTTTTACCCAAAAACAGATAAACACTAACGTCACAAATCCACAGTTTCACGCCGTGCTTACCCCAATAGCCGGAGCTAGTCGTAATTATATTGTCCTACTGTTTGTTGGCAAACATTTGACGTCCAGCAAATTAGGTGAGCGAGTTACATTGCGCGTTTCATTCGGAGAACTTCCTACATTTGTAGTGTTAATGTGGTAATGTAATTTAAACGACACGTTAGGAATTGTTTTTGGGTGTTTTGGGTTTTTTCTTTTTATTTGAGATAAGTGTTACGGTTTTTTTTTGAATAAGTTTAATAATCCTTTATAGTACTCATAATTTTTTAATGTAAAACTACAGAACTAGTAGATATAGGTATAGTGATTCTTGTAACTTCATGAAACACATAATGATGATGAATGTGTGTTCATGAACAATAAATAGTTTAACCCACAGAACACATATTCTTAAAAAAAAAATATACAGCATCAAACATTACTAGCTACGATAAAAATTCAAACACAAAGCAACTCAACCCACTTTCAGCCAAAAATAATGCCATTAAAAAAAAACGTCCATCGCTCCGCTTAAATGGACGCCATCACGTATCCTGTGTACACTAATTGAATCAGTTAATTAACAATTTCAAGGTTAAGGAAGCGTGGTATCCGCGGGCGACATAGGGGGCGAGGGGAAGAGAGGAGGGGGGGAGGAGATTATTAATAGGAAGCAGAGGAAGTATGACGCGGTGGCGACAAATGTAAGCTGAACTTTCAACTGTGATGGTTTGAAAGAATTTTTGTTGTATTTTTGGGAATGGAATTATCAGGAACGTGTTTAGGATATCCTCGATAATACGCGAATGGCAAAATTTAAGTTTAGGACTTTGATGAGAGATCGTACCATTTAGCTGATGATGATTTATTAACGATGATTTTACAAGATAATAAAAAACTATTCAAATTAAAAAAAAAAAATGGTGAGCCCAACGAAAACTAAGAATGCCATAATATCCAATAATATTTCAACATAAATTATAACAAAGTACCAAGTGACTTCCCCCTTTAATTCAAAAGCAATTATTAGAACACACGTTTCTAAAACAATCAACAAGTAAAGCCATACAAACCACATAGGAGGCGCCTAATAGATTACTCTCAGTATCAAATAACTCAAAATTCCTTGTTTAAACAAGGCACCAGAATATTTGTGGGTAAACGAAGCTTGTGTGTTCATTATGGGAATTTAGTAGGATGACGATAAACTAATAGGTGAATGGCAGGAAAAGGTGAAGAGTGGTGATGAAAGATATGTCTTTCTGGTTAAATATGATGGTATAGTTATGGATCTTGTTAAAATTGAAGCAGTAGTATGTTAACTGGGTATAGAAACGGTAATATTTGAAATTGACGTTTCTATTGTTGCAAGTAAAAGAAGGATGTTTATGTACTGGAGACTGCACATTAGTAGTAACTGTCATGCACCTTAACTCAATAGTAATAAGTATGATTTTCCTGTAAAACTGTTACCACTGACCTGAAGTTGACTATACCAACAGCTTATAAAGATGTTAAACATTTTAATTTTACATTTATTACAGATCTACATGCATGATCGTGTATCTATCCCATTTCGGAGATCTAACATTATTTTAAATAATAATAATAATAAAGGTTAGTCCTGCTCGGAGGGTAGGTGCCTCGTGGTAAGTGGCGAGTGGGCCGGTGATGCTGGACCCACAGGGAGCGCGTGATCTGCGTTTAAAGTCCGCCGAGGTATCCTCACCCTTCTCAGCCGCTCATGTCCCTGTTGCCCTCTTGTTGCTTTTCAGTGACTGATTCCCGGGGGCTCAGTAAGTGAGTTGGCGAGTCTCCACCTGCCATTTTAACATGTATTTAATACATTGTCATCGGCAGGTGCCATAGTTCCCGTAGTTTCCCCATTCCTAGTCCATTAGCATCCCATCACAATAGCCTAAGTAGTTTTCATCCATAGTTAGCAATAGTTTAGCACAGAACCGGGGATTGTCCTTGGGTACATTTCTATAGTGTATACAGGGATAATCGTCGGTTTTGTGTCACCATTTCATTAAAGTTGTCTCAAAAGGGCTTCAGCGTGTTGGCTTCGGCCCCACGTTCGCCTCCCAAAAATCCGGGACTCTATAGTCCCGAGGTCTGGAAGAGACATACATTATATAATAATAATAATTGCAGCTGATGAAGCTACTGAAGGTCACTGAAACTTTCAGTAGTTGCATCAGGATGGAATTTGGTGTGGACAAATGTGCAGTCATGCATGTAAAGCGAGGGGGAATTGTGGAATCTGAGGGAGTACAACTCTCAGATTCTATAAACCTGAGATCACTCTCCGCAAACGATACATATAAATACTTGGGTATGGCGGAGGGGTTAGGCATCAATGTGGCTGTCATGAAACAGTCATTACGGGAGCGTTTCTTTGGCCGCCTGAATAAGGTCCTGAAAAGTTCCTTATCGGGAGGCAACAAGGTTCGCGCCTTTAATGGTTGGGTCATGCCAGTCCTGATGTACTCTTTCGGCATACTCAAATGGACTCAAACTGAATTGGACGCCCTGGATAGGAAAGTCCGCACACTGCTGACCGCAGAACGAATGCATCACCCACGATCGTCAGTGATGAGACTGTACATCCCACGGAAATGTGGAGGCCGAGGCTTTTTAAATGCAAAGACGCTCCACAACCGCGAGGTGTGCAGTCTCAGAGAATATTTTCTCAAAAGCGACGTGGGTATGCACCGTGATATGGTGTCAGTGGACAGAGGACTCACCCCGCTGTCGTTGGCAAATGAGAACTGGCGCAAACCTGTCGTACTAACTACCCACGATCGCAGGGAGGTATGGCAGAGCAAACAGCTACACGGACGCTTCTTCGGGGCTCTTCATGGCCCCGATGTAGACTTCAAAGCGTCCGTATCTTGGCTACGCTTCGGTGACTTGTTTGGAGAAACCGAAGGGTTTGTATGTGCAATTATGGACGAAGTTATCCTTACGAATAACTACCGGAGATATATCGTGAAAGACGGGACGGTTGACATATGTCGGGCATGTCACCATCCGGGTGAGTCTATCAGACATATTATATCTGGTTGTTCTCGTTTGGCTAATGGTGAATATTTGCACAGACATAACCAAGTGGCCAAGATCATCCACCAGCAGCTTGCTCTGCAATACAACCTTGTAGACCTTGAGGTACCGTACTACAAGTATGCGCCCGACCCAGTTCTCGAAAAGGACCATATCACGTTGTACTGGGATCGATCTATCATCACTGACAGGACTATTGTAGCCAATAAGCCTGATATTGTGGTGATAGATCGATTAGCGCGCCGCGCGATGATAGTCGATGTCGCCGTTCCGCATGACGAGAACCTTGTGAAAGCTGAGAAAGAGAAACAAATAAAGTATCTCGACTTAGCGCACGAGGTTGTCGCCATGTGGAGTGTCGACACGGCTGTTGTTGTGCCGATTGTCGTTACGGCCAATGGTTTAATAGCCAAGAGCCTCGACGAACACCTCAGGAGGCTCTCGTTGGGCGGCTGGATCAAGGGACTGATTCAGAAGGCAGTACTCCTTGATACGGCACGTATTGTGAGGAGGTTTCTGTCTCTGGGACCCTAACCACCGGTACCTTGGACCCTGTGCCCGATATCGGTGGCAACCTATTTTTTATATTTTTAAATGTTTTTTATTTTTATATTTAATATTTAAAAATGTAAATGATATGTTCTAAATAAATAAATGACCAATAATAATAATGTTTATTTCCAGTAAAAAAAAAAGATTACATATTTTCAATCACACATTTATGTAAAAATCTGTTAGAAATAAAATCTCCACGGCTCATCAAAACACTTCATTCACAATTCACAGAAATACAAAACGACTGAATACATTACATAACATTCGGTACATAATAACGCCGACCCAATTCCCATTGAACCATTCAAAGAAACACATGTTAACCAACTCACTATTTTTAATAAACCCACTATTATTAATAGAATTCCCACTATAAACAAAACACGACCAATCCAAGAAGTGTTTAATTTATTAAAAAATAATATTATTTCGTTTCAGATTCGGTTCCGGTACAAAAACGAAAATACAGAGCAAAAATTGGAGTTCGTCCAAAAAATTTTAGTTTTGAAGATGGTTTGTATGATATAGTTACTGAAAAAGTGCGTTTGGTTCCAACAGTGACATCAATGTGTCGTGTTGATGATTCTGTCGAAGTTGGTGATTCAGTGTTGGTGATTAAGACGCCTATTGGTGATGATGGCGAAGGATATGAACTTGTGTGTGTTGGTGATGGTGATAGTGTTTCAGACTCTGATAGATACCAGTTTGGAGATCATAGATTCACGTGAGTAGATTTTACTTTTTTTAATGACGAGGGACATAAAAAAATTGAATTAGTTGAAATCAGGTCGATTTGAGAACAGTGGGACCGGTTTAGAATCTTGGTATTGATATTGAGAAAATGTTTTGCCATCTACCTTATCTTGAAGATGTTTTAATAACACTCCAAATATTTCGACCTATATTATCGTTTCCCACATAAGCTTTCTATCGATAGATCCCGACCATTAGGTCCAACGCAATATGGGAACCATGTTCGCCACTCATAAATCAAATACATGGAGATTAAAGTTCGGCTGATTGATGAAAATACCATGTTTGTTTGAATTTCGCCGTTTGTTAAACTATCTGCTTTTTATATATTTACATTTTATTACATATGTTCTGTGTTGCGTATGTTAAAATAGGTTACATTTGAAACTATGGCTGAAAAAATAAAGGGAATCTAGTTTGACCTTATTATGACAACCTATATTTTTTGATATATAACTTACCTGCAACTAAATGTTTTGATAAAGATTTATTTTCAATAGTAATAGATACAAGCCTAGTTTTACGAGCAAACGGTGTATTTAAATACTATGAATTTGCCACCAAACACTAAATTGTTCAAGCTGATTGAAGTCCCAAAAACAAACTGGAAATCATTCGTCATCGACGAGATTTAATTTTAGTCTAAAAATATACTTAGTCGAGTTTATTTACTTTACGGAAATAGAAGTATTTTGCGTAGATGTAAATATTTCAAGAATGACTCTGATTCATTAGCGTATTTGTGTGAAGAACTTAAAATTAAATCTAGTATTTTTTACGAACGTACATTATATATTATTTCAGTTGAGTGATATTTGTATTTACATTACACTAAATCACAGATTTCCTTGACGTTCAAGCGACATTTTGTTTATTTTGTAGGCGCCATCAAACGTGGATTCGATAAAAATATGAAAAGCAAAAGTTACTCATTTAAATATGTCGTCTCAGAAAATGTTTTGAAGAAGTTGGTGAACTAGAGAAATATTTAAGACGTAATACGTCTAGATTTAATAAAAGTCTTGTGACAAATGTAATACTGGGAAAACTTTTATATTAGCATTTGTCACACATCATTTACGAATATGTTGAGTATAGCATAAATCTCGTTTCACCGTGATGACAGTGTTTTTAAGCTATGAATAATTTCTAACGCATCGTTATACAATATCTTATGCTAGAGTATCTAAATAAAATTTCTTGAAAGTATATTACATTTCTTTTCCTTGAAATTTTTTTTACTGTTAAATTGATATTCTCCGAAATGATTCTGTTCCACGTGGATCCGTGTTTCCTGCATATAACAAACTAATTATTTTTTCTACCGTGTCCCGAGGGAACTACTTCTCGGTCCAGGGGGCAATTCGCGTAACGTTACACACGAAAATCTCATACTCGCAGATTCCTATCCACCCAGACGCTAGACAACCTAGTAAGTAAGCCTCAAGATTTAAGATAGCCTCTAAGATTAACAAAAAGGAGAATTTTTGGAATACCAGTATTTTCTGAATCAGTTTAGGACATCCTGAGATTAAAATGTACAAATTCACAACCTCTCAAAATTCAGCTCTTTATAAAGAAGTCGGGTTAATTCTAAATTCATTAATTGCAAGATGGTTAGAAGTCAAACAAAGAAACAGAAAGATAGACAAACAAACAATGTAGATTTAATACGGCATGGAAGAGAAACGGTTATTGTTACAGCATGGTTATTGGCATCAACAAATGCGTCAGCGCAACACAACGCGTCGTGTAATAATGATATATTAGCACATAAAGGTCACACGCATAAATAGAGCTAAGCTCAGCCTAGAAATAGTCTACGAGTTATGACTATCATACAGCAGGTAAATGCAGAAGTTATTGTTGCTACAATACCTACAAAAGTATGGGGTTCAACTCAAGGTGGGGATGAAATCAAATACTGGGGCAGTCAATGTCATGATCAAGTGATTATCATCTGTTTGGCCATTTTCTGTCGTCTCCGACTATTTTCGGATCTGCTTCAGCCAGTTTCGACTAGAGTGACTAGCTATTTGACCTCTACATTCCTCTGCTAAGTTATTTGAACAAACCCAATACCCCTTAGACTGGTTGCCAAATTTTCCGGCTTGTGACTTCCCGTAACAACTGCCTAAGATGTACAAATGACAGCTTTGGTTCAACGACTTAATAATGTGCCTTCGAAAACATAGAGGAAGGATGATAAGATAGCCGGTTAACCATCCAAGGACCGACCGCACCATTCGTTGCTTAAACTTATGATCGATCGAGCCGTGCAGCTGTCATTTAGCCACGTGCTTCTTCAGGTTATTTCGTCGAAGCTATTGTTCTACTTCCCAATCTAAACAATATTTCCTTTTGCGTATATCTTGCTAAGAGTACCTTCTGTATTTACCTGCCCATTGCCCCCAAATCAGTAGTAAACACGCATTGAACTTTCGTGGTCTATTTTAACTTCATAGAAAGTGTCTCTGTCGACCCGCTTTTATTTAATCTGGCTACCATCCAAACTGAAGGCAATATGTTGCACCAACGATTTTGTCAAACTACGTTTCGAAATAAACTGATCTTTGTCAATAAAGTTAATTTTAAGTTTATCTTTTATTTAATCTCATACTGGAGACTAATGTTCTGTTTCTTTTGAGTATTAAAATTTGCTCTTTTAATTTCAAACATAGTGGTATTCATTAACATTATGTATTTATCTTTTACTAGCTTCTGCCAGCGGTTTCACCCGCATCCCGTGGGAACCTCTGCACGAACCCGGATAAAAAGTAGCCTATAGCCTTCCTGGATCGGACCAGTAGTTTCGGAGATTAGCGCGTTCAAACAAACAAACAAACTCTTCAGCTTTATAATATTAGTATAGATTCGAATAGACTTACTAAATTCGTTTGTTTTCTACAAAACTGCTCCCCAGACGACAATTCTAATTACAATCCACTAAAACACGTAGATATACAAAAACCAAAAAACAAAGCATAAAAAACTTATCAATGCAGCATTAATTTAAATACTAAATTAAGTCTTTAATCCTTACTAACACTATAAATGCGAAAGTCAGTATGTCCGTCTGTAGCCCTTTCAAAAATTCAAAAGAATTAAATGTTTGATACCGTATACACTGTCAGCCAAAAAAAAACCGGCCAAGTGCGAGTCGGACTCGCGCACGAAGGGTTCCGTTCCATTATTTATAAATGGACAAAAAAATCTAGTTTATTGTATGGGAGCCACCCAAAATATTTATTTAATTCTAGTTTTCAGTATTTGTTGTTATAGCGGCACCAAAAATACATCATCTGTGAAAATTTCAGCTCTCTAACTATCACGGTTCATGAGATACAGCCTGGTGACAGACGGACGGACGGACGGAGGAATGGAGCGAAACCAATAGGGTCCCGTTTTATCTTTTGGATTCGGAACCCTAAAAAGACAGACTACTTTTATCCAGCTGCGAGAGATAGTTAACTCGGAACATGGGTGGAACCATGAGCAAATAGTTAGTTCAACAATAAAACTCAGATTACAGCTATCCTTTCGCTAAAGTACTGGGAATTAACACTAGGGTTAAAAAGGTCAGTTGACTTTACTAATTAACTCGACAAAGAAACACGTAATTTGTTTCGCTTTTCACATACGGGAGACTAAAGTGTTTATTTATTTTATACTTTTATAATTGTAATTTATCTGAATTATACCTACCTAAGGTCTATCTAGATCTTTTCAGAGGGTTATTTTTATCTTGGAAAAAATATGTTTATGATATTTAAAACAGTTGAGCCGAGAATAGATTGACCGTGGTACATTTTAATTGTGATTGAAACCAGCTTTACGAGCTGAAATCGTTTTTAAACATTGAAGCATTTGATTGCATACGAGATCATAACAGAGAAAACCACAAATTAGGAGACAAAAAAATATGCAAAGAATAAAATTACAAACTCAAAACAATTTTTCCAATATCCAACGATATGTATCACGCGATTCAATTAAAGATACACAGGGCAACACAATAAACAATTTATACGAACAAAATCACCAATAAAGCTTAGGAAATCTATACTTGAAGCAATAAAAGAAATAACTTTAAACTACATGCGATGTGACCGTGGTAAGCCAAACGTTGTATTTTACTAGTAGACCAAGAGCCTGGGACTGAAATACTTGCCTCATAGTTCAAAAGCTGAAATTGTGTGTCAAAACAAAAGTTCGTAGATTAGTTTGAATTTTTTCTACTGTGTGAAACAAATAGTTACTTTCGTATTGAAAAATAGGACGTCTTTATTAACCAACTTCATAAAAAGGAGGTTCTCAGTTTGACCTGTAAAAATGTATGGGTCCAATTATCTCACGTTTGACTGAATCAATTTTGACGCGGTTTTCACAATAGTACCTATTTGTCAGACTCGGGATCATGTTTAAGGATATCGCTGAAAACGAATTACATTTTGTAAAAAAAATCGAATATCTTAAAAACTACTGTTAATCAACTTTCACAGTGTGTGTTTCGATACCTTCGTGCTGGTAAGATACACACAAAAAATTTCAGATTTTGACATAAGTCCACTATATCCGGGCTCTCGGTCTACAGGATTATGCAGTGCACTCACTACTTTATCTCAAACATTAAAATACTTTATAGACACTTAGTCACCGACTACGTTTATTGGACCTCCGGCTTTGCACTGAATTATGATACCGTTATTTGGATTTTCAGTATTGGAATAATTGATTTTTTGTGGTCTTCCTATTTGCATGGGATGCGATATCCTCGGGCTGTTTGTAGATGATATGTGTGTGTTTGTTTTGTTAAAGGAAATAAAGTATTGTTGATATAGATTTGGCAAATATTTTGGGTGACTTAAAGATTTCAGTGTCCTTACTTCTTGCACACTGAAGATAGCCGACAGATGACCGGATGGTAAGCAATTTTTTTGGTTAATTTTGATTCCTATTAAAGAATTCAGTTGGTCTGATACAGTTATTACACATGATCTTTGAAATATGCGTACGACTTGCATGAAGATGAATATCTTCATGCTGATTTGTGAGCAAAAGCATACAATTGGCTGGCTAAAAGTTTGCATTTTTTCAACTCTAAAACAACAATTTTGCGCGGTATCAAGCTTCCTAAAGAAACTGCTTTGCTTTGGAAACCCAGGTAAAAATGGCCATTATTATTTCACCGTTAAAGTTTTATAATGATAACCAATAGATTTATTTAAATCAGATAAGGATGCCATAAAACTATGTGTAAATCGTTACTATCTCTGAAATAAACCTTAGTATGCACAATAATATAAACTTAATCTTAACTTAGGACGACTCGTAATACGCCATTAAGTTTGTCTTAATCTTTATTTTCACTTAATTGCTGTTTATCTAAACCTCGCTGGATTAACTTAAGCCATTCGTTCAGATTATTATAAGCCTACTTACGAGCAAACACAGCGTATTTTAAAGGAGTAAGTAATTAAAATAATTTCACTTAGATTATCTTAAGCATTATTGTTTAAGATTATTTTCTTATCAAATTATGAACAGTGAAATTGTTTTCAGTTATCTTTAATAGTAAATTAAAATATATTGTCTACAAAATTCAGTACTCTTTTTAGAGTGAAATCTTACAAAAATGTAGCAAATCATGGTAAACACAGTTTTGATTGGTCATCAAAAAGAAACTGTATAAATTCGAATTTACTTAAAGGTGTACAAAATCTATAAATTAAAATGCACTGAGAGGTAAAAAAAAAATCTTAGTTACATTACCTACAATAATTGAGCAGTTTGGTGAAAAATATAATTTCACTTTTATATGATATCTAGCCACACGTTCCATAATATTAGTAAGAAATTTACTGGAGCATAGAGCCGAGAATTCAAACTCCCTGGCAATATCTGGATCTATTTCCACGCTGACGAAGACAGGTGTTGGAGAATCTAAATATACCAGGACTTATTTAGCTTCGAGTTCAAAACCCTTGGTAATTAGCTGCGACATATTGGCAATAGAGATAATGTGACAACTACATGTCGTGTTTTATGAAAATGTATGTTCTATTTTTGGTTGCAGATGATGGAATGTGGTGATGGCTATTTTTTTGCGAGTTCAAGGTCCTTTTTTTTTTAGGAAATTGATATTTTGCGCGAGTATTGAGATTGAGATTCTTATGTTTGGATTTTTTTATTAAACTTGCAATATGTTTGCATGTTTGGCACAGAAAAAAAACCAATTGAATGTTGAAGCGTTTCGCCGGCAGTATTTACAAAATCGCCGATCGAATAAACTTGACTATTTTGCGATTGTGACAAAATATTTTAGGTACTACTACCTATTTATATTCTTTCCGGAATAAGTGAGAAAACTATGAAAAATAGGCCAGTTTTGACTTTACCTCATATATCAACATCACGCGTGAACAGTGGAATCTAGTGCGTGACGTCATCTGACAGACGTCAACTTTCAGCCTAATGTGACCCGTTGACTATCCCGTAAAAGAAAATTAAGTATTTTTAGATAGATTTCGGTAAGGCAAGTGGAAATAAACTGTCTTTTTAGGGCTTGAAGAGATTTAGAGTCTGCTGCTTTTATCATTGAAGATACCTTTAACATTGGTTAATACTGCATTCATGTCCACGTGGCACCTAGAATTTCTGAAACATATGTCCAATATATTTACAATTTATCACATTCCATTAGGCAATCTTCGTATGCGCTTTTCTATTATAAAAATACTTAAAAATTAACCCTAACTTGAAACAATTTTCTTAAAGTTTAAGCAGAGCAACAACTAGGTACTTCCAGTGTCCTTCCCAGCTGATGTTTTTCAAAAACTTTCGGAAAACAATAACAAAAGCCAACTTTGACACGTGGTTACGCATCTATATTCGTTCTGGCGTGCAGCCAAACTTCTTGCGTTTCCTTTAGCTTGGAGACAGATATATCCGCGGTATGTGGTTAGCTTTAATTATGATTTCTTATCTTTTGAGTCAGATTGTTGAGAGATTTCGAGATCTTGGGGTTCAATTGTTGGTGATGATGTTTGGACTATGTGGAATTTTGTTAGGATATGTGTATAATGTTTTAGTTTATTTGTGATTCTTTAGAATTTAAGAGGATAGGTAAGTTGTGTTTTTTTTAGGAATATGTTTAAAATACATGGCAATAGGCTTAATGACGGTGATGTTATTTTTTTTTATCTTGAGTCATTATGTTCTTAGCGTACTCTATTCGTTCATTGATCTGTGCAAAATGAGTTATTTTTATAAAGTTGGCTTACGGATTCCGTATCTCTAATTTTTCTGATGAAAATATACACATTAAAGTTAAAAGTTTTCACCATCTGTCTTTTAAATTCCTATTTCTAGTGCTAGTGTTAGTTTTACGAGACTCCGTGACTCCGTGACACATAGCTCCAGAATTGTCTTCCTATACTTACTTTTACTACCAGATGGGTTTTACCGTCCCAATAATAGATATTCGTCTATTAAATTTACTACTGTTATGTGACCACTTGCAGCTACTAAACTAAATCTATTTCTTCGTAACAATCGGCCATAATCTTCTAGTAGTCAAACAGGAGTTAAGATTAAAACGACGTTTACGATTTCTCGGTTACGATCAAGAGTATCAAAGCCGTAGTTAACCCTTTGTCTATTAACTGTGGTTTTATTTTGATCAACTGTCTTTGTTCCTCGTTTGCAGTGGTTCAAACTACTTGCTTCTGTTTTCGATAGAGTGTTTAGTGCGTTTTTATATATTGCATTGTTAAAGTTTAGTGGGTGGGAATTTTAGAGGTGATCGTTGATTGTTATGCGACATGGGTTTTCAATTATGTTTGCAGTGTACACTCTGGTTGGATATTTTGAACAGGATTTTATGATGTCATGTTACTTCTGCAAATAAAATGATGCATCATATCAGGTTTCTAAATAATACAATAGATTTGTAGTAAGTATGAATACTTCTACTCTTTGCAAATGCCTAATTATTTTAACATACTCCTCAATCTAAAATTAATTTCCTACTAAGCTAGTACTAAGTAGTGCACCAAAAAACAGTATCTTATATCTTTTTGTAGTGGCGCTTAAGACAGAGGCTAAATCTGTCTGATCCCTGGCTCCAAGCCAGAGGATGCCGATCCCTAAATATGCTGTGTCGCCATGCAATTCTGTATTTAGGACACTTTTGATGGGGGAGCGAGGTATAAATAGTACTATGATGAGTTTTTCTGCTATTTACATTGATGTGGGTGTTTGTAATGGGTGTATTTCCTCTCATTACGGCGTTTGTGTTTCGTTTTAATTAATTTAAAATATTTTATGGTTCTGATATTTTCTGCTTGGTTTTACAAAAGAACGTTCAATAAATAATGATAAATATTTTTCCAAGATGCTTTTTAGAGATCTTGAAAGGATTTCTCTGCAAATATTCCGCAGTATTTTTTTTTATAATATGCCGATGTAATCATTATGTTCCATTTGTTTTATATTCTCTGTACCTACCTTCAACTTAAACTTACATTTTGTGTTTATTCTCAAAAAATAAACCAGATTTTATTAATACTGTTAAGTTTAATCAAAACCCTACAACCACGGTATTATGATTATCCTACCGTTAACAACAAATAGGTGCCATCGTCATGTGAATAGAACATTTGTGGGCTACGTGATCGAAATTGTGATTTTTCTCATTTTGACGGGCTCCGCCATTTTGTGGGAATGCTTTGAGAGCCCTCGTTGTGACTCTAAGATGTTGATAGTATTAGCTTTTATGTTGAGGATTTTTGCGGCTATATGTAGGTCAGGATACGTTGTCATTTTTGTAGCTTGTAAGGAAAATGTTGTGTGAATTGTTGGGTGTTTCGAGGTATGGATCTGGTCCTTTGCTGATGTTTTGGCACAAATTTTGGAGTTGACCTTGTGTTTATTGAGTGAACCTTTCCTAAGAAGCAACTTATGCATGGTTTCGGTTTTTAAAACTACACACGGCTGACATATAGACTGCTTTTTAATAATAAGTCTGTCCATGGATTATTGCTAGGTATATTGGCCTATACAGATAATATTTATATCATCATCATCATCATCATCTGCCTGGCCTTTTCCCAACACTGTTGGGGTCGGCTTCCATTCTAACGAAAAGCTGAGTACTAGTGTTTGACATGGAGCGACTGCCTATCATACCTCCTAACCCTACCCGGGCAAGATAATCCGAACAAACATTTTTAAGACAACTTTAAAGATAAACCTTAAGACAGATTCCTTCAATACTCACAAAGTCGAGAAAGCTACACAATTGCCACTATATCCAGCTCATACAAATTCATGGGAGAATGCATATGTAATGCACGCGACAATATTTGTGCATAGCGTTACATACGTTAATTCTGTTGCATGAGTCAAGGCGACAGCTCTCGTTTGTTATAGAGGATTATTTTAGTTTATTCGGCTGGTATGACTTGAGAAAGTGCTGTTTTTATTTCAAATAACTTTGCTAAAACCTGTTAAAGGTTAGTATAGGTAAGAGTACTTGAATAAAGGTTCACCGATCATACTGTCTGTATGGTAAAAGTGTCATAAAATCTGTACTAACCAACAGTCATTTAATGAATGGTAACTATAAAATATTTTTAGATGTAAATGCAAAAATCGCTACATTGATTCAGAAAAAAAATACACAGACAGGTGGTACTCTAAAGATTGACATAAATTACTTGTCATCCGAGTTCTGGGAGTACTTTCTACAGGATACTGGTTAAACCACGGGTGAAAGTAAGGGTGATATAATCCATTTGCATTCTTTTCCCAAATCACAGATCCCAGTCTTAAAACCTTCAAACCAGCCCCTATCAAATCATATTCCTCCTTGCAACAATAGGTTGTATCCACCATTTGCCGCCATCCGTGTTAGCATCGTGTATCGTAAGCAACGCTCTCGCCGCATACATAAAACATGGGCCCTTTGCCGCATCGCGCGAGCTATGATCTAATAACGTTGTGCGTAGTGGTGTTTGTGTCCGTTGTTGGACGGCACGGGATTTTTTGGGAAGTGAAATCGTGTTATGAAATCTGCAAAGTTTTGTGTCAGTAAATAGATGTAATTAAAAGTAAGATTTAGGAATAATACTGTACAGTAGTATACAGTAGAGTGCCTTTTTCGCAGAAAAAATACTTTATAAGGCGTGAGAGAAGAAGGCAAAGCATAGTGAGAACTGTTTTGTTGTATTTTATTCACAAATCTTAAATTATGCTAATTATTCGACCTAAATATGTATTCCTAAATCAATGGGTATCTCTATTCTAATATGATGGGAAAACCGGCTTGACAAAGATTTTGACTCGTGTTTTGCAAAATCAACCAAAAATATGATTTGTTAGACGTAAAAATACGTAACGTTTGACGTACAACAATGAAAACGCGCCCTCTACTACTACTCACTCAATTGGTAGTGTTCTCTTTTGATGTAACTCCGTCTTTTACACACGGCCCTTATACGAGGCCTAATGCGCCACCTTCTAACTATATCCAATTTGTACTACCTTGGGGTAAGCAGGGTGCTGGCATTCCCAGATTTTGTACAAGCGTGAAGATTTTATAAGTTAAAAAGGGGATTTTTTTTTGTTTGCGGAAATAAGTTAGATTAAAGTTAATAAAAAGTAAAATATACTGAGGAGTACTGAAGAAAAAGCAGTTTTAAAAATGGATGAAATCGATGATGTGAGTCCCACTGAGAGACAAAAATATCTTTGCCTAGCAACCTAGCATTTCCTTACTATGTATGCGAGTCACAATTTGACATGAATAAAATACTTTTTTTTTTTTTTAATATTTCTTATATTTCAGAAAACCCTATGTAATTGGCATAATACCTGAATTGGGTCCGATAATTTCGCAATAAGATGCTAGCAAATACATCGAAAGATCTTTTTTGTTAATTTCAGGCGTTATGACCTCGGCAATTTTATTGAAATCTATTAAGAGCGTTTGAGTCATACTACCAGTAATTTTTATGAGAATATTATATTAGTCATGCGTACGATGGCTAAATTCCATCTGGCAAATGATTTATGAGAGAGAAACAAATCTGCAATAATAAAGATTAATTGATTGACCGCCTCATTCTTGGAATTTGATTACTACGACTATGGAGTACGAGATCTTAAGTTTGGTATCCAGGTGGATCAAAACGTCTACGATTTTTTAAACTCCGTCAGACTGCTTTATTTCAAAAATATGTATCTAAATCTATTTTTGTGCCCAGTCCTATTGCATCACGTCTCCGTAATTAACTGCAAGACATGATAAAGCCTAGCAATGAAGTAGAAGTAGTCTAGATGACATAAAGTAGAAAAGGCAAACTTTTTACTTCAGACAGATGAGGCAAAAATTTACGTTCAGATATTGTTCTACTTAATCACAAAAGGAAAAAATTAAATTATAAATTAAAAAAAACCCCCGACCCAAAAAAAGCACGCTATTATTATGACAAAAGGTTAAAAACGCTAAACCCTATAAAAAGCAAAAAATAACTTTTAACACTACGTAAGTACCAACTAAAGCATGTCAGACTAAACTAAATTTTGTCGTGTCGGGGGACCGCTCTAATTTATTAGCTTAACGTTAGAAGTAATTATATACTACTTCTTATAACTTTTTATATAATTTTGTTTAGATACGTGTTTTTTTTATACGAATGTTGTAATTAAGTAGGTATCATTTGATTAATGTACTATTTTTAAAGGTAAAAAGCGGTCCCCCGACACGTCAAAATTTAGTTTAGTCTGACATGCTTTAGTTGGTACTTACGTAGTGTTAAAAGTTATTTTTTGCTTTTTATAGGGTTTAGCGTTTTTAACCTTTTGTCATAATAATAGCGTGCTTTTTTGGGTCGGGGGTTTTTTTAAATTTATAATTTAATTTTATTTCATGCTTTTTGAAGGAGCTACTTAATTTTTGCTTCTTTCATTTAATTTCTTTTATTTTAAGATGTGGTCGCTATATGCGATCTCGGCCAAAGGAAGCTGTTTAACAATCCTCATGACAAACTGGCTCTGGGAGAATTGCCCAGATTGAGAAACAATAAAGATTATCCTTTGGTAATTTTAGACTTTCAGCAAAAATACATATAAATCGGTTTATCCGTTTCATTCCGGCATTCCAGGGTTTCATCCGCCACATCCTATTTCCTGCATCAGGTTCTAGTCAATTAGAAAAATGAAGAGAGCTAGTCAAGACAAATTCAACGAGCCCAAACTCGATGGGTTTACTAAAAGGCAGTTCAGGGTTACGTCTCCTATCTTCGTGTCCTAACAGCAGACCAGCTCAGTGGTTCCAGAAGACATTAGTGTTTCAAATTTCTGATCCCACATATGCTTGCAAGTAAACTGAGCGTGTAACATTCCTATCACACCTAACAAACGAGCTGATGACCTTGAAGACCTGAACCGATTTCTACCAAACATAGCTAAGAACACTCCCGAATGACATACCTTTCAAACAAAAAAAACCGCATTACAATCGGATCATCCGTTTGGGAGCTACGATGCCACATACACACACACACACACACACACACACACACACAGACAGACACGTCAAACTTATAACACCCCGTCGTTTTTGCGTCGGGGGTTAAATATGCTTAAGCACTAACAACTATTTCAGAGGCTCTGTGGTCAATTATAATTATATTAATTACTTTGTAGTCATATATTTGATCAATAGATACCATTGACACTAAGATATTATTACGTCTATCGTGAACTTTGCTTGACAGTAAAATGATTACTACTTACACGTATACATAAGTAGGTGTATAGAAAAAAAACCTTAAAGCCTTTTTTTACCCATTTTTTTCTTACTACCCAGCAGGAACTATGACAGTTCCGTGACCGTCTCGTACCCGATGAGCGGCAGTTCACCAGCACATCAATCTTCATAGCGACTAATGAGCGCGCTCTCTAAGGGATAGGGCACATGAGAGGTTTTTGGATTTTGTTTTAATTAGGAGTGTTGGCTGTGTAGTTTTTGGGATGTTAGCAAGTATTAATTATTAGTAGTTTTTGGGATGTAAGCCAAATTTTAAATTTTATAGGTATGTATTTGCAACTGATAAAAATATGTATTGTAATAAGTGATTTTGTTAAACAAACCAGTGTTTTGAAATCACCTTCATCAGTCGTATATCTATAGTTCACTTTGATTCTCCTGAACGACCTACATATTTTTATTAGTAGGTAGTAAGTATGCGAAAGTTACTGTATTTCAGAAAAAAAGAATATCTGGTTTACTTACTGCTACAGAAAATTATATGTAAAGACAATGGTGTCTTTGACTCTAATATTAGAATCAAATTAAAAATCAAGCTGATGTAATCGCATAGAGAGGCTAGTTGAACTTTCTGTCCTTGCCTTTACAAGTGATCATGAAACTAAAGTACCTACCATTCATTACTCATAGATTCACATGTAGATGTGAACAGATGAATTAGGGCTAAACGTTTAATTGTTATGTGGTTATGGGCCGTCGCAATTGGCGCCTCGCTGGGCGCGTATTGGCAAATGTTCGGTGTTCATAAATGACCTTAAATGAATTGATGTTTTTGTAATATTGCCATTAATAGGGATCGAGATAAGTTCGATTTAATGGTGATAATAATAGTCTTTTCTGGTTACTAGATGACAGCAGTGGTTTTATCCGGGTCTCGTATGGACGACTCGGACTACTTAGCAAACATTGATAAAATTCATGGATGGAGATTTCTTTAGAAATAAGCATTACCTTTGTAAATTTTATCTTTCCTGTCTTCTTTCTTTATTGTGTGTGTGTGGAAAATTTTAAATAAATAAAATACTATTACCCAACTAGTTGGACTTTGTCATGTAGGACCAATATTTCCTGAGATAAGAGCGTAACAAAGAAATAAACACTTCGGCTATAAATACAGTCCACTTTTTTTATGGGTGTGTGGAGTAATTCCCACATGACATGAAACCGTTACTGGATGCGATAGATTATAAACATATATTATACAAACAAAATGTAAATAACAGTAAATTTTATTACAGAACCAAGGCCAAGGCGTTTCTTTGATCAGTAAAAGCTACAATATTTCATAGAACGTGCAACCACGTCACACTGATAAGATTACTTTCATTTCCATTTTCTACAGGCTGTAGGAAATTTTCTCAGAATCACTTACACTCTAAAAGGCCTTGCCCATACATTTGTAATTTCGCCGCAAATATGTAATTCGAACCTTATTCTATTAATTGTATGTAGTACAGAAATAGCACTTTTAGGAATTAAATAATGTTTGAGTCAGGCTCATCTAGATGATACATAGTATTTTTACGAAAGACGATTAGGTCGCCTTATTATTATAAGGATAATCTTTTAAGGCTGTTAATTTAGTCATAGTCATGATAGTGACGCATGTGGGGTCAGAAATCGTCTTGAAATAGGTATTACATCGTATGGCAAAGTTGGAGACTCTCCCAAGTTATCAATTATATTTGAAGGCATATTTCTATAGTCTTTTATGAAAACTAGTATTAGAATAGTAAAACTCACATAGTCACATTTTTGACCAAATAAATGAACCGGAACATAATAATACTCAGGAATTAATTCTTTCCAGTCTCTGTTGTAATCACGAAATCAATAGCAACCATAATCATCAGTCTGTTTCGATCTACTGCTAGAAAAACTGTTCCAATGTATTCTACTGAACTCCATCTCCGTTTTCCTTCATTAATGTTTCTCTCCTTAAAGTTCTATGAGACAAAAGACACTAGATCACCAAATAAGATTACCAGCATTACAAAGCAGCTTATACCAGCCAATCTCCCACTTGACCGCTTCTAATGATGACTGCGTACATTTTTTACTTCGTCATTTTGATGAACATCATAATTGCTGGTTTGAATTCGTTCAAGTTCTTCATGGGAACTGTCAGTTTAAATTATAGCTTTTTTAGGGAACTCAGTTTTTTTGGGTCTTAGAATTTGTGAATTTGATGCTATTTTTATACTTGCTTTATTTGAAGTGACCCAGACAGGTCAATTGGAATGCAATTCCAAAAATGCTATTCAGTCTTACTCATTGTTTTCCTTGGGGGTATTCATAGTTCAATTGATTTTAATAAGCGTTTGTAATATGGTAACATACTGGTTTTTCTTGAAGTATGGATCAAACGGAATATAGAGAGTAATTTCCAAACTATTTGTCCCAATAATTTATTGGAAATTATTTACGGAGCAGATATGATGTCCAATTCTATTATTATTCGATAATTCTGTATCATCATTTGGTGTGAAATCGGCTCTATTTCATAGCGACTCACGAATAAAAATCAAAATGTCACAAAAATCATAAATTCAACGACCTTGTTAATCAACGTATTCTCTACTACAGTCATGATACGTCCATAGTCGTACATACGTCCAACGACTTAATACTCCCACAACAAATGTCCCCATAACGGACTAATAGCCACACTAAAGCCTGCCACTCGCCATATCCTCAACTCCCAGATTTTTATAGTTTCAATAACACCTCGTTATTCAACTGGGAGTCCCGAAATTGGAATGGAAAATGGGTTCACAATATGGCTCCTCTCATCCGTTTCTACCGTTCCTAGTGTAGCAATTTCCTCTCGTACAGATGACGGAGTCTGCGTCAAATGTCTTATTTTATTTTATGAAGTCAGACGTATGCTTTTGCATCAAATTATATGGCGTGATGAGTTTTTTAGTATTCCACTTTTGATTCGATGTCAGTTGGAAATCTGTTGGAGGGTTGGGTTTTAAATTAAAGGTTCTAGGGATTATTTTTCAGAATTTTTATTGAAAATAAATTACTGGGTTATGAAATATTTTCCAGATAGTTTAGATATTATGTTAGATTTTGGAATTTAAATTTTATTATTATAATTCTATTTAACAGATAGCATATTTTAGGCTTTTTTGTTTCCATAGCAATCAATTCGATGTTAGTTACGTTCAACATGTTTTTAACCTTTTTTTATCTTCTTCCTCACCTAAATCCTCTTACTTCCCTCATAACAAATATTTAAAAATGTATTTCTTACACTGCAAGCCCAACTACCAAAACAACCTACACTATAAATATTTCACAGTTTCCACGAGACGCGTCCCGTGAAATATAAAATTACAGTTTGTTCTCATCGCATTACACTAATGTAAACGTCACATTTACACTTACACCCGTATTGTATTACAGTATGTTTTTCGAATTGATACTTTATACAGAACTAGCTTCCACCCGCGCCTTCACCCGCGTCGAGTTCGGTTATATCGCATTCCCAAGAGATCTCTTCAAAAATCCGGGATAAAAACTATCCTATTGTCTTTCTCAAGGTCAACTCTATCTCTGTACCAAATTTTATTAAAATCAGTTCAGTGGTTTAGATATGAAAGTGTGACAGACAGACAGAGTTACTTTCGCATTTATAATATTAGTAGGGATGGTGGATGTTGTTGAATTGATACTTTACACAGGGTGATAGACGTTGGTCCTTACATTAGTTGATACCCCTACGTGCTCTGTATATTATTGTTATATTGACCTGTCTTTAGAGAGCAAAAGAAATAAACTGTCGAACCCTATCAGTAACGAAGTATTGTTTTGAATCTATAGTAATATTATAACTGTGTTTTTCTATTTGTTTACATAAAAGTGGAAGGTTAATGTGATCATTAGTTCCTGAGACTGCTGTGCCCAAAGAAAACAGATGAACTCTTTAGCGCTATAACGTTAGTAAAGATAAGCATAGAAGAGTACTAGTTCAACAAATGACAGGCAAGAAAATACTGCCTATTGATATCAGTTCCACTCAACAAAACCATAATTATCACGAACACTCCTTTTCCTCCATAAAAAAATATCCTATAATGCAAGAATTTTCTTCATAAAATGCAAGAGTATTTAAGGTAATGCTTCTTGCGTGCCGCCTCGGTAATTGAATGTCACTCAGACTGCCAGACTATTGACTTTAATTTGCATTAATAGATCCTGTGCATGTCGGCTTCATGATAATTATGTGGTGTAATCAATGGTGTTTTGGTTAATTATTGTTATTTAGTGGCGAGTGTGCTAGCAATGCTGAGAATATTTTTACACCTATTGATAAAATAAAGTTTGTATGGGCTGAAGCAAGTCTTGTCACCTGAGTTCTAGAAGTCTCCCGTGTGTCCCAAGAGAACTACTGTGTGCACCCTCATAGAAAATAGCATAGGCTTTCCTTGATAAATGGGCTGTGAGCGAACAGTGAACGAATGTTCTAATTTATACCAATTGTTTCAAAGATCAGCGCGTTCAAACAAAAATCTCTTTAGCATTACAACATTACCTAGTTACCGTTAGAGCCTTTTTATCGTCCCACTGCTGGGCTGCGGCCTCCTCTCACACGGAGAAGGATTGAGCATTAATCACCACTCTTGTTCAATGCGGGTTGGCGATTTCAAACTATATAGTCCATTACCAAGTATAGATTTTTATTTAGGTAAGTAACAAATATCACATAAAGATACTTCAAACCATTTATTTATTTCTAAAAGATAAAACAGTTTCCCAGCAGCGCAATAAGCTCCGATATCACTTAGCAACCACTTGCATTATCAATGTCTGTCCAAGTTTATCTCAGTTGACGGCATCGCCACTCCGTCTTTAATATTGCAATATCGCGCGATTTTGATTTGAAATGTATCATTCATTTGTGATATATGATGTGAATTTATTGTTTACGGGTGGTCTTGTGTGATAAATATGTTAAGAAATGTTAAGAGAATCATCATCTCTCGAGACTTTTCCCAACTATGCTAAGAGAATCGCATAATAATTTGGAGTCACGTTGGAGTGGGGAAGTCAATCATACCAAGAGTTTGCGAAGGTTAAATAGGCAGTTACTGCATATCAAACACACAGCTGCATATTGCATAGATATTTGAAAAAGGCTAAATATCAAACGGTGTAAATAGTATGTAAATAAATACCTACAATACTAGCTGTTTCTCACGGTTTTCCCCGCGCCTTGGAGACGTTTTGCCGTGCCCGAATAAAGCCCGAAAAAAGTAGCCTACTTATGTCCCTTTTCAAGTTCTAAACAACATTTCAACCGGTTTAGTAGTTTTGACGTGAACCCAGACATACATACAGAGAGCTACTTTCGCATAAATAATAATATTATTTTTAGGATTTAAATGAGAAAAAATATAAGTACACGCCAATAAAAACACATAGAGCTAAGAAAACACAGAGGGCACACACACATACTTTACTAAACAAAAAAAAACAAAAAAAACTGTTTTGAATACCAAAACTTCAACCATCCAAGGATCTAAGAGCACTTCCCTCGTTCCTCTTGACTAACCCAAATACAAACGACAGGCAGTCTCCACTCCACACGACTTTATTCCAAGACAGTCGGTAGGTGCGGAATGCTAGTTCCGTAATTTCCGCTAGACGGCAAGCGCAGCTGGTACAATCCTGCTACAATCCTACTTGTATAGCTATCGTATTTATTCTGCTTAGATTGTTTCGGCTGTTAAGTGGGAGCGTTTTTGTTTTAAGGGTAAATAGATTGAGGTGTTGGGTTTCAAGTTTAGATGCTGTCCGCAACTTGGTTAGATATCTTTGAGTTGGATGTAGATGCGAAGAATTTTGGAAACGTAATTGGAAACATATTTGGAAATATTTTCATGGAAAAAACCTATTGAAAATTTTTATGAAGGTCAAGAGTTCCCGCATACTGCAAACTTTTAGTCGGCCGATAGTTTGTTTACAAAGCATATTACAAAGATCAGGTACTTTGCCGTTATCAGACTTAATGAAAACTTTGATAGGATAGGAATAAAGATTTTCTTTAAAAAAACCTATCATATTAAAAAGTTTACTCAATATTCGATAAGTCTTTGTATTGTTTGCATATGTATTTACATAGTTACTTATCGTGAGTGTTTCAATAAATACGACATAGAATTAAGTCCTACAACTAATCCTCAAGTAGCTAAACCAAACACAAATCTACCCCCTTACACCTCGACTCATTTAGAGTGCAGTATTCCGAGTTACGCCCGTCTAGTCCCACCCTATAGTGACGTTTAGCAACATAATAGTGACGTTCTAGCAATTTCCGTCGTCAGCCGTTTCACGCTTCGCATACGTTTTATTAAGCATTTCCTAAAATTTGAGAAGCGCAGCATGTTGGCATGAGTCAAACTAAAGACGTTAATTATTTTACACTAGACATTTTGTAGGAGGAAGTTCTGATGTAGAACATTTCAAGGTGCTACAGTGAGATGAAGATGTAATAGTGTAAGGTTTAGTTGGTACTTGATTATGTGTTTTGTACTTGAAAATTGTCTTTGAGCCCTAACAGTGTTGGTAAAATGGGAAAAATAATTTTTTTTACTATAATTTATGAAAATTGTTGCGTACATATTTACTTTTTTTTGTACATACATGCATTTTACTTGCCATTGTTTTTTGTTTGCCCAAGATAATCGTTAACCATAAAATGCACCAGCTACCTAATAACCTCCGGAATTTTGGGCAACTTTTGGGGAATTTAAGCTCCCAAAAAAAGTGGTTGTTCTACGCGTGGCATATTCAGCGGCAAATAGGAGGACATACAATGAGGCTAGTTTCTTTCAGGCAGTGTCCCAGTTGTGAGTAAAAATGAACGTAGCTGCAACACAGTTGGATGCAAATTGAATGCGCAACTTGGAAGTGCTCTGAACAATCGTATCGGACGCCTGTTGTAGGGTTAAGAAGAAATAGATAGGGCAATTTTGGAGGGAATTGGGAAATACCTACTTATTTTATTTAAAAAGTTATGTTTTAAAAATACGTATGTAAGATTTTTTTTTATAATGGAAACAGTTTATATCAGACGCTAATGAATACTGCCCTTAATTATTAACTTAATCCATTAAGCAGGAAGCTAGTCTACGCAACCATGCGAACCAGCCAATCCGACAGCTCCATTCAGGCTGTTAGCCAATCCGCATCGAGTGACATGCTGTGAAGGATTAGTCTTAACCACAGGTTAAGACTCATTACGTGTACGCAAATTCCTATGTAACTTGTTGTACTTGTGAAAACTATTACTCTCTATTAAATAATATCCAGGTCATTTTGAGAATCATATTTTTAGTTGGATTTAAAATTGAAGCTTTAGGATTCAACTGATAAAAATATTTCTTAAAATTCATTTTACATGTGGCTCTTCCGAAGACTTACCTAACAAGCCAAATCAGCTTCCTAAAATAAATTTCGCTCCGTATAAATCACTCTTACACACAGATAAAAAGTAATTAAAAGTCCATTACAATGCAAATAATGTCGTATCTACCGCTTTCTGAGTCTGCGACCATCGGGAACAAAGATATCGACTGTCTACTAACTTTGAATGCTATCTCAGTAAATGAACATTCTCATTCACAAATATGTATGTATTGTTTGACGCCGTTCTGAATTAGTTATTGTGTTCATTTATTATGTGTTTGACCTGCGACATTTTGACGAAGCACGTGTATGATATTGGGTACTACCATTCCTTATTTTAGAAATGGTTATTACGATGCTTCTATTTTTGGAACTTTAGGTCTTTATTAAATTCTGTAATTTACGGTTATTTTGTTACCCTTCGGTTTAAGTAGAAACAGTTCAGTAGTTTGGTTGAAAGTCATTTAGATGTAAACATCAAATGTAAGTATACTGGTTACTTACAATCGCGGCTGATCAAATTGAACTCTTAATAAACGCAAGTGATGTAGCTGGCAAAAGTATTAGTAAAGAAACAAGTAAAGGTACAATTCGAACACAGGCTTCCTGCACGGCAATTTGTCACAGTATGGAAATGTATACGGGTGACGCCTGTCATCAGCCACGTGCGATGTCTCGAGCCGATGGCAGCGCGTGTCCGTCTCAAGACGCTCGTGTCCAAAGTATACCTTTAGGATGTAAAGGTAAAACACAATCAAACAGTCTAAGCAAAAGTAGGATAGGAAGGAACTAAGAATAAGCGTCGTAAGGTTATAATTTACTAACTTTCGCCAGCAGTTCAAATGTTTTGCGTAGGTCTACTTCCTTTATCCGAATAAACACTAGCCTATACGTAATCGCCTAATTGTAACAAAACCCACCTGGTACTTTTGTGCGTTTTTTGAGGAAAAAACATCCATATAGACATGTTCTACAAAGATTTAAGAATGACCCTAGAATTTTGAAAAGTTCTTTTTAAAATTCTCAAAAATGAACTTCTTCCTAAGCGTTCCACTGAATATTTCCCCCTTTGCCGTGTCACCATGGCAACCATACTCAATCATCTAGTGGACTAACCAGCTAGTTAATGAGATAAAGCACATAGAGGACGGACTGTGATGTATTAATTTTGCACGCCTGACAATGTTCGCGGATGCTTGGGTGGCTGGGATAGGGCTGGCTGGTAGTAGAAAGTTCTGGATTGACAGTTTAGAAGAGTAATTTGAATGTTGTAGAATGTTGAAATGAGATTGTGTTTTGTTTATATGAACAATGGACCAATGGAGATACTTTTATGCCTGTATGAGTGAAGCATTGACATATATTCTAGCGATAGACAAGAACATCCATACAAATAATTTACCCGCTTATGTCGTCTGTTGACATCTCGATGACGTATTGTGACATGTAGTCATCCTCATTGATGTTAATTGCAGAAGTGTCGCTCGTATTTTGCCTACATTTTTCATTACTCAAAAAGTTTATATCTAAGTGAATTCAAAATCATGTAATATATCAAAAAGTTTATTTATATCTAATTGAATGCAAAATCATGTAATATATTAAAACCAGGAACTTATTTTTAGGGTTTTTAATATTAATTACGATGTTTTTTTTTCTTAAGAGGGCTATCACAAATTTTCGCGAATTTAATTATTTTTTCTTGAAAGTAAGAACATACCATGACAAAGTGAAGTCTGTTTTCATTGATATTTTACCTACTGCCAGTTTTATGGCACATCTGTTTCTGCACGATTTTCTTAATCCATAATTTAAGATGGCGGGCGGGAACAAATTAATGCATATTTGTAAAATTGAATTATAAATGAAAAGTATGATATACAAGCGTTGTAATAGCATGAACAGCGTGTAATTTTACTAACTTGACTCTCGAATTAGTTTATATGTGTAAGTTTATACCTTGATATGTATTTTCTATTTTATAATTGTCGTTTCATAGACATCCATCTGACGCAGGTGTCAAAATCGCTCTGATTTGCCATTTTGGGCACTGCATAGTCTGCACTGCAGTTCAGTGTGGTAAGCTTTTTGTTCGGAACGTTCTATCTAGTACGTAGTACATATATATCGATGGAGTGAAGTATTTTTTTCTGGCCGAGGGGAATTCAAAATTAAATATTAACAGGATTTATTAAGTACCTCCGGTTCCTCATTTCATAAAAGGGAGTGAGGCGTAGGTATATATGTGTGTTAATGAATATTAGGCACACCATTATCTTTGTATGCTTGGGAGCGCTCAGTACCTTCTGACCGAATCGCGCAGTCACACTAAGACAATGTGCAAGTACATACACGTAAAAGTTTGGCTCCCCCGCTTTCGTGAAATAAAACATCTATACCATTTTATTATCTCTATCTCGTTAAACACCACAGATCTATCAATTAGCGTCATCCAATTTGTCTCGAGTTTACCCAACAAAGTTAGTTCGTTCTACTGTAAACTATATCTATCTTCAAGCATGAACCTTGAAAAACGTTCATTTTTTATGTAATAATCACGTGAGGTACCACGGGTGTATCAATCACAAACATCCAGAAATCCAGACGTCGGGCTGTTTTGTGAAAGACTCTTTAAACCCCTAAAACCACTTCAGTCCGACCCAGGAATAGAACACAAGACCCCAAATAGAAGTAAGATCATGACAATATATAGAATCTCAAAAAACAAAACTTGTTCATATTAAAATAGATCTAATAGATGAATTTCCTCATGATGTCAAACCTAAAGCTTCCTCTCTCAGGCACACCATATGCTTTGTTCGGTCAGTGAGATTTCCACTGAGATACTATCATTAGCCGTCAGTAATTGTAGAATAGGCGGACGTTACTGCATTAGCCGGAGATATAACTCCATATTTCTGTGGAAATCTTTAATAGTTTAAATCCAAAAATAATTTTAGGAGAGCAAAATTATTGGTACAATTTGTTAGGTCACATTTGTCTAACAAAGCATCATGATCAAGAACCTTTTTATTGCCCACTTATTCTTCAAACTTTCATTTCACTTTCATTGAGTGCAAATGCAGCACAGACATGTTACCAAAAAGAAATGGATCTATATAACTTTGGCACTACATTCGTGGGAAAAAAAAGCACCCCCACTTGATGACACTAAACCCTACGAATAATACATCCTGGAACCCTAATAAATCAAAGACAAATATACCTTTGGTTGGAGGCTCTTATAAAACTTTACACTAGTTGTCAAACAACCATCGAATCACGCCAATAAGTCAAAAACGAACCAATCAAAATTATCGTAACAAACCAAATCCGAATAGCCAAGCAAGCGACAGAGCCCTAATCTCAAAATCCGCACCTCAAATATTTTGATATTTGGCTGATATCATTCAGAAAGCTCCCATATTCGTTAGTCGGGTTGGATCGATGGAGCTCATGCATATTCATGTCACGGACACAATTAGCCTGCTCCATAGTTTTGAACCGGACCGAACCGTCAATTATATTTCACAATCTGCACGGAGGTTTTTGCGAGAAGCACTGATTTGAATAGGTAACATCACGGTCAGAATATTTTACGTCGAGTGATAGTTAGGACGAAATGTTTGGGGTATTCTTTAATTTATTGGTTTTTGAAGTCGAGTCGAAAGTTGGAAAATGTCTTGATTGAATTTTTGGGGACGTGATTTGGGTGGAAGTGCGGTGTTGATGTTAATAGGCTATTTCTGGAAACCCTAATTAAGTATTTAAGGAGCCGTTCTTGAGAATGGTTTTTCAATGAAAGCTCTCGGATACTTCAACTAAAGCACAATCAGAAAGGGTTTGTAGAATTCTATACAATTTCAGTCTGTATTGCTTTCTGTGTATGTACGGAGAGTAGACAATCTGGGATAAAATAACTGTGTTATCTATGAAAGCTAGCTGAAACCGTAAGTCTAAACTAAGAACTCCCAAAACCATTAAAATTGAAACCACACCTGATCTCGTTGACGCCGCTCATTATAATTACTATTAATAACAAGCAAACATTAACGTGAACACAAGTAAAAGTTATGTTTAATACCTGCTTATATTTATAAGGGATAATAGGGGTCAGGCTTAAAGGCGATAAAATCATCAATAACTAGGCATACCCATCGTAACTTTGGTTTACGACTTGAAATTTTCATTAGCAGCCGTAAAATAAAGGTTATTATGTCACTTAAAACTATCTTAATGTGCGACAGAATCGCGTTAGTTACAATGTTTTTGGTAATTATGTTCTGTTCAGCTTTATCTCATTTTGTAGATAATGTCTGCGAAATTACACACTATCAATACTTGCTAGTGCAATGAGAATTCTGATTGCGAGCGAAAATATCTTGCTTTGAACTCTGGGAATGTTTAAATTGGAATGTGATTATTATTAAGTAGATAACAGCGACTATAAATATAGCAGAGATAATTTCGGAATATTTCGTAGCATAAAATTGTTTCAAGATAAGAAAGAGGAGATGTTTTTGAAGTCAAAAAGTGGTAATGAAAACGCAATTGAAAACATGACCAGCATAAACGCAAACTTTTAAAATTAAAATAATAAACCTGCCCAAAATTAATTCGGAAAACACCTGAAGCCAGGTACGCTATCAGAATTAATCCTTAAAATCGTACCCTTTGAAAATCCTAAACTTTGATTTCTCTCCAAACGATTCCCGGGATTACTCGCCCAGGTCGTATGTAAATCGTTCCGGATCCCGGACACAATAAATGTACGGGACGAAGCCCGGTTGATCCGTCCACTGGCGTACAAATGGAGAATGGAAAAGTTTAATTTCCATGGAATATAGAGGACGATTTAAAAAGATTATGGGAGCGCAGAAGTTTGTTGACGGAGCTGAATAATTTTGGAAAACGTTTGATTGGAGATAGATGAAATAGGGTCACTAAAAGATGGATTTGGGTAAAGAAGAATACAGATTATTTAATTAGGATATAACCAGATTTATATTTAGATCCACAAAAATTCACTTGTACAACAGAGGTGAGCTTTGAGGAGCGCCCACAGATAATATCAAAAACAAGGTTAAAGTACATCTTAAACACTATATTGAAGCTTACAGATTCAACACTAAAGACACAAATAAATCAACCGGAAGAGATAGATGGTAAAAAAGATACAAAATCATAAATTAAAAATATAAATGACAGCATAACAAAGAGTGTAAAAACAACAGTTTCACATGGCAATGTAAACAATAAAATTAATCCATAAGCATTTCGCGTCTTACAAGTACTCACCCTTATTGACATAGGGCATGAAGTCAACTATAATGTGCATATGTAAAATGTTTCTGCCATGAATCAGGCGGTATTGTGACATGGTGTTAGGCTGATCTCACACTAGCGCGTGTCATGATCCGCAAAGCAAAACTGCGCTGATCGAAAGCATTTCTGACTATTTGGATAAATAGTATGGTTCGAATACTATGATCGCAAAATTGTGTTTCGGATGGCACGTTAAACTGTGGGTCCCGGCTGTCATTGAACATCCTTGGCAGACGTTACTGGTAGTCAGAAGCCAGTAAGTCTGACCAACGGGTATTGGGTCGCCCGGGTAACTGGGTAGAGGAGGTCATATAGGCGGATTTAAATCACTGGTACTCAGCTGAATCCGGGTAGACTGGAAGCCGACCCCAACATAGTTGGGAAAAGGCTCGGGAGATGATGACGGTTTTATAAAAATTGCGTGGTTAGAATTTGTATAAAACAGACAATACTAACGCGACAGCGCATTTGAGTTTAGGATTGTTATTTAGCTTTGAACAACTTTTGTTTGTGTATCTTATATGGCGTGGTCAGAAGGCCCTGCGTCGCTCATGCGTCTTGTCATATATCGCGTGTTAGTGTGAGGTCCACCAAAGTCTGTCATTACAGTCCCCGCTAACGATCAGCTCGATTAAGATTTAATTGGTTCTACTTTAACATGAGTGCGTACAGTTGGCGCGATGATTGTGAAACGAATGACATGATTTTATTTTGTGGGTAGCTCTGTTTAACTGTTTCAATTTTCGGCTGTAGGTCATGAAAAATAATAGGTGTTGTAGCCATTTGTATAAGGAGTTTTTGTATTTTTCATTGCTTGTCATGAGTACCATTGGTCACGAGGAATAATATAAAAATAATATTTTTAAAGCACGTCAAAATTAGCACTGCTCCAAAGTACCTAAACATTTTTCTTGATATTAACAAATAATCACAATGTAAATGGATGTTAAAAATAATACTTCATACACACAAACTTAACTTACTTAACGTATACCCATGTAATACAAACTTAACTATCTTTAAAAACTAAAATATCTACTATATACTTTGAAATTATTCACTTGACTTCTACTGTAAAATGATGAATCAGGGTCTCATACATCAAAGCATCAAACGCAGCAAGTATTAACTAGATGATACGAAAAAAATACTCTCTAAGCATCTTTACATTAATGCATTAAACATTATTTATTCATACGAAGAAATCGTCGATGTCGTATGTAAATCATAAATAAAAATCTCGTTTTCATCAATCAAAGATCAGTGTAAAAACATAAACGATTTGTATTGAAATCAAAGGCGAATAATTTTCTTTCGCCCCGCTAACATGGATTGGACTTCAAAGAGAATTTTTTTTTTTCAGAAAAATAATTTGATTTTCTAAGGTTTTAATTATTGGAGACATTTATTAGAAAGGACTCTTTGAAATGCTGATATATTACATTCTAAGAAAAAATAAATAGATGGCATTTTGATGCTATTGGTTTCTTAACCTAAATCCCTTGGTAAGACTGGTTATGAGACTTTCTGATTATCCAAAGCAACTAGCAAAGATGATCACATGTCACGTGCCTTCTGAAACACAGAGAAACTCGTCATAGCAAGATGGACATGCAGCTATCCACGGACCGACCTTGTCAAGCGTTGTTTAACCTTATGATCGATCGACACGTGCGGCTGTTAGCCACGTGTTTCTAGGTACTCTCAGAAATGTTTTCTTTCAATTTTCTCATCACCTAGCTTAACAATTTATCTAAATAAAACATCCAGACTTTCTAGTCTAGACCCATGTATTGTCAAAAAATTCTAAGTGTTATCTCTTTCATTCTGCAATTTTAGACTTTAACTTTACGGTGTAAAGTTGCAAATCCGTTAAAGCTATTGGACAGATGCCAAAGTGGGTGATAGCCTAACATAATAGGCCGTAGATCGGTCAAACGAGTGTAATGCCGTATGTAGGCAGGGGTGAGGTAGCGGTAGTAAACATTATGACCTATTAGTAATGGGATTGAGGGATAAGCTTACAGCGGATTTGGTTTATCACTTGAATTGAATATTCTTAATTTCCTCATATGTATCTACGGGAATTGATATTTCTTTGTTAGTTACGAATGTTACGATGCATTTACATAAAACAAGTAAAGGCTTCGATTCCCAACCTATCAAATTCTGATGTAAAAAGACACAGAGCATTTTTTCTTCATTCTCTTTGCGTTCTATAGATAAATTCAGTTCTAAAGATGGGGACCTAAACTGTTAATCAATCAGTTCTGCAACTTGATTAAAACAATCTTAATCTTGTTAGACTTCAGTAAACTGTAATCCTTTTACACGCTACAAAGAACAAAACTATTTTTAAAATGACTAAGATATTTTTGAAATCTTAGTTATTATTTCGTCCAAAAAGGTTCTTCTTGATTCCCATATTCCGAGAATAGACTCAGACTTCTTTTGGAGCTTACAATTTGTACCACCCACATTAGCCGCTCGCTCCAATTTGTGTTAGGGCTTATTAATGTGTGGAGACAGGCGAAAAACTCCCATCAGATGTACATGGCCACTATTTACTGAAACGTCGCCATTTTTCATCTTCACCGGCTTAATATCGCCGCTTTTGTTCTTCTAAAATATTTATAGCAAGCGATTTTTGGTAGGAGCTCCTTGGAAATATTGTGTTCTAGAAAATTCGAGTGCTCTTTCTTGATGACGTAAGCGGAAACATTGCGAGGCTTTTGTGTTGCGGTTGTAAGTAATTGAAATGAAGGCGTGATTTGACAGTCACTGGGTAGTACACGTAGGTGTCACGTGTTGCTTGAGACGTGATCTTGGAAAGGCTGAATGTGGTGGATATTCTGAATAGTGTCAAATATGTACAAGAGTGGTTTGTCACTCTTATGGATAAAAATATTTGGGAAGCTTGGCACAAGGCCACACCATCACTTGGTAAACTCATTTTGTAGTCCACGTGGAAGAATATTCAAATAGAAGGTCATGGTAAAAACAATGGTACCTCAAAAGAATTTATTAAAATTGTAAGAAAATGAAATTCCGAGTCGCCATTGAAATTCTTTTTTCTTCGGCGTCGTTGAGGGTGTTGAACCATTGTTTCCCAGAATAGGCATGATGACAGTAATCAAAAATCATTAAAATAATATATCTATTAAATTAAACTTGAAGCTTGGAATATAAAACGCGCATTGTTTTCTTTATTAATAATGTGATTAATATGTATTTTTATAAAATAAAATTACGAAATAAGGCAATCCGCCATGATATCTTGAACACCAATCAGAGCTCGTGACGTCATCTCTCAAAACAACTCGCGCGAAAGCGCGCGAACGTCACATTTCGTTATTGTGAACTTCCACTGCGATCTTTGTTTTTAATAAATTAATTGTTTAAAACACGAGTTATGGAGCCCGGATTTATCAAGGCAAACAGCGCTAATTTGCCTAGAATTGATATCATAATGCTGGGAGAGTTTCTGGCATCAAATAAAGATTTTTGTTCAGCTGAATTTAGAAATGTTAAAACTTCCATGTAAGTATACTAGTTTAATTAAAAAACAATGAGAGATGAAACCTAACCTCGAAATAGTTATTTGCATTATAAACTATGCTAGAATCTAGAGAACTATGTAATAACTTACATCAAGGTGATCTTCACAAAAATAAAGTTGTACCCTGGGCAATATTGCTTTTGAATCTCGCCTTGCAAGTTTAAGCCACTTGTTTCGTATTTTTTTATTGTGAGGAACGTACACAAATAACTTATCAGGAGTTGTTTTGGATGTGTTCTTACACTGGGGGACCCCACAACACCTATGCCCTTTGGAATTCATATTTAAATGCTGGGAGAGTTTCTGGCATCAAATAAAGATTTTTGTTCAGCTGAATTTAGAAATGTTAAAACTTCCATGTAAGTATACTATTATTATTATTATTACTAGCCTATAATGTCCCACTGCTGGGCAAAGGCCTCCCCATCTCGCTTCCACACTTCCCGATCCTTCGACCGAGTCCACCAGTCCCGACAGTAGGCGTCCAGTTCATCACGCCATCTCTTCCGGGGCCTACCCCGCCTGCGGTGTCCATCCTGGGGTGTCCACTGGGTGACAATAGTGGCCCATCTTTCCGGATGCATACGGCTAACGTGTCCGGCCCAGTTCCACTTCAATGTTGCCGCCTTTCGGCCTACATCAGCAACTCCTGTTCTGGAACGTATAACGGTATTCCGGATGCGATCCGTCCGTTTAATGCCTAAAAGGCTACGTTCCATTGCTCTTTGGCAAACCTTGAGTTTGGACTTCTGACACTCGGTAAGAGACCATGTTTGCGCACCGTAGGTTAGGACGGGCAAGATGCACATGTCGACTAATTTTCGCTTGAGTGAAAGGGGAAGGTCCCCTTTCATGTACTGCTTCATGGACCAGTAGCTCTTCCAGGCGTTCTCTATGCGGCGGTCGATCTCCTTTTCCTGCCTGTTGTCAAAAGAAACTAACTGGCCCAAGTATATGTACTCGTCGACATAGTGTAGAGCTTGCCCATCTACCTCTACCCTACGTTTTGTGCTATTGGTCATTGTGTGTGTCTTGCTCATGTTCATTTGAAGTCCAACCTCTCGGCTTGCCTTGCTCAGGTCTTGGAGCATTTCTTGGAGTATACTAGTTGTAGTAGTTGTAGTTGTAAGTATACTAGTTTAATTAAAAAACAATGAGAGATGAAACCTAACCTCGAAATAGTTATTTGCATTATAAACTATGCTAGAATCTAGAGAACTATGTAATAACTTACATCAAGGTGATCTTCACAAAAATAAAGTTGTACCCTGGGCAATATTGCTTTTGAATCTCGCCTTGCAAGTTTAAGCCACTTGTTTCGTATTTTTTTATTGTGAGGAACGTACACAAATAACTTATCAGGAGTTGTTTTGGATGTGTTCTTACACTGGGGGACCCCACAACACCTATGCCCTTTGGAATTCATATTTAATAACACAAAAAACTTAATTATTGCATGAGCGTTGTTTACTTGCGTCTTGTAATTTCAGTCGTGACGTCACAAGTGACGACATGACACTGACAAGCGTTTTCGCGCCGGATTCAAAGTGGACAGAGAAAAATGCAATTATTTGATATAAAAACTTCGCATTTTCTTAAAATTAATAATTTTTCATATAAAATAGACGTATACCTACATCATACAAAGGAATTTAAAAATTTGTCATCATGCCTATTGTGCTTAAAAGGAAACAAATGAATTCAATAAATAAGGAAGTTTGATACAATCAAATAGAATTTTCAATTATAACAAATAAAAGGTGGCATAAAAATTGTTGTAGTTAAAAGTCGTTTGATAAGTAACTATAGTTATTCATCCAAAAGTTCTCATTAATTTGATTGTGAATCGCCTATACATATAGACAAACCAAAAATTCAAAACGCTCTATAAAGTGACATAGTGAGCCAAAATTATGAGGGTGAAAATACGTGGATCGACGAAGGGTGTCTACTATCTATGGCGTTATTTGGACAGGATAACAATGGGCAACATTTAGCCTGCGAACTATTACAGTCTTACTTTTTTGAAAGAAGGGGGTATAGTATCTTTAAGAATGGCGAGTAGCTAATTTTAGAATTTAGAAGTAAAAAGTGCCTTGGCCGTTTGATATCGACAAAGATCCCACAATTCCAGTAAAACGCATTACCAATAAGATTTCACGAGAATAGTTGAAATACACCAACAATACCGCTATCCCACCCTAATATTATTCATGGACAGCCTACATTGAAAGAGAATGGAGATCAAAGGCCCCGAAACGTGTGAATCGAGTTAGCGGCGGGTGATTCCCATCCCCTAGGATGGATAAAGGAGGATGGATACACAAAAGCTCGAGCCATCATTAAACACGAGCTTTTCCTGTACTAATGTGATGGACAATACTGAATGGTTCTTTTTTAACCCCCCTCCCACTTTACCGATGATTTCCTTTGGAGAATCTTTTATCTTTTGAATGTGATTCCGAATATAATGAGGGCTCCGTTTGAGGCGTCGATCGCTGCTTTATTTAGATGTTCTGGTTCATAGGGTAGATACGTTTAAGATTTAAGAGTCAATTTATTGAAACTGCCAATTTTGAGAAATGAATATTTATTCGTATCATTTTCTCATAATAAAGGTATTGCTCCTGCTACAACATTTTCTTATTAGCCTTTTCAACCTCAAATTTCGTAAAAAATGTTCAACTAGGTCGGCCATGGTGGACAGACAGCCTTTGAAAGACTTCAGGGTAAACCGGGATAAGTCATTTTAAAGTTCGGATCATCTGGGTTCTTTAAGGGTAGACCTATTGTGACGTTGCAAAACGCCATCTATTATTTTTTGAATTCCGGTGGAACTTTGGCGTTTTCTTAATTTAATTTTTAGTCTAATAACAATGTGATTATTTTGTTTCAGATGTGATACAAGTATGGTCAGCGCCGGGTGGCATGACGCGACTACCGTGCGACCTGGCAGCGCCTGTCAGCGAAGTCGCGCTAATGTTCTGGTTCAGAGAAGGGGACAGGATGCCTATTTATACGTAAGATTTTTCTTTAAAGTTATAATAGTAACTATGTCTATGAATTACATAGACATAGAAAATTACAATAGAGAATATTAGGTATATTCCAATTAAATCTACATAATATATCCAAATAAAAAAGGAAATATTAAAACTATGCTTCAAAAACTCACCCGCATCGCTGTCAAAAGGGATCGTGTCCAAAAGGCTGGCTAGACATTGATTTTGACAACATTTTATGTCTAAATAGATGGAAAGCTCACGGAAGAGAAAGTTTTGATCATGTCTTAAAATTTCCCAAAATAAGAGAACGAGAAAAACTTTACTTGCATATAGTTAATTTTCAATCAGCTAGATGATATCTACACAACGTTGTATCAACCTGCTAATTCCAAACACATAAAAATTAGACCAAAATCCCATCACAATTTGTTAATATCATCAACTCTCTCACGAATAGTTTCTAGTTCTCACGTTATCAGGTCAGTCAAGTTTTGATTCATTAAAATTGGGTTCTGAAGTTCCGATAGAAGTCGGAATGGGCAGAAGTTTTAACGATGTGCTGGTGTATGACGCAGCCTCCTGGCGCGACGAGATAAATTCTAGAATTTTCTTTGGCTCCATTACGTTTGTTTGATTTCTGTCTTTGGAGTTTTTGTTGGGTTGTTTACTGTTGTGGAATATAAGAAATTGTGGCGGGTTTAAGGAAATACGATTAAATTCGTTTATCTTTTTTATTTTGCATTAAATTCAGAGAAAGAGATATGTGAACATAGTTAATAATTGCTTCTAATCACTTTTTTTAAATAAAACTTCAGGCATCAGAATAAGTTCCACACTGCGCCTTTTCACAGACTCAGCCTATTCATCCCCTTTACAATTTTATCAATTTTATCATTCGTGAAAGCATCGCCTGAGTGTGACACATAGACAGACTCGTTTATTTTCGCATAAAATACGTTAGCAAAGATTTGACAAAGTTCCTCGTAGCGTGGGAAGATTCAAAGACAGACTCAAAAAGGAAAAATTTGTCGAATTACACATTTTTCCTGAAACAGGACGTTATAGGATTAACAAAATATGACACCAATTTTCCAACAACAGATAAGCCTCTTCTACTAGAGATACTTTTTCATCCTTTGTATTATCCCTCAAAATTGCCTTGCTAACAACATCATCTACATACATCTAATTATCTATATCAACATAGATATTCCCGAAGTCAGTATAGGCTTACCATTCAAATGTACCATCTTAGCTATCTGGCGATATAATCGTATTATACATATATGGTCACGTTCAAGTCAGTCCCGTGTATGTATCGGCTATTGTCCACAACTGATTAAGCCATTCAGATAGGACAATGGGCTTATTAAATAACGGTGCATAGATTTGCAGAACTTGGTTATTAGTGAAGTGATCTGTCTTGGGGGCCATTTTAATGAGGATTTGAAATGAGGTTGAGGATGACGTCAGTGTTTTGAAGCTGGATTGGCTTAAGATTGCAAAAATATTGATCTAAATAGGTATTCCAAAATTGATAATAGAGACTCAATGAAAACTAGCATATTCAATTTAAAAGGGCTTTTTGTACAATCTTTAAAATTATATCTTTCCTTGTTATTTATGTTTGTAGTTGAGTCTGCGTGTATGTTAGATGCATATCTACGCAATACATCTATGGTATCATTTAATTTTGTCTACCAAGTACATCATATTCTAAACCTATGCACAAGGGCATCAAAACTACACCACTAAACCGAACCCAATAAAACAAAATACTTTCAACATAAGTAAATACATAAACAATCTCGCGATAGTACTCCATACCATAATCCTATGGTGTTCCGCGTTTTCCGAGGCGCTTCATTTGTCTAATGGAATAAAGCCTGCACGTTGATTGGAGTTCTCTGCCTATACCTACCATGGAAAAGAAAATGTCTAGCGGAGATGTCATAACGCAAAATTTCCTGAGAAAGTAGCGCGCCAAAATGCGGGTGTTCAGGGACTGGGAACGTTACTAGCTCCTCCCTCATACACGTTCTTTAGAACCCACCCATTTTTTTTAAACAAATCACCAACCAATCAAGACCAATCTTTGACAGATTCATCTTGATTCGACAAGAAATCTGACCGCCTTGTTAGTTCTAGTAACGGGATCAGGCGTCTGACCTTCTTGCCTTATGTCATCTCCGCTCGAATTTCCTTGCTCGATGGTCTATACCATTTTTGTATACAGCGTGTATTCTGTTAGTTTATTCTGTGTTGTTTTTGAAAAAAGGATGCAGTGTAGTTTTTTTCCGCATTGGTAGACGCAGTTGTTGGCTTTTGAAGATGAGGGATGTTAGTTTTTTAATTATGGAATTATCTGCAATCGTGGTTATGATGAAAGAGGAAGAACTGGTTTTTGCTTCCTCATTTTTTTTATGTTTCCACAGAAAGCATTTTCAAAGCCATAACGATATAGCACTATGTTTTTGGGTTACATATATGACATACCCCCTGCTTTTTAAAAGATCATCCTTATGGACAACCGTATAAAGCCTACCTTTTCACCCAAAAAAGGCTCTACAGGTCCAACTTCGAAGGGTCAAAACCACCACCATATACCATTATAATCACATTCTAGTGCAGATCTGAAAATAAAAGAAAAAAACCTTATCTTCGGTACATAGGAGTCGTAAAAATCGAGCGTAGGATGACTTTTACGAGGGACTGTGAAAGGGGACAGAATAGCACGTCGTTATTTCTTAATGTGATCCCCGACGTGTTAACCGACTGCGAAGAAGAGGAGTTATGTGACATATGTGTAGTTGACCATTGGAAGTTTAATTTGATCGGCTGTTAAGGACCTTTTATTGGTAGGTTTTGGGTCGGTGACTATTATTTATGTTCGAAGTATTGTACTTAGTATTTTATTTGTATCACAATGTCTTAGCGGTTTTTCAAGAAGATTTGTTTATAAGGATTTTAGAATAAAGAATCTTATTCTTCTTAAGAGTAGCTTTTGGTTGGTAAATGGTTTTTAGAATTACTCAAGTATACTGATTTGTACCACGGGGGTAAAGGTGGATTAGCTTGTCGATTTCAGCAAGCTTGGGAAGTGAATCTCGAAGACTTTTCTGAAGGATATGAACAGAAAAATACACATAACTTTGGTCTTCGATAAACTGGTTAACTAAATAAGAGTTGAGGTATTCAACTAGTACATGAAGAAAATTTGAAAATAAAAATGTCTAATTGAAAAATATCTAGCCGTATATCATATTTTGAAAATAAAATATCAATTTTATACAGAGCACAATTTTTAATAAAAGAACGGAAACCATTTACCCCTCGTAAACTGATTTACTCGCAATGAATATTAATGTTCCGACAATTATCGACTCTGGGCCGTCAGCCGTCAATAGTTGGAGACAATTATGTTCCCAAATTGCTATTACTTTTCGATATACGGGCGAAAATTTCTTTATTGACCGTTATTGATATGAATACGTCAATGAGCCGTGTAATTTGCAGTTGTGAATTTTGTAAAGTTTTGTGTAGTTTTGGTGGGTTTTGTATATTGATAATTGCATTTTCATTAAAGAGATTGTCTTTAGGTATATATCGTTTTGGTATGCGAGCAGCCGAAAATCGATCTCAGTGGCCTGCACTTGGAGAGGCCTATGTCCAGCAGTGGACTGCGATAGGCTGATGATGATGATGATATGTTGTTTTGGTTTAGCTATATCTTCATGAACTTTACCAATTGCAAGAGGTGGTTTGGGTACCCCCATTCATAATTAAGATGTCACGCATATAATATAAAAGAGCATCACTCATAACTTCCCACGAATGATTGTAACAGTAAAAGATGATTTCGATTAATAAATTATTTCTCATATATATTTTTAAACTGTCTCTCTCTTCCCTCTCTCTCTCTCTGCCTCAGTATCAGTATTTCTCTAGAAGTACGTAACTAGACCCAATACTTCCTAGTAAAAAAGTAAAGTGTTTCTAATTGCTGGGACCTTTCTTTGAAATACGGATCAGGTTCACGGATTGCTATGCGGGTAAGTAAAACAATTCTTTGAATTTCTGGGTTCCCCGAAATCTATTCTCTAAGAGTAGGGCTGCCATCTCGGATTTCGTCAAACCCGGACAAACATTAAAAAAACCCGGACTTTTGGCGTAAATCGCATTTTTTCCCCGAACCAGTACGATTTTTTTTAAACAAAATAATACCTAATTTGTAATCCATTTACTATTAACATATACTTAAATTCAATGAGGTGCTTCCTTACATGAAAAGGACACTTCTTGAAACCCCGCCCGGACGGCCCCCGGACGGCCTCCAAACGAGAACAAATCCGGGGAAACCCGGACGGATGGCAGACCTATCTAAGACCCTTCTAACATTGCAAAATGCTTGTTTAATCAGGATCAAGAATCAGTTTGAAAATGAATGATAATGCACACACTACAATGATGCGTTGTTCGAGCAGTATATTAGACTTGTGTACCTGATTACAAGACACTTTTAACTGAACATCAACGTTTACAACCCATAGGACTTCTTAAAAACTTAGGTTAAAAAATACTAATTAATATACACACAAAAACAAAAGCAAACAAACAGAAACATCTAAACAGCGCAAATATTAATCATTTTAACACAAAACACCGATACGTTCGGTTGACAGTCGGAATCTGCTTGATTGATTAAAGCGAGCCCGTCGGTAGAATTCGACGGTTCTGAATATACTGGTGTCATGGATAGAGATAAGGCGTGTCGACACTAAATGGGTTGGACCAAACTTGGACTGTGAACCAGTAAATAAATGGACTCAAGAATTGATATAAATTCATCATCAGTCCGGGATAAAAATTATCCTATGATCTTTCTCAAGGACAACTCCAGACAGAGTTACTTTCGCATTTATAATATTAGTAGGGATTACATAAAAACCTCTTATTGCGTGTTTAATGACCGGACAACATTTCTAACTGCTGATCCATCTACCAGATTGGCAAGTTGCCTCAGTGCCAAGTTGTAGCAATCCTTAGAACTCACATTTCCTCCCGGATTCCGCAGGATTTCTACATTAGTCTGTTTATACATTATGTAGCTAGTTAGTAGCATTTTCTGAAAACCAATATTTACAAAAACCGGCCAAGTGCGAGTCGGACTCGTGCACGATGGGTTCCGTACCAGCAAAAATGAACAAAAAAAAATCACGTTTGTTGTACGGGAGCCCCCCAAAATATTTATTTTATTCTAGTTTTCAGAATTTGTTGTTATAGCGGCAACAGAAATACATCATCTGTGAAACTCTCTAACTATCACGGTTTATGAGATACAGCCTGGTGGACGGACAGAGGAGCGAAAACAATAGGCTCCCGTTTTACCCTTTGGGTACGGAACCCTAAAAAGAGGTTTATATTATCACTAGCATAAGCCTGGGTTATATCCAAAAATCCAAATCCAAAAAAATTCTCTCCATAGTGACAAAACTCTGTAACTACGCTCCCGAACTCATTTGCCAAATCTATGAAGTTTTCGAACCAAACAAAAGACTACTACAATTAATAACGTTTGAACTTAGAACAATGGTTTCACACGGATCCGTTGTACTGACGTGACGCCACGCTATGATGTATCGACTCCGTTTGACGTCGCGTCGCGTTGCGTCGCGTCACGTCGCGTCCAAGTCAAACGCGCGATGTATTCATTTGTTTCCATTTATGTATTGACAGATGACTTGCTCCTGTTGTTTGCAGAATATGTGTGTTTATTTGTAGCCCTTCAAACGTAGAACTGTGTGTTTTAAAAATGATTTAGCACTGACACATCAAAAGAATGGTTTACTTTCACATGATTTCTCTAACAGCCAGTTTCTTCATTAAAAGTAAAAGCCAAAGTAAAAGTCAAATTAATGTCTAAAGTAAAAGTAACGGTCAAATTCATTTTTTCTATTAGTTTTTCTGTCACTTTAGCCTTGAAAAAACGAATTTGACCGCTACTTTTACTTTAGACATTACTTTGACTTTTACTTTTGATGAAGAAACTGGCCGTTAGTGTATATGTAGCATGAAATCATGTTGTTAAAATAAAAGTAAAGCATAGTACTTGAGTTTCTACAAAAAAGGATCTATAAATATTCCGATATACTAGCCCATGAAAAAGAAGCTACCTACTAATACATTCCCTTACAAACCCACACATGTCGATCACCCGGTCTTATTACCATACTTTTTCTTCCCCAATTTTCGGAACTACCCACATCTTTCTCACGTTCGGGCTACACCTGAAAATCTTTGCGAAACTACCCCAATTAGTGGAGATCCGTTTCCAAGAAAGCGGCTTAGTATTCATCCCTACAAAGGGTAGTTTTAATAGTTACGTCACGTTTATTTGTTAATTAGAACCGATATCCGGACAATGATTGACTGATCAACAAAGGGATGGAATTATATTGCGATTATAATTATGCGTCTGATTAAGAGTGTGTTGTTTGAATAGCTCGCTATTTACTCATTGTCTTCGAATCAGTAAATAGTAGAGTACCTAAACTAAACTAACTACTTAACTATATAGTACACGTCTCTATATTTTTGACTGCCCGAGTAGTTGGGATGAAAAGGTCAGGCAGGCACTCCATGTAAAATACTGGTACCTACTCAGCTGCGAAGTGAATCTGTAAGTGGATCCCAAAATATGTAGTTGGGAAAAGGCTAGGCATATAAATGAATCATCATTTAAACTTCTCTCTCAGACACTGTGATATTCGCTAAACTACAACAGCTATCTTCAAAACAGTCTCAAACCTCATTTGTTTTTTTTTGGAAACACTCAAATAATTTCAAGTCATCTAATTTAGCTCACCCCTAAGTCATCACAGGGGATCGTTACACACGACCACCCTGAATTTCCCATGCCTCTCACGTAGGTATATGAAAACACAGCAATTTTTATAGCACCACAGGGACCGCTGGCTACAAGATAGTTTCCTATCCTAATTGAATGGTTTTTTCCTAGTATAACTAGTTCTCTTGTATTGAGAAAAAATTGTTGTAGGAGGTCTTTGAACCAAACACGATGAAATTGATGTTAATTTAAGGGTGTAGTGGAGTAATTTTTTGCACTTGCTTGTAACTGGTAAAATAAGAAAAAATACATAAATTGTCCAGTATTTTCTTATATAAACTATTTCACTGTTAGATAGCCCTTTTTCGATTAGTAAAAAGAAAACTATAGGCTACTTTTTGTTCAGATGCTCGGAGTATTTCTCCTAAGTGGCATTTGTTACTGCAACCCAATTTCTATATGAATACATAAAATTAGTTTCATAATTTATCGAACTATTTCTCTTAATAAAACCAGTGTTAACAGAAGTTACAAATAATTCCTGTAGCTAAGAAAATACTAGCGTGAGTCAGGTCTTACATTCGGCACCGACCTGTCTGCAAATGCATTTTGTACATCGCCTCCGAGTTATGTTTGCATACACATTGCACTTACCTTTCGCTCACACTAATGCATTTTATATTTCAAGGCTCTGGAAAGATGGATAACTTGTTATTTACGTGTGAAATGTGAAGGTGTAAGATGTTTGGGAAATTACGGCGTCAATGGATTACACAAGTTCTTTCTGCAATTAATCGACATAGTTTCGAATTATTGTATATACTGAAGCTGTTACCCGAGGTTCCATCCCGAGGGAAAGACTTTCAGCATCCGCATAAAAGCAGCTTTTGTTCTTTCTGAGACTATAAAAAAAACATTTAAATTGGTCAAGTAGTTTTGGGCACAACATCCAGATAGGCAGAGTGACTTTCACATTTCAGTTTAATATTAGTATCGATTTAAGGAGAACGACGTCTTAATATTATTTTTAGATAGACAAAAATAAATAAAACAACCTTCTTTGTATTTTTACAATAAAAGAATACTCTAATAAAGTCAAGGCCTAGCCCGTAATTGAAGACCATATGTACATCCCAAAAGCATTCAATATATCTTCAAAAAACAAATGACATTCTACCCAACAATAAAGAAACAGGTGTCACACAAGTCCTTCCAATTAATTAACTGAAGGTCGAAGACGAAGTTTCATCCTTATTGCTCCGGATCTCTTAAGAGTATAGATAATCTTGGATCAACACAAGGCGTAAGAAAATTTCTGCGGAGATGCGATAATGCTAGTAGGTCGGGCGCCTTCTTCTAGATCAAATTCGTACGGTGAGCATGACCAAAAGATCTGTTACGAGTGAATTGGCGAGGCGTTGGGGTTCTTTGAGACATTTGTTAACGATTTTTGGTATTTCAAAAAATGGTCGGGCCCGAAGAAGACGTATAAAGGCGAAGGCGTTCGTCGTTCTCTGCTCACCCGAATTTTGGCGTTGAATTTACTTTCTTAAGAGATTTTCCGTTATGGCACCTCCGCTAGAAGTAATACTAACAGAACCTCTTAAAACAAACGACCAAGCAAAACTATTCCCGAAACATACACTGAAAAAATACTTCTGTGTGCTGCGAAATAAAACACAAAAATTCAGTTTCGCATATGTATCGAAAACCGTGTTTGTTAATCTACTAAGTGCATATTATTGGGAACTTCTGAACGGTTGGGAACTAAAAATACATTGGGGTAGCATCGTTGAAAGTTCCCTTAACGGGGGTAGGTTTTATTGAAACTAAAACGTTTTTAGTAGTGCGGGTAGCAAGGGTTTTTGTGTAGTCAAGCTATTTACCGTGGTTGGAGGTTTCTTGAATTCTTTATTTTATTTGCTACTAGCTGTTTTTTGTGGTTTCACCCGCGTCTCGGGGTACCTTCTTCCCCTACATGTGCAAACATTTTCTTATGTCATCTCGGGTGTAGGTGTAGCTTCGCAGCAGTGAAAGAATTTTTCAAGCGGTTCAGTAGATTGGAGCATTTACGGTAAAAACAAAACAGAATTTCCTTAGGATGTTTAGGATATAATATGTTGACAGCGAGGCGAGCATGTGACCAGGTAGGAGTTATGATTAAAATTTGCAAAGGTCTGATCGATGCATCTGATATCCATAATGAGCTGGTTCGACTGTACACACCGGATAATTTCCTCCGCTGCAGAAAGCATCGTTTGCTGGACGTGCCTTCATGTCGGACCGCAGCCCGTGCTGCGTCTCCCGTACCGCGTGTGTTGAGCACAATAAATAAGCTTGTGGAAGCCAACCCGGACTGCGATCTTTTTGAGGACAAATTTACCCACATAATGTCTTTGTGTTTACAATTTTGCGAAAGTTATACCATTTAATTGTTACTTGGTTATTCTAAAGTTTTATTTCATGTTTATTATATGTCTAATATTAAGTTTTCTTTGCAAGGAATATTAATGTCTGAATTAAATAGTATTTACCTAATTGTTACTTAGTTATTGTAAAGTTTTATGTTGTCTCATGTTGTTTGTAATTTTTTTTTTGTTGTACCTATTATCTTTTTTTTTTTTTTTTTCTCAATTTTCTTTATTTTTAAGTTTCCTTTGTAAACTTCTCTGATTTATGTAACTGACTTTTGAAGTCGTGTAAATCAAACAAATAAATAAATAAAATAAAATAAATTAATAACAGTAGTTTAGAAGGCGAAAGTTGTTTATCATTATCATTCAGTAAGCGCAAAAGGAACGACCTTGAACTTCACTTAAATTATACAAACAAACTGATTAATCAAACTAATAACAATGGTGGAAGACGTTAACAAATTGTAACAACTAGACAAAATACTGACAGATATTGATCTTACAAGACCTATAAGTTGCAGACGGGATAGAAGTCTGCTATAGATCTGTCAAAAAATAATAGTAAAAGTTTTTTGCTAAAAAGACCAAAAATAGGTGTTTTAGATACGTTTTATCAGTACTTTACAATTTAGTAGAGTAAGTAAACGTCATTCCATCGTTTATATACCTCAAACATAAAGTTAAGCAACGTTTGTGTATTCCAAGGTTAGCCACCTGATTGCAAATGAACAGCCTGATTAGTTGAGTAGTCTAGATCTATGTTCACCGTCATGAATATAACAACGTGTTAAGACACTCAAATGAACGTCAAAAAGTCGGTCGTTTGCCCAATCCTTACAAACACTCAATATTACCTACAGAGTGAGCTTAGAGTTAATTTATTAATGGTGTTAGAACAGATTTAAGTGGTGCCAACCAGAATTCATTTATACGCAGCAAAGATGATGGAATCTGTTATGAATTATTATTATTGGGACTGAGTTGAGCATCCATTTTAGTTGATGAGTAGGCAGCCCTGCTCTCATTTCATCTTTGCCATGAGAACAATTCTTAGAAAACACTTTGGTAGTTTACTATAATAACTAAAGAGGAAGATGGGCTGATGCTTCTCTAGAAGGAATTAGCGAATCTATGTAATTTGATTTCAGTGTCAGAAGTCGTGGTGGCCTAGTGGGCAAAGAACCAACCTCTCGAGTATGAGGGCGCGGTTTCGATTCCAGGTCAGGCAAGTACCAATGCAACTTTTCTAAGTTTGTATGTACTTAGACACCAATGACTGTGTTTCGGATGGCACGTTGAACTGTAGGTCCCGGCTGTCATTGAACATCCTTGGCAGTCGTTACGGGTAGTCAGAAGCCAGTAAGTCTGACACCAGTCTAACCAAGGGGTATCGGGTTGCCCGGGTAACTGGGTTGAGGAGGTCAGATAGGCAGTCGCTTCTTGTAAAGCACTGGTACTCAGCTGAATCCGGTGAGACTGGAAGCCAACCCCAACATAGTTGGGAAAAGGCTCGGAGGATGATGTCAGAAACAAACCTCCAGCCATACCTAGGATACCATCGTCAGCCTTTTTATTGTCTCGTCGCATCGCATGAGCATCATTTTATACAAAGTAGGAATGCTTTTATGTTGGTCTACTACATACTAAAGTCTAGGTTTCCTCACGTTAATTGTCATTGGTGTCACAAAAAAGATATTCTTAAAATTTGAAAGAATATGTAAGTAAATCTCACTAAAACGTCATGATTTTTGTACCTATACAGATTATAATCTGGCTCGTAAATCTTGCAACAATTATATAGCACCATCATTTACATTTGAAAGGATTCTTTGGGGAATTGCGATATCTCGTCAATCGGTCTTTATGTTTAAATTAGTAGTAGTAGCTTTTCATTCAACATCGGATCATTATTGAGTATTACAAGAATAGTACCTAATAGGAATTCTAGGAAATTAACCATCGTACCACAAAAACTTTTAAACGTCAGTTGAACACTTGTCTAAAAAAATGTCAGATTATGACGTTGAAATAAGGTTCGTTTTGCAGCCACACTTTTTTTAGACAAGTGTTAAACAGATGTGTAAGTTTTTTAATAGCGCTAAATTATATTTTTTTGAAATACAACCAAATTGAGAATTATCGAAATTTTTATTTATGAGAATAAAGTAGAGACCACACTTTTTTTTTTCATATTACCAGCTTTAAACATACAGCAGACACCAGCTCTAAATGTTTAAAATTAAGTAATACGTAAGAGTACTATGTTAGTTCACTAATTAAAACCACATAAGGGTTTAAAAACAAGAGTAGGTACTTTAAATCACACCTCGATGAAAAAGCCAAGTAGGGGTGAGTTAGGGAGGGTGTGAATATAGGGGAAAATGCCTTTGAAAAATAACATCATTATAGGAATTTCAACACTTAGATACAGAAGCAGGGGGTGAGATAGCGTGATATATGCACCCTTGTCACTTCAAGTCGTAGTAATTATTTGAAGTTTTGAATTGATTTTTAATTCACTAGCTTGCTTGTATCATCATCATCATCATCATCAGCCTATCGCAGTCCACTGCTGGACATAGGCCTCTCCAAGTGCACGCCACTGAGATCGATTTTCGGCTTCTCGCATCCAGCTTGCTTGCATGATAGACCATTATTTCCATATTCCGATAAAAGTAAATAATGTATAATGTATAATTTTGCCTTTAGGGTCTCATTTATTTTCATCGTGCCTATTCCTCTGAGTACCAGTGTTTTACAAGAGCGAAAGCTTATCTGACCTGAGACCTGAGCCTATTTATCTGACTCTTTCCTTGGAAATCTTTGAATTTACTTATTTCTCTGTAACAATCTGGATTTATATTCAATTTCAGGGTATAAATTGACTTATATTAACGCATTTCTTATTTGATTTTATTTGTTTTCTATACGAATTTCGTATTAACCTAGAGACTACTTCAGTCACTAAAATTTATCTACTAAAATTACTGAAAAAAACCCTCGATAAATTGCAAAACAAAATATTAAAAATATATGTCTGCTGACCATTAAAATTACTAAGAAAACCCTCAATAAATTCCCAAACAAAATATAAATAAATAAGCTGTATAAAATTGCTGATACTTCGCAAGTAGGCTTATCGAACTAAAATATTTATTGAAAAACTTTTGGTGCAACTTATCGCTGTCTCTGCAGGTTTTTGAAAAGTCTCACCAAAGTTTCATGATATTAATATCGTAGTTTCTAAGTAGTACTTAGATATTCTATTGCGATATTACTTATTATCTATTATTCTAATATCTTATTTATTCACTTGAAGAGTTTGAAGAGTCTCGCTCAGCTTTTAGAAATAATACCTAGCAATATTTTAAAAATCTATATGTGATGTGATTGTGAAAAAAGTCGTGGTGGCCTAATGGGTAAAGGACCAATCTCTCAAGTATGAGGGCGCGGGTTCGATCCCAGGTCAGGCAAGTACCAATGCAACTTTTCTAAGTCTGTATGTACTTTCTAAGTATATCTTAGACACCATTGGCTGTGTTTCGGATGGCACGTTAAACTGTAGGTCCCGGCTGTCATTGAACATCCTTGGCAGTTGTTACGGGTAGTCAGAAGCCAGTAAGTCTGACACCAGTCTAACCAAGGGGTATCGGGTTGCCCGGGTAACTGGGTTGAGGAGGTCAGATAGGCAATCGCTTCTTGTAAAGCACTGGTACTCAGCTGAATCCGGTTAGACTGGAAGCCGACCCCAACATGATTGGGAAAAAGGCTCGGAGGATGATGTGATGTGATTACATTAGTACCTATAGTACCCTAAATCCCTTTAAATAGACCAACTATGGGATTATAAAACTATTTTTTTGTAATATAAATAAGCACAAATCTCAGTAACTTCTAAAAAATACTCATTGTTAGACGGCGCACTATAGAGAAAGGTTATATGCTACTCTTGACTTGAGTGCGGGAAGAATTTTCCAGAGATCGAAAGGAGAAAACGCTGACGGAACTTAGAGTGTGTAGGATATAATACAACGAAACGTTTGAATAAAATGCAAGACTTTGTGAGATAAATAACGATGCAGTTCATTCATATGCAGCACTTGTAATTACTCAGTCGACGGCGTTCGCTAATGCGATGTAACTTGCGGAATGGAGGAGCCTGAGGAAGGATTCTACAGTATTTATTACGTATTCCTTTAGATTTTACTGGGAATATTTTGTCGGGATTTTGAAGTATTTTTGGGATGTAGATACAGTTTTGCTGGGAATTGAGTATAGTTGCGTTTTGACATCTGAAGAAATAGTTATCTTATGTGGTGTTCGAAAACAAAAAGTAAAATCAGTTTGAGACATTTTTAATAATGAAATTATATTTGCAGCAAAAAAGGGACAGTAATAATTTTAACAGTAACAAAAGTAATAACCCCCATATTTAGGGCCATCGAAATTAATCTTAATTTCTACCTTCTTTTCAGTTAGTCCAGTAACATAAGAAACCACTTCTTTAACTTCCCAATCAATACCAGTAAAGTATCCTTACATAAAATGTAGTTTTTGAACCAAGTTTGGATCTCCTGATTGGTAGCGAGGCCGGCTGGCATTCTGCCAATGTTCCTTACATAAGGTAAATGTTAAAGACTAGGAACTTGTCAGATGAGGGAAGAACGCTCAGCAATTTTGTAGATATCATCTTTAATGTTTTAGTTAACAGTTTCATTAAGACACCATTTTTTTTGTAGTCAAGTTTCGAAAATGAAAACCTATTTCTAAAATGATGACGTGAATGTTAACGTGAAAGTGGATTAATATATACAAAGTTAGAAGACGGCCTAAGATTCAGTAGATAGCTTGTATGAAAATCGATATAGCTTAGGGGCAATAAGAGGAGTATGAAAGAAGAAGACAAATAATGCGAGGACCCCATATAAAATTGGGATAAAGGCGGTAACATAATAACATAACCAACAAGACAGCATGATCATTTTGACGATCAACGCCAATATAAAGAAACTAAACTCCAACTAAAAAAAAAACAACATAATAAGCTCAATCCAAACAGCTTCTCAATATAAACAGTGTGCAGTATATTTTAATTTTCTTTAAAGAAACAAAATAATGAAAGTTCGCAATGAAGCCGGTACAGTTTATTGCGCCACAGCCCGCGTAGTTTATGATCGTGAACGATATTGTTCCTATAGTCCTGCATTGTTTGAAACTGTACTGTTAATGTAGGATTTTCAGTGCTAAGTATCTTTGTTAGTATGAGTAGGATTCTATCTTTTTGTGTATTGTGATTGGGTGTTTTAGTAAGTTTGAGGATAATATTGTAGTATTCATAAAAATTTCGTAGCATGCTACTAAGAATAGATTTTGGTTATTCTTTATCCAATAGAAGGCCATGTTAATTGTGAATGTCATAGGCTATATTTTATTCTTGAATGAGTAGCGATTACCATGAGTTGCTGGTGTATCGACGAGTACAGGCTAGTAAAATATAAATTGGTATTATATTAATTGTTCGACAGAAATAAGTACGTACATCTTTCATAATTCTTATTAAATATCGGACATCACATTTTGAGTTTTGACGTTATATTAGGTACTTAAGCTTTTATAACATTGACTGAACAATATATGTACGTACATACATACCATATTCACATCTTTCAAACTTATTTTCCTTTTAAAACGTATAAAACATTTGTATTCGCAACAACGCACGTCAGGACGTCGAGATGAATATAGTCCATAGGTGTCGGATGCAGGTCATGTCGATATTATTTAAAATGCAGCTCGCAGGCTCCTCTCTGAACTTTACGATCTTACGGGCACGTTAGTTTTAACGGTTTATATTTTGTCCACAAATTGTTTTTGTGATGAGCTGGTTTTTTATTTTTGTTTTTGGGAAATAAAGGGGGTTGGTTGTATTTTCCGTAAAAATGTATTTGTTTGAATAGGTTTCTTAATATTATGAACTGTAGATGACTGTACTTGTAGTGTTTATGCAGCAAAAAGTACGTTCTTGTTTAACAAAATACAGCCAAGTGCCAGTTTTTTAACTTGAAGTGTCTGTGTTTGCCCTTTGATCTCCAACTACATAGTTCTAATTATTTGAAATGGCACACTACAAACTGCCAAAGATTGGAAAGACACAATTCTAATTAGAATTTCGAATGCAGGTTTTGATTTGAACCCGATAAAATTCCCAAACGCCTTTATTTACCGAGTCTCGACTTAACTCTATCTGAACTAAATCCACATTATACGCTTAACTCAATCTGAAATTTTGAATTAATCGGAGCATCATTCCGCGTCTCCCACAAAGGGGGGGAGACCAAAAAGGGGTGGGGAGAGCTCTAAATTAAATTTTGACACAGACTGAACGTGGGACCACTTAATTGCAATTTGCTTGACTTATTAGATGCCGAGATGATGTAACTCAATTGTGATACTGCGAGATTTAAGTCGGTTACTCCGGAGATGTTAAAAGCTGTTGATGGTTGATGTCTGGAGAAAATGTTGTTAATGTGTACTTTTCTCGAGTCTGTGACGTCATTCGGGCCTATAGGAAAACATTGTGTGTGATAACTTATTAATCTTGGCCCTATATGCTTGTAGTAATTTGAATGATTAACTGCTTTACGTGAAAGAAAATTCATCTACAAGCATATTAAAACTTTGAGGGTGCAATTAGAGCAGTAGTTTTTTTTTTAAGCATAGACTGAAATTACATTAAAAGTTTTGTCACATTATGTATTTAGTTACACTTTTCAATGGTAGCACATATTTCGCCTTTATGCTTTGGAATTTCACCAAAACACAATTCAATTAACAAACTTTTTAAACAATTAATCAGCAAAACAAAAGCCACTTACTTACAAGATCAGTTGGTCATTACCACGCACTGGCATCGAACCCAGGCTGCATGGCTGGCTGCGAGCCAAGTCTTACCGCACCCTCTGCTTTCTGCGGATCACAGGCTTGTGTCTCGCCAATGCACTTTTGTAGTTATTTTAAGGCGCTACCATTTGGTATATTAGCTTGAAGATTGTTTGTGCTTCATCTGAACTGTATCGAAACTAAAATCTATCGTATTGTTTTTCACAAAGCATGCTACTTACAATCATAAAGTGGTAAGTATCTAAAATATTATAATATTACTCACTTCTTGTTCTGAGAAAAGATAAAAATGCATCCTCACCACTGAAAATTCATAGGAACACGTTCAGTCTAGACTTTCAAAGCGTCTAGACGGACATGTTAGTCGTACCTAATTTGAAATGTATTTTATGCATGTCTAAATCTTAGTTGGTTCGTTTGTCTTGTAGCAATGTGTACATTTACTTGGCCACTGTCCAAGTTGTCTCGACCGGTCAAGGTATTAGCCGATACTGCGTTTTGGAGTATAACAGTGTTGAGAGAGCGTAAAATTGAGGCCGAAACTGGTAATGAAGTAATAGTGTCTTGATAGTTTCACTCTAAGCTGATTAACTTGTTTTTTGATGGTGTAAACTAAACATACAACTTTATACCTATATGCGAAAGTTTTATAGAATGCATACCTATACTTGTGGGTATGTTTCTACCCCTTTCACGCTAAAGCTATGGGATCGATTTTGATAAAATTTTCTAGGAATATGGGGGAAGCGAAGACAGTGTCAAAAGAATATTTAATATCTTGTTTTAATAAAGTAAAAAAATAAAGAAAATATTATATTACAAAAATTAAAGGTCCTTCAAATCACGTCCAAACATCAGAACCACCAAAACAAACACTCAAAGCCACAAAAACAGACCCAGCAAAAAACAAAGATTCTTAATAACACTTCCCTAATACAGCTAGAGAAAACAGTGGCGTCCAAGTTATTTATTCTGCTTTGAAGGAAACACTCGTGCTTGCCAGATCTAAGCAAATATTTCCTTCATTGTAAGGACGCTTACAGACGGTTCTGAGTGGCGGTGAAATGGTTCGTGTGTCAGTTTTGCGGCACTGCAGTTGACTTGGCATTGTTTGTGCAGGTTCCACGTCAAGTTTCTGAGGTGGTTTCTGTTTTGGTTTGTTGTAATTTAAGTAATGGATGTTGTTGTGAATCAATGCGAAAGGTGCGAATAAAGAATGATCAAAATGGTTATCTCTATTTGGGAAATTAATCAGTTTCTAAAACGCTCTTTATTAATTGCGTAGGTTAATCATATCACCGTAACTATCAGTTTTTGCTTTAAAAAATCTCCGGATCCCAATCATGCTTGCCCATTTAAACTCAAATCAATTGCCATACAATTTATTTTTTTCTTGTGTTCTATCACATAAACCAAATCGAAAATAGGACTTTCGAAATAATTTTCTCCGAATGTGACTGTGTGTGATTTTCGCAAAATTCTCCGAAAATCATCCATATACAAAATTCACCACATCCAGTCTGAGGGGTCCCTATACCAATATTTCCCCATTGATTCGCTCGTAGCTGGACGTTCTCCAAGTCGGAAGCCGGCCGGATTCTTTCAGTGTATTGGTTCCTTCCTATGACGTGGCCACTTGTTTTAAAACGTCACTATTTGGCAGGGAATATCGAGGGAATGTGGGATGAGCCTGTGTGGCTACGTTTTCCTTGGTTTTTAATATTTTTTGCTGTTCTGGCAGGTTTCTTGTGTTTTGTGCATTTTTAGGTGACGGTTTATAAATAAAATGGTTCATCTTTTTGAAGGTTTGTATCAATAAGTCTTTTGGGTTATGACATGTGTCAATAAAACACTGAAGACTTCTTTACATCCTTCATTAATCTAAAAACCGGCCAAGTGCGAGTCGGACTCGCGCACCGAGGGTTCCGTACAAATCCTGGTTAGATAAAAAGTGAGTCTCGCGCCAACCGTTCAGTTTAGAACAATCATAGTTATGGTAATTTCGTGAGAGTCAAAATAGCTAATATTTTTTATTTTATAATATAACTAAAATAGTAGGCCAGTACCTTGTAAAAGTTATTTTATTAAAGTTATTTATATACAACATTTTATAGTCATCATTCAGAAATCTGATTGAAAATAACTAATTATGTCTTAAAGGTCATTGGGCATATCTGACCCGCTTTGTAAAAAGTGGCGGACATGAATCAAAGTAGTTTTAAATCGTGGAGAATGGTATGACGTTTCTTTGAATGTCCAGGATCGTTTGAAAAATATAATAGACAAGCAGTTTCAGAGGATTTTACAGGTTGCAATGCTAGTTTTTATTGTTAAAGACTTTTCATAAAGAAAGGATCTGGAAACCCTGAGTAATCGAGGGCAACTCTTGAATATTGTAGTCACGCATCGAGTCAAAACCAGACATGTGAGTGTATTTTTGAGGGTACTTGTAAACAGTGAAGGTTTGGAGCTGATTTGATTATGGAGACTACAGAGAGTCGAGGGAACTCCTGAACGGTATGTTGCAACTACCACGTGTTTGGGCTTATTTTATTCGTATTGGCGAAGACTTTCCACATAGATAGGTTTAACTGCCATTGTGGGATCGATAGCAAAGATCAGATATAGTTATGGGAACTCCTTTACAATTTATAACGTAACCTTGTGTTGGAGCTTATTTTATTTTAGGTGATGAGAATTCACTACTAATGGGATCTATTATTTTTTTAAACATGCATAGAGTTCTCTCGACTTTCTCACGTCTCCATCATCAGGTAAGCTCTAAACTTTCACTGTTTGATAGTATCACCAGACATACATCTGAGAATCAAGTTTTAATCCTATGCATGCCTACAATTTTTTATAGTTGCCCTCGATTTCTCAGGATTTCCATCATCAGATCCTGACCTGATGACAATGGAAATAAACGGCGAGTATACTCTTTCACTACAAAGAAATGATTTCTCAAATCCGTCAAATTTGGTCGTTTCAATTCCCCATTGAAATGAGGAAAATATTTGATGTTTACACCTGATTTTCTCTAGATTCTCACGGTTCACATAGATGCGACTAATGCCATAGTAAATCAGAGCCTTTATCATTATACTGTGCTATATTTCGTTCGTATCCGCCGTGGGTATGGTTTTCATACTAAGGTGCCCAATGACCTTTGAATGATTTAAAATTTTTCATAGTTTAGTGGCAATTATATTTAAGAAGTGTTTGATATGAATTTCAACTTTAATATCTCTACGCGTTCATGTAAAAAAGGGTAGTTAGTAAGTTTATAATTATTAAAAAAATATTTTATGTCGTGTAAGCAAAAATAATATTTTAATATTTTATGTAACTTCAAATTTATCATTTTCGCAATTTTTCCTTTATCTGTACTATATAACGCTGCTTCGTGGCGAATTTCAAGATTCTGAGTTCACGGGAAGTACCTTGTAGGTTTTGATTCCCTAGCGTGTGACAGAAATTCGTCTAAGGTGTCGGTATAACTGCTGTATCTTTTGATCGCGTTAACTTAGAAGTTTGTTTTTTTCACTGCCTAAAGGGACAATAGACTTAGGTATTTGGTATAAATTTCAATTTGATACCTTTATTCGTTCGTGAGAAATAAGGTAGTAAGTTTCATTTTATTAAAATATATTTTTTTATATTATATAACTAAAAAAATGAGATTTTCGTATTTTTTCCTATATTTGCATTACATGACAATACTTCATGCCAAATTTCAAGACTCTGAGTTTACGGGAAGTACCCTGTAGGTTTTGATTCCTTTGCGAGTGTCGAGAATTTGTTGAAAATATCGACATAATCGGTTGTATCTTTTGATTGGCTTGGCTTAGAAGCTTGATATTTTCACAGCTTAAAGGGACAACAGACCTGAGCATTTCATGTGAATTTCATCTTGATACGTCCACGCGTTCTTGAGATAAAGGGTCTTGACAGACAGACAGACAGACAGACAGACAGACAGACAGACAGACAGACAGACGGACAACAAAGTGATCCTATAAGGGTTCCGTTTTTTCCTTTTGAGGTACGGAACCCTAAAAACCACCTACCGATTATTATATAAGTTTATATAAATTAAATTCAGGCGAAGTAAAAGTAGTATATAGAGTTAACAGTAACTTTACATACTGTTGAATTTATACTCTTTTCGAAGCTTCTTCCTAACCAATTCTATTCTTCTTTCCAGCGTGGACTTCAGAAACGGCCCACCAGTCCACTGGGCTGTAGCCGGAGAGTTCGGAGCACGCACCCACTTCGTGCTCAACGAGTCTGATCCATCATCAGCTCACTTGGTGGTGGAGAAGGTGGCTCGCCAGGATGAGGGCGTGTATAGGTGCAGGATAGACTATGTCGATGCGCCGACCAGAAATTATAGGGTTAATTTGACTGTTATAGGTATGTATTTGGGTGAATTTCTTATGATCCCTTGTTCAGGTTTTCTGGTAATAGGATATATTAAAAGGGATGAAGATGACCTAAGATCAATTATGACTATTCAGTTCAATGCAAGTTGTTTGTTTCTAATGGGTGTATGAAGAGAAACACAATGGGATTAAAATAATCCTCCCAATGTGTATGGCAAAGGAAATAGTAGCCCCAATTATTTTGAACGGTATTGAATTAACTAGCCCTTATTATAGTACTTTCTTGAATAGGGTGGTACATCCATTACTGAAAAGGAGGTTACCTATTTATTGCGAAAAAGTACGGTACTAGATACTACCTACGCACTTTTCTATTTTTATAAACCAATACGTATATGAATACGAAGGATGATAAAAGCGCGAAAATATGTTTGTCTGCGAAGCTTTCATCGTAAAATCCAAAGATGTCAAAAATATAGATAAAAGCCTAGAAAAGGATAAGGAGTACTTTTGTTTCTTTATAGTGAAGTAATTTCTTCCGAGGTGTAATATTATTGTATTCCCATGTAAAATAAATGTTTTTTTTGTTAGTTCCCCCAGAAGCACCTCGGATATACGATTACGAGGGTACAGAGATTCTGGGGTCAATAGCTGGACCTTTCAGAGAAGGACAAAATATCCTTCTCTCCTGTCAAGCAGCTGGAGGTAAGTTTAAAGAGATTTCTAAGTGATATAGTAAAAATTCTTCATTGCCTGGTGGGAATACCACTGAAACTTGCATTGATGCGCCTTGATGGTGGGTTGCATGGCCAAAATAAATTAAGGAATAGCCAAAATAAATATAGATATGGTTATATTCTATATCGGTAAGATAAAAGGTGCAGATTTTGAAGATCGAGCTCAATAGTAGGCTATTAGGTGGCATTTTCCAAAAAAATAATGAACAGAATTATTTGATTGCTACCATTGAGAGGTAGTTATGTACAATTTTATTATGATTTAGACGCTGTATGTATAGTATGTAAAGCCTGAAGACTTCGATTAACTTTACGTATAAAGCAAGCCGTTCAACCAGATTTTATTTTTTACCCATATCATAGCGTCACTAGCTGTGAAAACTTCAACGTAAAAAATTCTATAACAATTCACAAGCCATATTTTTTTCAGGCAAACCTCCCCCTGACGTGTCATGGTACAGGGGCGAAGAGAGGTTGGCCTACACAAAGGAGGGTTCCGTATCGCAGTTGCACCTGCCCAATTTGTCCAGGGAGATGACTGGCACCAAGCTGCAGTGCAGGGTTGAACCCCCGCTGCTGCAGACACAGTCCAGAGAAGTTACTATACGGTTGTATTGTAAGTTGAGATATGCATGTACCTTGAGTGAAATTATATTAAAATACTGTGGTATGTTAGAGAATATCTTGATTTTATGTTCAAATTGATAACAACAACTGGTATTTAGAATTTAGAAATGACTGATTCTGAGCACAGTTATACATCATTTGTCATATATTCCACATTTGATCTATGTCCCTTTGAACCTGATTAGCAATAAACGTGGTTTTTTCTTATAGTAAAACCACAATACATACGAGTGACTGGCAGTGGTTCAACAAGAGCAGGCATGGACAAATCATTTGTCTGCACTACACGGGGTTCGAAGCCAGCTCCAAACATTGAGTGGTTCATTAACTCACAACTAGTGGATTCCACATTGACACAGGTAAAGTCTTTTTATGGAAATTATTTGTTAAATAGTCGTCTTACTGCGGTTTCACCCGATTACCGTAGGAACTACTGCGTTTATCGGGATAATATTTATATAGCCTATGTAACTCGGGATGATAGCTTTCTAACAGTGAAATAATTTTTCAAATCGCTTTAGTTATTTCCGAGTTTTTGGGGTACAAACAAACAACCGAATAAATAAATAAAAATCATCTCTTTATTATGTTAGTATAGATAATCATGGGTGAAGATAATGTAACCTTCCCTGTTTGAGAAGAGGCGCTGATGATGAAACACAATGTAAAAAGCTTTGAACAGTTTTTTATGGGTATGATTTAAGCTGTCACCAATTTAATTCATTTTGTGTTTCTTAAATAATAGGGTTTGCCCTCAAAATAGTAGATTTGTCACCAAAATGTAATCACCGAAAATCATGGAGATATGGGGTCAAGTACCAAATAAATGGTTTTGTATGTGTTATAATAGGTTTGTCCTAATAGTATCTAAGCAAACTAATTTAAATAGATCACCAATAAATCATATATTGTATCACTAGAAAATTTCATGAAGGTCTAAAAATGTAGGGTGGTCGTCATCATCCTTTCAACCAAAAGAGTCTACTACTTATATAACTGGCCATGTGCCTCCCCCAAGGGTCTTAATTTCTACAGGTAGTATAAATATATTTTAATTAAATTTCTAGCTGAATAGTAAATAAAACACTTAATTAAAGTCAAAATAATCAATATTTATTGTTAAAAATAACAATCACTGAATAATCAGCGCTGGTTTGGATTTTGAAGGGCTACAACCTACAACCCATTCGTTGAGGCCCGAAAGAGCGCCAATTTGTCTCCCTTCCCTTCCTCTTCCCTTTGAACATACATATTTTCATTAAAATTATAAACTGATGTATTAAATTGGTAACGAATACATTTTTAATAACTGAACGAAATAAAATGTAACTACTGTATTGGTGACAAAATAACAAATAAAAAGGAGTCGCAGTCAGGGATCGATTAATCGATTTATTTGGTGACAGATCTACCATTTTGAGCACCAAGCTATTATTTAAGTAATAAAACTATTATTATAAGAACGAAGTTTATATTCATGTAATGCACTACAATTTTATTGGTAATCCATCTCATATTTTACACATTATTTTAACAATAGCTCACTTCATACCTGGGAACACTCTTTGTTTATCTGAGAACGAAAATATTTCGTGGCGATAGATCTATTAATTAGGTGATACAACTTGATGACAAATATAAATTTTGGTGACAAAAAATATAGTTCCCGTTTTTTATTCGTCAGATTGTACCTACTGATATCTTTGTTCCCGGAAAAGAATTAAGGGACAGTTGTTTCCAATTTTTGGATTTTTTTGGAATGTGTCATAAAAGCCGTTTCGATTGATGTTCCGATGCATGTTACGTAGTATCATAGCTTTGTCTTTTTACAAAAAGTTTTTATTCCGAACCTTTGTTCTGTTATAGGAATAGTTGAAGATTCATGTTATTGCATACTGCAGATTTGAATAACCAGTCTATCCACGGACTTGGTTACTACAGATAGAATTTTGACATCAGCCCAACATTCTTTTTGTCAAATGCCTATCTCCAGAAGTCAATCTAAAAGATAGATAGCTAATTGCAATCTGCCGATGCTTACAGCTTGTTATTCATTTGTTTTCATAAACGTCGTTTGCACACAGGTGGAAGTAGATGGAGAAATTACAAAGAGTGTCTTGACATGGCATGTGCGTCGAGAAGATAGTGGGAGACAGTTGACCTGCCGCGTCTCCAATCCTTGGTTCCCAGCGCATACGCTAGAAGACTCTGTCACTTTGGATGTTATGTGTAAGTAGACAAATGAAGATGCATGAAAATTGGCAGAAGACCAAAATACTGTATTTCTAAATGATAGTTTGCTCCATTGCTGTGGAATTATGATTTGTTTTGCGTTCTAGTTAAGCTAGTTTTTCATGAATTTTGAATGAATTTTTCGTTCACGTCTAACCTGAATTCGGATTATGCCTTAATACTCCTGTTCAGCAAAATGCGTCAAGCGAAAATTATTTTATTCAAAAATAATTTTTTGCACCAATTCCCTCACAAAACATTTGCATTTTGCGCAAAAATCAAAACGCAATAAATTCTATAACGGCCAATCCCGAACACGCGATTTACAAACACAATACAACTGCGGACAAAATAATTGACCCAGTAACAAAAACAAGTGAAAACCTACGGGCGATATATCAAATGCACACCACATACTAGATACGGGAGCGGCAGAGTTCCGGCGCTGTTTGCCGGCGGCCCGAGTCGTGTGCCAACAACTTTGTCCCCAAGTTTAAATATTATCGCGAGCTAGAGGCTCCGTGTACGGCCGTGATACACGGAGTGTCGCAATACGGGTTTATTATGAAGTATTTATGCTATTGTTTATAAACATAGCCGGCTGAAACTGGAATACGGGCCGGTGTTAGCATAAATTAGACTGTGGAAATGGCTGTTTAGCATTTGATGACTAATTACTATAGGTATTCATTAGTTGTGGGATTTTGCTAATTGCTTTTACTGTTCTGAATGCAAAGCTATTATGTTATGTTAAATTATGTTTGTGAGTTAACGATGCGCCTGATGATGAGATGATTAAGCAATTTGGAGTAGACGCAGGTGCACTATTTATTTTTCCTACTATTGGTATGGTTGGTTATTAAAGAAACTCAAAGGCCACCTGACAGAAAACAGAGCTGTACGGCAAGTGGACGGCTTAAAAAATCGGTCACCGTCTCTGATCGTGGCTAAAATAAGTTGCCCACTTATTAACCCCACTATTACTTAAACCAAAACCTAGACAAATAAACGCTAAACCGGATAAATCCAGACCATTACTCTTGCCGATAGTTAAGATATACATAGCTTCGAAGCGTGCCTTATGTAATATGCATTAATACCACGGCTATAACATTCATTAAGCCGACACACCTAATTTACTCGAACCTAATGAAGTAAATGAAGCCATGAGCGGTCCTGTGTGAGTATCTGCCATTTGCTCTGAGACTGCTAATGCATTATTAGTACTATGTCATACGTTGTTGTTAAATGCAATTGGCACATTAATTTTGTTGTTTTAGGAGTTATGACTTAGCGGTTTGTCAGTCAGGTTTAGAAAATAAAATTATGGATGGATGTCTGTTAATGTCTTAGTACAATATATGATTAACGCTCATTCCTTCTATCTAAACATATAAAATGAATCCCTATACCCCTTGGTCACGCCATCACCCGTAACCTGCTGGAAAGATTAAGCTCAAAATTAGAGGAGAGGTAACTTGGACCCGAGAAAAGGACATAGGATAGTTTTGACACCATTTGGCTTCGGGAAGCTAGTTCATGATAAAAGACGTGACTCTTGCAATTGGATGGTAAAAAGGTTGACTATAATGAAAAGGCTAAGAATCCTTCACAGCAATGAAGAATGTCAATCTTAGTAAAGATAACTATAATTAGTAAAGTAAGTATTGACAAGTAAATGTAGCCATGAGCAGTCCTGTGTGACTATCTGCCATTTGCTCTGAGACTGCTAATGCATTATTAGTACTATGCCATACGTTGTTGTTAAATGCAATTGGCACATTAATTTGTTGTTTTAGGATGGCACCGTTGCTGGATTTATGAGTAAGCGGCTTGTCAGTCAGTTGAACTGTGTTTGGTGAGGTCAAACTATGGATGGGCGTCTATTTGTGTCTTACAATTAATAATTAACGCTCATTCCTTTTTTATGAAAAAATATCAAGTGTCTCGCAGTTGAACGGTAAATAGGTTGATTATGATAAAAAGGCTGAGAATCCGTCAATGATATCTATGTAAATAAAATTATAATTAGTGAACAAGCAATGCATAATCACTAGAACTTACAAATTATTTTAACAAAACCAAATAATATCCAAAAATATATTTCATGTTTTTGTAGCACAATCCGAAAAGACAATTTACCCCTTTGGGAATGCCAGTTTAAATCTAAAACTCTAAATTCAACACCACTCAGTTTGAAACTATCATAACAAGTCAAAACAACGTAAACAAAATCCGGTGTAGTAGCAAAAACTAACTTTTGTATGTCCATTATGTTTAAAGAGAAATAGTGTGACAACGTAGTATTTATTATAAACTGGTTCTAAACGCGGTTTTATTCGTGGAGTTAGCAAATCAGCTTGACTATTTATGATTTAAAGAATCATTGACTTTTTCACACTATTTGTGATAACACATTTTTCCGACTTTAAAAAGGAAGGATGTCCTTAATTCGTCGGAGCCTTTATTTTGTCCGCGGCGATCAAAACAATTTTAAGACAAACAATTTTTTTTTTGTCGTCGATTAGATGACAATTCGGCGTGCAATAATCTATTTTTGTCAGTAAAATAATTAAAAATCCTTAAAAATTGGCGACCACAGGCACAAGTATTGGTCGTTAAACGAAATTCTTTTATTTACTTTAATAAAATCAGCAAAAGACAAATATGAATGACTGCAGGAAAAATCCGGGAATGCAATATTCTCTCAGGGAGCGAGCAAAACCACGAGAAACAGCTAGTGAACTCATAACACAAAGTTGAACATAAACGGGCTAACACGATTACTTCAAAAACGTAAGTCAGCATAACTTTACTTTAGTCGAGTTTATCTCAGGAAGTTAAAACATTATCGCTTATTGTCAAGCAGTGGTTGGTATTCGTGGCCTTGTGTGTTATGTTGGAGCAAATGTTGGTACAAACTTTTCTGTGTTTGCTATTGTTTTTTTGTTTAATGGCGACATTTAATTTGAAAAAAAAAATAACAGCATTTTATAAGGAAAAATAGTAAAATGCTTAGAAAAGTTGCATTGATACTTACCTGACCTCTGTGTGTTTTTTTTTAATTAACACACACTTGAGAGGTTGTGCTTTAACAGTGACTTATTTGAGTGATGAAAAAAACCTATTGCAATTAAATTACTTAATTTAACTATACACTTCAAAACCTCTCAATTTACTTTTTATTGAAAATCAGAAATAAATCTAAATAATATTGTCAGCAAAGATAGATTTTACTGCGGGCTCTTAGAAAGAAGTTATTTTTCACACTTAAAATCCAATAGTAACAATAATGTAATATAATATCTTGACATAACTAACTTCATCCATGGCTCGAAATATCCAAAACAACAAGAAACACCAACACCAAACATTGGTGCCACACAACCAACACACAATACACGCGCGTGCAGAATAACCAGCCACCTTATTTAACTTTTTGAACTTGTTACTAAACTTGCGTAGCGATGTTAAATAATTTGGTTATGATATAAACAGTTAAGTGTGAACCCTCGGGATTACAGACAGACGGATTAACTTTGACAATGATAAAATAGCGGGTTGTTTTATCTTAACTGAAGTTGGTCAACTGTTTTAGATTGCTCGCTTATCTTTTGTGGGGTTTTTTCTTTTGTTTTCCTTGTGGGTATAATGGTAGGCTATTTTTAATGTACTTATAGTGAAATGCTGAAATGGTTTATGTTTTTTTTTAATCTTTCTTTTATATCAAAGAAGATTTTGATTTGTTTAGTTTATCGGTAAAGACTTCCAGCCTTATTACAAAAACTTAAACATCTGTTGAACACTTGCCTAAAAAAAGTGTGACTGTAAGACGGACCTTATTTCAACGTCATAATCTGTCATTTTTAGACAAGTATTCAACAGACGTTTAAAAGTATTTGTGGTACGACGATTCTTCTCTAACGTTTTAACAGAAATATTTTCAGACTTGAATGACGTCTGAAAACTCAACGCGTTTCACCGAGAGGTTAGGAAGTATCACTTAAAGAATACTACTTTGAAAGTAAGATATGCTATGAGTATGCTGTTTAAATCCATTATGCCATTATGGATCTATGTTATCTGATTAAATAAATAAATTAATAATTAATAATAAATATCGTTTAAAATTGAAGCTGGCCCGAGAGCTGTTAGATATTTTCATAGGTATTTGAAGCACGCTGGTCTTATGTTTTTTCTTTATAACATACCCCAACCTAGAACTACAAACCTGACAGATAGTGGGTTTTTAATATAAATACTTTTGCCGAAACAAAAAATCTAAACACACATCAACAACAACAACAAAAAAAAAAAACATTTTAAAAACAATACAATTTCACACTTCACAGTAACAAACTGGGTGAACGTTAAAAAACAAGTTTTTATATCGCACGCGGGAAATTACAAATAAAATTCGTTATTTTCAAAAACTTATTTTATGCACGTACGAAATGCAGTAATACGAGTTGCAAAACAAACAAACAAACAACGTAATAATTGTACTGTTGCCCGCTCCCCAGGTTCGAAGTGGGGTCATGGAGTGGAATATTATAGATAGTATAGAGCTTTGGTACAATGGTAACTTGTAGTTGTCGTTAGACGTACCTACCTTTGAACCCTTTCTTAGAAGAAGGCTTATCATTAAATATAATTGACTAATTCCAGTGATAAATTCCAGTGGCTACAAAGATTTCATTTAATGTATAACATAGAACATAAGAAAATAAAATCCAAATAAAACATGTTTATATTACATGTGCAAAAAAATTTTCTCAGTTTTGGAAGCCTTAGAAAATATTAGATCGTCTACCAATATTTTAGTGTTTAAAGTTATTTTGCCAATTATGTAATGAATCTGCCACAATCTCGACAATCCAACAAACAAGGTATGTAGTTGCAATTCAGAAACCAAAATCAGAGTTCAAGTATCACTCACCAATTTTCCGATTATAGCCCATCTGCAACCTACCTAATCTATGTCCAAGCATTATGTAGGTCCGACTTTGTCAGAGCATCCGTGCTCTGAATAAACAATTCCGTCGCTGTCTGCCCCAATAGAAATATTCACTTATCTTCACGCTCTTTGTGCTAAGCGTAGAGGCAGAGCTCCAGCCCTGGTGACAATAGTCCTTGTTGAATTAACAGTTCTTGCAGCTTCTAGAATACGTAATACGTGGATTATGTTAAGACGGGGTCTAGGGAATTAGGCAATCTGTGTCTCATTCACAAAATGTTTGCTAAAAAAGTGGCTTAATTCAATAAGCTTCAGATCAAAACATGACAAGGGAACCTATATGTATATAACCTATGCCAAGTATGATCAATCCCGATATATTTTATAGCCTATTTGTTAATTCAGGATATCACCTATCTACTTACCGAACACAACACACACACAACACAAAACATATTTTTTAGCGTATGATGCCTAATGCAAAGCCACGTAGGTACATGAAGCCTAAACTAAAAATAAATAGTAACTTTCAAACCAAAATCCGCTTGATTTTCCTAACTTATTATCTAGAAGTTAAAAGTTCTTCGAGCTATTAGTTCAAATCGCAAATACTTGGGTGCTTTCAGAAATTTTCAAAGTTAGTGACAGCTTTAATCAATCAAACTTGAAGTTAGTCACAATTTTGAAAGGAAAATTTCCTATTGCGCACTTTGACTTCCTAGACCACATTTCTGAGTGGCAAACTTTTTTGAAAAACTATTTTGACAGCTTTGCAATCTTGTAGATTATCCAAGGGTAGATTTTAATACATAATTTGATTAAGTTTTTATTGAAAAGTTATAATCGGGCCTTCAGTGGAGTTAGCAGGATATTCAAATCTATATAACCTCTGTTTATAAATAAAAGCCAGCAAGGTATTGTTCAAAATCAGCAATTGCAACGCATTCCAAAATCATTTCGGATACTGATTTTACAATAGATCCATAGGACATTGAAAACATATGGCCCAAAATTTTAAGAATGCAAGAAATTAGCAGTTCAACTAGGCTTCAAAAACGTCATACTGTCATACTTATGTCCTGTAAATAAACTGTATAAAAATGTATATTGTTACAGATCCACCAGTAACACAAATATCGCTGATAGAACCAAAAGAACCTCGTCTACTGCGAGAAGACGAGAATGCTGAACTCCTGTGTTCAGCTGATGCATCACCACCGGCTGTCAACTTTACTTTTTATAGAGGATCTGAGGTAAGTAGTAATCACTAATGTACTATAGTACCTACATTACACAATATAAAAGTATGGCGATGAAGTCGTGTTTAAATTAACAAGACTTCTTATTTAACCATGCAGTCAAAAGGGGATTAATCGAACTGCTTAGATTTCACACTACAATTTTTCTTTAACAATAAATAGGAACAATCATTATCAACGTAACATTAAAAATGTCTTCAACTAATCTGCGATATGGATACTAAGAATTAGTATTAACTCTTTGACTCATCACATACTAATTGCCACTACAACGCCAACTTTAATTAATTACTAAGTAAATAAGTTCACACAGTTTTAAACACACGCTAAACAATATTAAAGATTTTAAACCCCAACATTATAAAGAAATTCAACTAAGTTACCCGTAAATAGTAAGTTGGCATGTTCAAGCACGTAACTTAAAGTTGGCGTGATTCGATAATGAGTATTTAATTGTTTCTTCATGAAAATTCAATTTGTTATGCTGGCAAATAATAACTTCATAATAACGTTCGGTTATGCAGGTAAACACGCTGTCATAATTACTTATCGATTTATTATTTTGTTAAACCTTTACATTAATAATCGTGAAATTGCTTATGCAGTACTAAGAGTATGAAAGATACTCTCTTTGTCTAGCTGTAAAGTAGACTCCAATATTGCATCTTAGAAACAAACCAATAAATTTAGATTAACGCTCAGCAAGGACTCAAAATGACCTTTTTTGAAATCAGTTGGAGAGGACGTTTGTTGTCGACGTCCATTGCTGGACAATGGCCTTCCCAAAAATTAGAGGCATTTAACCATACTCACCACACTAGATATGTTTGCTAAGCGCAGTGTGAGATATTTTTAGCTTCGGAGATACTAAGTCATGTTCAGCAGTGAAAAATTGACAATCATTGATGACCGAAGAAAAAAAAAGAATATTACAATCAGAGTATACATTCTATCTTTCTTCATAGGTCCACTTGATCCGCGACGATCCAATCGGAGGTCTTTCGATAGAGAACAACAGACTAGTCATCAGAGGTTTGAGAAGACATCACTCGACCGTATACCGGTGTCGAGCTAGGAATGCTGAAGGGAGTGCCTTGAGTGACCCTCTCACCTTGAACGTTTTGTGTGAGTATTATGTTCCCAATACGACAGTAACTGATACATTAAATTCCATATAAAGGGAAATCAGTGTAGGTATCCTTATCTACTTATTTTTGTTAAAATGGCAAATATATCAAAGAAGCGGAACCAACTATCATACCTCTTTTGAAAACAATTGTCAGACGCATATCTTGTCAGATATACATAGAGTGCCACATTTGTATTCTTATCCTTTGCTTCGTCTTCCCACTTTTTTTTGTCATCTAAATATAAATCAAGAAATCACACACACACAAACTCACCCTCACACACACACACACACACACACACACACACACACACACACACACACACACACACACACACACACACACACACACACACACACACTTACACGCTGACCCACATACCCTCAATTTCAATTTCATATACTGAATAAGTATTAATGTAAAATAATGTAGTAATTATCTCCAGGCGACTTTGTCACCCGATCGGCACAACCCACCTGTATTCAATAATGAGTAACTTGTTTAACTGTGGCATATATGGCTGAACACTGCCTCTTAAAATACAGGCCTTGCCTAGTTTAAGGGACAGGGTTACTTTCTTTGTACAATATTGTAAACAGACTAAGTGAATAATGTATACAGTGTAATATTGTAACCTTCTTCGTGGTAATAAATATATTATTTATTTATTATTTTATAATACTTCCGGGCCTGAAAAGTGTCTTGTAATCAAATAATTTTGTAAAGGTCTATAAAATCATCCGAGTATTTATTTTATTTTCTTTATATTTATTTTATTTTTTTAATAAATAAATATTCCTTCTTGATTTTATTTTAACCAATATCACTTTTCTAGCTCGACCAGAATGTGCAGCAGGCAACGTAGTACAACAGCTGGCTGGTGCCCCAGGGGGGGAAGTGAGGGCAAGGTGTTCAGTCTCAGCACCTTCCAGCAGAGACGCTGGCCCACTGCGGTTTTACTGGACTTATAATGGGACTAAGGATGTTCTGCCGGTATGTGAAGATTTTTGTTGCTTGTGGTTATCCTTAAACTGATGGCACTGTTAATGTTTGCGAAGTCAAGTGGTATATTGTCTTTAATTACGTAAGATTGGCTACAAATATGAATTGCTATTTCATCACTGGTATTGCAGATAAACTCTTCCTCGAACATAGTGTACTTACGTTAAGGGTTTTCAGTTATCAGCTCGCAGTTTGAATTTACATCCAGTGATCACTATAATCTTTTCTAACTAAACAACATACGTTATTTTATTAAAGCTGAAACCTGAAACAAGAGATGAAAAGTGAAACATTCCTCTTCTTCTAGATACCAGCAGCTAACGTGACAGTAATGGGTTCTACAAGCACAGTCATCCATGGTCTACATTCAGATATTGAGGAAGACCTGGGCTGGCTTGCGTGTTGGGCCAGCAATGATGTGGGGAATCAGCGGGAGCCGTGTCTGTTCAGGATATTGCCTGCTGGTAAGTAGCACAATACTTCAAATGGACGAAAAAAGACCAAGCTCTGTGAAAATAGTTAGTTATGCCTTCATGAAATTACCCGTAAGATGCCTCGATCCAGTCCCACACGGAAAAAAAGCTCACCTGTGTCTTATAAGGCTATTTAATTTGTTTTTGGCTTTGTTTTCATTTGTGTATAAAGTTTTTCGGAAACTTTGAAGTGTCATTTATGTGCAATATTAATTCAATTCCAGTTTTTAATTCTCCTTAAATTGCTTCTTAAGTAGTCTAGAAGTAGTTGCCTTAACAAAATATTGCGAAGACTTTGCTAACCTTATTTTTACATGCCACAAAAACACCACCTCACGCACACAATTCACCCATCAAATCCAGCGCTTCCTGAACCACCCAGCAACTGCGAGATAGAGAACGATCTCCTGCACTGCGAGCCAGGACACGACGGTGGTCTTCCGCAGCGGTTTCTCCTCGAAGCTTTGGAGGTACGACACCGTGCTGAAACGCCTCATGAGGACAATGAGATCTCCACAATGAATGATCAGGTGAGCCGTGGCGTGGGTTCAAATGTTCGATGTTCGTTGCTTCTGTGTATCCTTGTCTAATTGTTCACCACCTCACAGTTCACAGTCCTCTTGTGTCCTCATAATAGTTTTGATCTTAAAAATCCATTGCATAGTTAACTTATGAGCATGTTACCGTTAAATATTATAGTCATGTCACTTCTGTGATGTCTCAATAAAAATTAAAAATTCATAACTTTTTTCATTGGACGTCAAAATACTTCTTGATGACATATCCGTACCTATCAAAAAATTACTGTCTATGAACTAAAACCATTTTTTTGTATCCGTTTTGTTATGTCGCGCTGATCAAGTATTTCAAAAAATACCTTTTTGCCTTCAACAAAAATGGCCTGTTTTCTCTCTTAAAAAACGTTTTATATCTATTCAGTAGTTACACAGCTGTTATTCAATTTCAACACCAAAAATACTGCAAACTTCACAGTTTACTTTTACACTGAAAAAAATGAATTCTATTTGGATTGTACCACTCAATAGATTTGTATGACGCGTTCGGTAATACATGCCCTATTCTATCGTTTTTCATTTGAACACAGATATTTTTTGCCACGTTTGCATGCCATTGCTAACATTTTATGTTCGTGTTGGGATTTGTTAAACATTTTACCTGTTTTCTTTGTGTCCTGATTGATACCCAATTATAGTTTTATGCTATTGAAAAATAACAATACAGACATATTAATTTTACTTAAAAAGTATATCATGGTCCACCAAGGAACATTGAATGGCATTGCTTTGACTGAAAATAAATATAGATAAAACTCATTGTACATGGATTACACTTACTTATATCCATCTTTTACCGTCTTTTTACTCCGTTCCAATTTTTCGAATATGCATGAGATATTTATGAGGACTTAATTTTATATCCATTTCGATATCAAGATATATTTCATTCTAGTATTTACATAGCATTTCCTGTTCTCCTTGCCTATTTAATAAATAATAATAATAATTTCCAATTTTTGTCTGTCTAAGGGGATCTCTGCTTTCGGCCTGACTGAAGCGGTTTACCGGGTCAGGAATGACAAGCCTCAATTCGCTTTAGATGCTCTTTCTCCTGGAAAGTATACATTGCTGGTGTACGCTGAAACGCCTCGAGGAAGATCACAAAGACCTGCAGCATTGCACAGCGTGCGGATACGAACTGCTGATGATTTGGATAGACCAGGTGAGGCCTAGTTTAGTAATTAGGGGAACTATTGGCTAAGTGGCTAAGTAAAAACTTCGATGAGTCTATTCATTCGGGTGAAACAGACCAAGCTACAGTCAGCAGTTGCAAAATTGGTTGAGCCGTGAATTGTAAACGTATTTTAAAGATAAAGATAAAAGATAAAAGATAATTTATTTTGCAAATATGGGTACATACATGATGGAGTTACACATAAATAGGGTTCTGCCATATTTTACCAAATTGGCATGCAAAAACAAAAAAAAATTAAATACACTAACTAAAAAACAAAAATCTAATCTAAAACACACTTAAAATTAAAAATTATGTATGCCTACTTGGAAGGGTAAAATCCATCTCATTAAAAAAATCATTAATACTGTAGTAGGCTTTATAGGCCAAGAATTTACGTAATGTCTTCTTAAAAAGCAATAGGGGCAGTTCTTTCCAGGCCTTGGGACATTTATTATAAATTATAGGTGCCATACAGAAGACACTTTTGCGCATAAGTGCTGTTCCGGCACTATGAAGACATACCCTGCTGTTGTCCCGTCTATTACGAGGAACTACGTCATCTAACCGTTTGAAACGATCCGGATTAGATTTGACAAAGACTGCTATTTCTAAAATGTATATACATGGCAAAGTTAATATAGCATATTTTTTGAAGAAGGGTACGCAGCTGTCGGTGGGTTTCAGTTTAAAAATGGATCGTATGCATCTCTTCTGAGCCTTGAACACGGTTTCCCTTTCCGTCGAGTTGCCCCAAAACATGACGCCGTATCGTAAATGGGATTCTGCTAAGCCATAATATGCTGTCAATAATGCCTCCACACCAATTATACATGACAGTGTGTGTAAGGCGTAAGCCGATTTACTTAATTTCTTGCACAAAAAATCAATATGGGGTTTCCAGTTCAGTTTTTTATCTATACGGAGTCCAAGAAATTTTGTAGTATCAACCTCTTCTACAGCTTGATTATCATAAAATATATTTAAGTTACTTTTATCATTAATCCGTTGACTAAAGTGTATTCTTTTAGTTTTAAGTAAGTTAATTTTCAAATTGTTGTTATCTAGCCATTTTACTATTTGATTTATAGATTCATTAATATCATTTTCATATGTCTCCGGTTTATTACACGGTATCGTTAATGTGCTATCATCAGCAAATAATGTCAAGTGTTGCGGGATGCATTTCGGTAGGTCATTTATGTACAAAATGAATAAAAGAGGACCCAGTACACTACCTTGTGGTACACCAAATGAGATTTTACGTTCAGTGGATTGATAAACAATGTCATGTTTACTTTTCATATCGATTTTATTTATTTCTGTTATTTGGGTTCTGTTTTGTAGATAAGATTTAATAAGATTGTTAATATTCCCCCTAATGCCATATGATTCAAGTTTATTTAGAAGTGTACCATAGTGCACATAGTCAAAGGCTTGGGTCATATCACAAAATAGGCCGCAGATCGGTTTTCTCTTATCAACATTCTTTGCAACATTGTACAAAAAATCATAAATGGCCATGTTAACTGTCTTGCCAAGTCTAAATCCTTTTTGCTCCTCGCAAAGAAATTTGTTTTTTTCAATAAATGTATATAATTCCTTGTAAATATATTTCTCAAATACTTTAGCAATTATGGGAATGAGTGATATGGGCCTATAATGCTCCATTATCTCTCTATCATCCTTTTTGAAGAGTGGTCTGACAATTGCTACTTTTAAAGCGTCAGGAAACACACCTTCGCTAATGCTGAGATTAATTATGTGTGATAAGTGACCGCAAATTTCATCAGACACATGTTTTAGTATTTTAGTAGCGATACCGTCATATCCCACACTGTTTGTACTATTTAGAGACATAATGATTTTTTTAATATCGTACGGTATGCTAGGGGCCATAAACATTGATTTATTATTGAAAGCTAAGGTAGCTGTTTTAGGTCTGGAGTTGGCAGGAAGTTTAGGCTGTATTTTGTCAATAAAAAAATTATTAAATGCTTCTGCAATAGCTTCGGGATTTGATATGACATCATTATTTACTTTAATTTTGTTTATATTAGCTCTAGGTACGTTAAACTTCGCACGATTGATAATTTGCCACGCGGTTTTAGATTTATTTTTTGATGTTTTTATACTATAATTGTTTTGTGCTTTTTGTGTCAAATTAATTATTTTTTTATATACTTTAGAATATATAGCAAGCCTAGTTTTATCACTTTTATTACGGTTAAGCCTATACTGCCACAATAGTTTCCTTTTCTTTTTGCTGCATATTTTGATCCCTTTTGACAACCATTTAGTTTTTCTAATTGTATTTATTTTTAAGTAAGTCATTGGGAAACACAATTCGTAGAGTAACTTGAAAGTTTCAATAAAATTATTATAGGCAACATTTGGATCATCCGTGCTATATACTTCTGAAAAAGTGAGACTTTTTAAATGGTTTTTAAATTTTAGTATATTCTCTACGCTATAATCCCTTCTTTTAGTGTACCAATATTTGAGACAACATGTTTTTTGTACTGGACATTTCAATATCTGTGCGGTGTGGTCTGACAATGCAAGCTCCGCTACCTCAGTCTTACATGCCTTAACATTATGCGCAAAGTTGTCTATACACGATAAACTGGCCATGCGAGTGGGTTGTTTCAAAGCAAGTTGTAAATTGTAGCTCATAAGAAGACATTCAAAAGCATTCGTAACATTGTTTGGTTTTAGTACATCTATATTGAAATCTCCGCAGATAATAATGTTTTTACAATGTGTATGAAGTAATTCCTGCAAGAGCGTTTCAAGTCTATCAAAGCAATGGTTTAGGTTGTTTGTGTTCGGAATTCTATATACACATACAATTATTATTTTATAGCTGGTGAGTTCCACACCACAGCACTCAAACATGCCAGGAATGGATAACTTTGCTACTTTCGGTAATTCTTTCCATTGAATACCGTTTTTAATAAGAATGCATGATCCACCTCGTTTCTTTTCATTTCTACAAAACATTGCAGCCAGATTATAGTTAGGTAAATACAATAGATTCTGATACCCTTCCATGATAAAGTGCTCAGTAATACATAAGATATCAATATTTATATATTTTTTAGATAGCTCATCTAGACATATTAAGAGATCATCAGACTTATTTATTAAACCTGCAATGTTTTGGTGCAAAATATTGACATATTTATTAGAGAAAAAACTGTTCATTCTCATTATTACTCGAGCTTATAGATACAGCCACATCTGGTACTTCATAGAGGACATTACACACATCTAAGTCATCACATAATGTAAATTCACTTATCATTAAACTTAGGTTACGGAATATATTAGCTATGCCGCGATTATTTACAGTTCTACTCTTCTTCCTAAACATAGCAAAATCATAAGTAAGATAATAATTAGAATCAAACAAATAAACGTAATTATATGTACATGCATCCAGATGTAGCAGACTATTAAAGGTTTCTATTCTAGAATTAAACATTGTAGAATATTCATTTAGTTTAAAAGTGGGTGCACATAAAATTATATTTGTGTGTTGTAATTTTGACAGTGTTTCACGAATGTTGATAGTCAGTTCGACATAGTTCTGTGTTCGATGAAAATCTTCTTCACCGATAAATATTATGCAGTAGTCATTTAAAGTATATTTTTTCAATTTGAGATCTAAATTAGAGATAAGATTTCTTAAACCACAGTTCGGTGTTAGGTAGTGACAAATACTATAGTTCGGAAATGTATCTTCTGCGATTTTTAGTACTTTATTAGTTTTATTTGTACTTAAAATACATATTTTACTTTTTGTAATTTTATTGCCATATTTTTGTCCTTTACACTGCATTCTAGAATCGCTTTGCAGTTTGCCGGTATTGAAATTAACGCCATCTGTGATTGTTTTATCTAACTGTTGATGATTGTTGACACTGGTTGATAAGATTGTTGTTTCGACGCTGGTGGAGGATTCTGCGCACTGGACAGGGTTTTCCAAGTGTTTATCTTTAGACTGGTTAGCTTTAGCACGTGTTTTTTTATTTTTTGGTGTTTGCGGCTTTATCTTAATAGGAGAGCATGTGACTTTTTTATATAATTCATTCTGCTTTTGTAATTCCTGGTTAAGGCGGGTAAGGTTCATATTTTCTAGAGTTAAAGATTCTATTTCTTTATGGGCACCATTGAGTTCCATCGTTAATCTCTCCAATTGTAATTTCAACCCAGTAATGTGGTCATCTTCATCTTGTGAGATATCCGGTAAGCTAGTGGCAGTGCCATCTAGCGGAGAGTCTGTTAGAACAGTAATCTCATTTTCATCATTAGTATTAGATTCAGACTTTGCACGGTTGCGTCTAAACGTTATGTTTTCCAGGAAGTTCATTTTTAATTTTAAATTTATTCCACAGTTCAAACCAAACCAACTTAATTTCTCTATCTGTCGCCGAGTGTCGTTGAACCCGTGTCGGTAAAACAGCTTGTGCAGTGTTTCCGATATTACTCACAAGAGGCGCTGCATGAGGCGATGGCACGGATTTCAAATGCTCGAGAGAAAAAAAACGGTCTTAATTTTTTCTCATTCACAACAGAAGAAGTTTTATTCACTGTTTGATAACAAACACTGTTTTAATGTACACTTATGATGTAAAACTTCTTAATTGTTTTGAGTTTCTTGAACAAGACACCAAGAAAACTGTTATTACAAAAAATACACTATCACTTTATTACTTTAATGTTTCTTTTATAAAACTGTATTTATTTTTAGGATAACACTTGTGCTCAATTATTATACGTTATTGTTCACAATAACACTCAGTACTGCTTGAAAGATGCAATATAAATATTATTTACTAATTTACAAAAAACTTTCTTTACGAGCGCACTGTTTACGTGATGGTGGCGCCATCTACTATTATCACGCCATCTCTATTCTTATAGCTTCTGTTCTAAAGTCTGAAAATCAATCTTGTAATCTGGTATGAAAATACTAACTGATGTATAGATGTCAATCAGGCAGACGCTCCATTGCTATTCAGCCAATAGAAGCCAACCTCAAAATCACTGGAACAAGGCTGTCTAGATGATACCATGGAATTAGGGCATTCGCTTTATCTAGTAACAAACATCGTACACACAAACAGAAACGTCTTCCTTACACATGTTGGGGCTTTGATTACTGCAGCGGCACAAAATATTTGTATTGCCTACCGATTGATCTTCCAGGGAGGTCTGTTTATGTTGTGAAATAGCTAGTCTTGCCAAATGCCTTCACAGATAGAATGTTTTTGAACTGGTTGGTTCTAGAATAGTGGAGTCTGGTTCTTGACATGCGTTTCAGTAATTACTGTCGTAGAATTCACTTGTAAACACATGTATGCATATCAAACATTTTGACAAGCTTTGTCTCTCAGGTAATTTTGAGTCCTGAAATATTAAAGTTTTTTAGCAGGCTTTAAAATCGTTTCCTAATTCTGATGTAAACACAATCATATGCCATTACATGGCAGGCTAATGACTGGTTGTTCCTTGTTATTGTCTGCATTAACAAAAAGACAAAGACATGTTTTCCATTTACGACACTTAAATCATAAAAATCGGTAACCTCACCTTTCACTCTAATTCCTATTCCTTTAGTTTTACCCACAATCTTATTCTCTTCTAACTCCTCACCTTCACCAGGGTCTCTCCAAACCATGACACCAGCGCCACCTCCTCAGCCGCAGCCCTCGGATAACAGCGTGGCGTTACTGGTTGGAGCTGCATTATCCCTGGTGCTGCTAACTATATTGACGACATTGTGTGTGGCTATGATTGTCATGTGCAAGAAGAAGAGTAGGCCTAGGGATCCGGAGCAGAGGTATTTATTTATATTATTGCGTAATAGTTTTTTTTGTTTAGGTCTCAGAAATTACTGGAACGGTATGAAGAATTCATTCAATGTTAGATAGCCCATTTAAGCAGGCTACTTTTTATCTAGGTGCGCGGAGTATTTTCCCTAGGGACATGGTTGAAACCTAGCGAAAGCTATTTTAATATCGTATTCTTATGTCAATATAAATACTTGTAATACCTTGATATTATTTGAAGAAAACCTATGTCAAACGATAGATATCCAGCATCAAAATGATAATGATAAACGTTGCAACTACTACATGAATTTTATTTTCAAGCTCAAGAAAACAATACATAGGATGTTATCGGTTCTTAAAGATTTCATTAATAACTCACAAATGCTAGATACATACTGTGTTAGATGCTGACACTGTATTATTTTCTTCCTTTAGCACCATACTAAGAAGAAACGTAGGAGTATCAATGTACGGTGGTAGTTCTACACTATCATCGAGCGTAGTTCCGACAGTGGTGGTCAGAGGCCACAGAGGATCCAGGGTCTTAGCTGCCAGATGGTCAGGGGTCCTTGACGATGCCCCCCTAGCTGTGCTGGCTCTGGACACAAGACCCCATGGTAAGTAGCTGGAATATTCTGGAACTTCCCAGGAACACCTCAAAATAAGCTGCTTAAATATAAAGTACTTAGTATATTGTTTCGTAACTTAGTACCTAAACAATTATGAACAAAATTTTAATTAAATTATTAAAATCAGTAGGTAATAGTTTATAAAGTTTCTAATTCAGTTGAAATTTTAATTGCATTCCACTAGAGAATTATCATTTTATTTGTTAAACTATTTATTCTATGAAATAACTCGGTCCATAATTCTAATTTATTTAATGAAATTTAGTTTCATAAATACGTAAAACTGATTTTAGTTTCCACGATTTTAGTAGAAATAAAGAATATTTAGATGGCTTTTTTGAAAATTATATATTACCTTTTTTTAACGACAATTCTTAAATTCGTATTTCAACAGAAAAGTTTATCATGTTATCATTTTTTTTTACTTATTTTGACGATATTTATTGTTTTGTTAAATAAATTAAGAGGACTTAACATTAATGTTACTGAAACCTAACCATTCCATTGTTTTCAGGTGATTCAGATTCAAACAGAAGTGAGGACGAAATACAAGAGACTGAATTGACGAGAAACGAATTAGAAACGCATACTTAACGTATTATTAAAACAATGTTCTTAAAATCATGAGGAAGTAAACATCGAAAAATCACTTCAATATAAAAATACGAAAACAATTCACCAAACAAGTTAGAAAGAAATATGAAATTCTCTTTTTTCTAAAACGTTTTTCTTTCTTTCTTTTCTTTCTTTCTTTTTTTGTGTAGTGACAATCTATTGAACTGCTAAACTAGTTCAAATCACCAATCGATGTCGTGTCGTTGCACGTACAAATTAAAAAAAGGCTATTATTATTTTAACAGTAATCTGAAAACAACAAACGTCTAATAGTGAAGAAGAAACTATGCCATCACACGGACAATAATAGAAGTATCACAACTACATACCTAAAAGGAAATAATAAATGCTGTCTTAATATTTATTTCATGAAAGAAAACATTAGTGATAAGACCATAGCTAGCATAATGACTTAGATAGCACACATTATGATAAATCGTGCGAGATTTATTATTCTGAGGAAATTTACTGCATTATGCACTCCCAGAGCACACGTATGACGATTTTTCATAAGCTTACTGTATGGTATTACGGATATATTTTACAGGCAAATTATAGTAGGATTTCAAGTCCATTTTCGGAATATCTACTTAAATGTTATGAAAAATTGCGAGACTTTAAATGATTTGTGGTTTTAAAATGTGCTTATTTTATATTGCTTTTATTTTAAAGATTGAAAAATACTGGGTTATTATTTTAAATCTTAATTTTATTGGCTGAGTATTTAAGTACTGATTCGAAAAAAGTACTCTACTACAACTATGCTTTGTTATTCCGTTTAAATCTACAGATTATTTTATTCGATACCGACACTGCAACAAACTAGAAAGTATTATATTGCTACTTTTACAAGTTACATAAGATTATGTATGAAAAGCACGCCCACTTTCCAAAGTAGGTACTTAGACAACATCTGTTCATCAAAGAATAATAACTATACTACATTATAACTAAAACGATTATACGTGAGCTCATAACAATGTGATACCTCATAATAATATATTTAGAATAATAAATCGCCCACATTTATTACTCTGAACAAAGCCTTATAAGTGAATATAATAATACGTCTTATAAATTTAATAAGAAAGAGTATCTTTTATAATAATGATATTATTAAAATGTAAACTGTCGCGAAATAGAGTAATGCTAAAATGATTATTCAAAATGATGTATAGAAGACGAGATTTATTACAACTTTTAGTAACCCACAGACTGCAAACTTTAAGTCGGCCGACATGACAGTTCGTTTGGGCTCACAAGTCAGTATGGAAAGAATGATAGTACGCACATTACAAAGATCAGGTACGTACGAGTATTTAGTCGATATCAGACCGACTGAAGCTTTTGATTGAATCACGATTTTTTCTTAAAAAAAGATTTTTTCAACCATCCAGCCAACTGTCGGTCGACTGTTTAGTCTCCAGTGTGCTACTTTTAAGTACATAATTGAAAATGAGTGATACATTTTAGAAAATGATTGAATTTCATAACAATATTCTTTTGTGTCGAAAATTGAAATAATTTATTTAAGTAATGTTATGAAATTGCATTTTTCAAAAGGAATTTTTGTATTGTATAAATGCGTTGTATGCATGACTCAGTATTATTTCGTAGTGATAAAATATTTACTTGGATTTGTATATAAAATAATTTAAATTTTCTTTGTGTAAAATGTTTGCTTAGATGTTATTGATATTCCAAGTTTTTTTAATTGATCCTTAATGTCACGTTTAATGTCCAAGGCGTTTTCGAAAACCTGTGGAAAAATGCCTTGATATTTAAAAAAAAAAAAACAATTTATTAAGAATTTTATCTATGATATTTAAAATACCATAAAATGTGATTTAAACAAAAAATATTGCTTGTAACTTTTGCCCATTAGTTTTTTAGTTCTCCTTAAAATTCGGTGTACGAGGAAGCATGTAGAATATACCAAATATTGAATAATTACAGTTTTTATAAAAATAAAATAATTTAGCTGCCATATTTACATAATACGGGTATTAAGATGTAGACGTGTTAGATATTTCTTCCATAAATATTATATTGTATAATTTAATGTTATATCTATGTAGATGACATAGTTTTGTAGTCACATCTCACCGATTTTTTACGTATTTGTTTGTATGAAAAGTTTTGGCATCCCTTCTGTGATAAGATCCAAAAACATTTTTTTTCATATAATACAAACAATCATAGGTTCATTTCGTTCAGGTATTTAAATAATGACAATATCCCACGGCTAGGTAGCAGCCGCACCAAACAATTGATTAAAATGGTTAAGCAACCCTTGGTTTGGCGCGGTCGTTTCGTAGATGGATACCATATATTTCACTACAAATTTCGTCATGTCAGAAGGCACGATAAATATTAGTTTTCTTTTTGCCTAAAAGAACGGTAAGTGTAACACATATTATTTTTTTTTTTTAATCACTGAAACATTATCAAGAACATCACCCTTTAAAATTCTGAACCAATTATAATTTTTTTATTATAACGTCTATAAAAATCCCACATTTCTAAAGTACTCACTCCAGTTAACAACAAACTGCATTCGGCAACACTAGATGGAAATGTCAGTGTTCCGAGTACTGGACTCGGAACACTGACGGTATCAATTTGCTTAACAAACAAAGTATCGGGTCCCGTGATAACTGACATCGGATTGACTACTCTGTGTTTAACGGGAGTTATAGAAGGGTGTGTAGCGGGGGTATTATCGCGTCTAACGGGGCTATTAATGCTTAAGTCTATATCGAAAGTTTTGTAGATTTCTCGGGATTATGATTGAGGTACAGGTAGAAAAATACCTAGACATAGAAAATTTTCAAAAATAGTTTTTTGTTGATGTTCTTTTTTGCCTTTTAGTTTTTGATATTATCAAAAATTATACTATGTTACATTTTAAAATAATTATTTGAAAATCCCTGAAAAAAATAGAAGAAAAGGCTAAAAAATAGATTAAAGTTTTTATTTAAATTGATCGTTATTTCGACATATTTTATTCGAGTAGCATTGATAACGGTTTCGCGGTTTTCGGGTTTTCGTCTTGATTATTTTGACGTAGAATATTTGAAAACTTACTTAAAATGTGATTAATAGTAAGTTCTTTGAATAAAATATTATTTTGACAAATGATATGCCAAAGCTTTCCATACCTACTTTTATTCATATTATATTTTAAATCAACTATGTATATAGTTTTAAGTTTTTAAGAGTACACAATATTATAATAATGTAAGACCAAAGAATAGAAACAAAGATTTTGAAGTTACAACTAGACAACATTGTACAAAATAAATGGTAATTTTAAAGATTTTTTTTTTTTCATTTTTTTTTTATTAAAAACTGAACAGGTGTTTTAAATTGTAAAATATGCATATACGCATTATACTCAATGGTGTAAAGTAAATTTTATGTAAACAGAAATAGGTATGGCAATATTCGGGCAAGTTATTAATTTAATGAGAGTGTTCAGCACTTTAAAAAAAATTGATTTCTTCGGTTATTTTTGAACTGTAGGTCATACCAGTTCGGTTACTTATGCCATATTATTATAATTTATTTCTAAATACACATGCAAATTACACCTCTATTTTACATCTCTCTGAAGATTTGCCTACTGAATACTATAAAAACAAAATCAAATGTATACGTTTTAGTATAACATTGTACAGAAAATAAAGAAATATAAACTTTATATTTTATTGTCTGCTTTTATTTTAAACCTGACATTGTTTCTTTATTGTAAAGAATTTATGTTTCTCAGTAAAATATTATTGAATTTTTACGTTTGTTTGTCAATATTGAATATCTTTGTTGACAAAAACGACCTGACAAAGCAAACAAGATTTTTATTGCTTTCTGACTTTTCCACGTATTTTTGAAAAGCTCTGTGTGATTTTCTTTTTATTTTTTATAATTATTTACTAGCTAATGACTAGATGGCGCTGACCTAGATACGTGAATGCAAGGAACGGAAACTTAAAAATAAATAATAAGAAATAAAAATGGAAATAAAAGGAGAAAAGCAGTCAGTCAGATTATTATACGAATGTCCCGAGAGATTTTAAAAACAATTTGTCCAGAAATCTGAATTTCTTGGGTTTCTTTTATGTACTACAAATTCATATCCACTGCACACTAAAAACACGACTGACAGTTGGCCCGATGACTGATTTTTTATATTTTTATTGTGAATTCAATCAAAGTTTTTAGTCGGTCTGAAATCGGCCAAATACCTGACCATTGTTATATGCATACTTCCATTTATCTTCTTACTGATTTAAGAGCGTAAACAAACTATTAGCCGATTAAAAGTTTACGTGTGCACTCTTATCAAAAATATTATCAATTCTATACATTAACTTTTAATACCTATTCACAACTTTTCCTCACAATTTTCCCGTCAATCCTTCCAACAATCCTTTGTAAACATGTCTCGTGCAGACAAATCCTGTAACAAAAGTCTAGTCTCACATTACGATTCACGAAGCATCTTTAATATGACATTAGGAATTGTGAGAGCAATATGTTCTAAGTACAATGATATTTATACTGGTAAGCGGATTGTGAGGCGACGAACTCGAGTTTATTATAAAGATAATAGGTTTCGTGTCGTCTTGTTAAAGAATATTTAATATTGAGCTTTTTATTATTGGGTAAATCTTTTATTATAGTGACATGAACTGGCTTCAGTTTTTATGGACTCTCTAGGTAAGTGAGAAAACTGCATGAAAATTAGTTTTTGAGTTGATGGTGACAGTCTGAAGCATCGAAGTAGTTACCTCTTTACCACGTTTTATAACTGTTGATTTCTATAACCTATCTATCCATTGTTCTATACGAGTAGATAGATTGCAGAAATATCCACCAATAAATGTGCAAAATAAAGTCGGGCAATGGAAGTCGTGGTGGCCTAGTAGGCAAAGAACCAACCTCTCAAGTATGATGGTGTGGGTTCGATTCCAGGTCAAGCAAGAACCAATGCAACTTTTCTAAGTTTGTATGTACCTACTTTCTAAGCATATCTTAGACACCAGTGACTGTGTTTCGGATGGCACGTTGAACTGTAGGTCCCAGCTGTCATTGAACATCCTTGGCAGTCGTTATGGGTAGTCACAAGCCAGTATGTCTGTCACCAGTCTAACCAAGGGGTACTGGGTTGAGGAGGTCAGATAGGCAGTCGCTTCTTGTAAAGCACTGGTACTCAGCTGCATGCGGTGAGACTGGAAGCCGACCCCAGTATAGTTGGGAAAGGATGAGAGTTATGAAATGTGCAAAATAAATAAGATGTTTTTAACAGCCCAAATAAATAGTTATTCCTACAACTGGGTGAATACAACCAATCCTGTATAAAAGAAAAGTCACATAGATAAATTAATACAACATTGGACTGTAACAATTTTACTGGTTTACGGTGTAAGCTATTACGCTAACCCTACGACCATCTTCAAGCCACATCAGTTTATTATGACTTCGGACGTGTGCCAAGAAGTATGTATGTGTGCCTGTATGTATGTGAAGTCACTAGGTCGTGTAGGCAAGGCAAGGTGTGTTTTTACAAGGAAGAATATGCCTATATGCTTTAAGATAAGGGCAGTGAACGCAAACAAGAGCAATAGTTTTTCTTTCTTTCTTCTTTTTAATTGTGAAGGACAATGGGCAGATTTCTATGGACCATGTGCTATCAGCGGCCAGCAATGATTTTGGTATTGACGGATTTGGTAGGTATGGTTAATCAATGTTTTGAAGTTCTATCCTCGTAGGTTTCAAAACCGAAAAAAATGCATTTTTATGGTTTTTCATTCAAACAAAAATTCACAATAAATAGACAAAACGGGATTAACTTTCAAATTATACAATTCTCAAAAACGCAAGTACCTATTCATCTGTTCAATTCACTCGAATAATTTCACACAATCGATAAATTCTAATCGATTTATTCCATTCGAATACACTGGCTGTATGCACGATTCTAATGTCATTAACACCATAAAAAAGGTTCAATCACCTAACTAAAGGGCTGTATTTTGTAAAATCTCCAAAACTTATTTCATTGGCATTCATATATTTTCCAGTATATCATAGCGTTTTCTTTTAAAAAGATAAAAAACTTTATTTTCTTGGACATTTCGGGTGATTTGTTGAAGAAACGGCGTGTGACTAAATTTTAAATGTGAAATGAATAGTAATTGCTTTATTTTCATTTGAAGCAAGTTTTTCTTTTATATAGTAGTATTTCGCCCCGGTTGCACCCTGCATATATGGCCCTTTTACATTACTAGTAAGTCTTCGTAAATCGTAGATGCATACCAAACGAGTATGTACCTATTTAATGAAGAGAATCACAGTCGTTTAGGAGTTACGCTAAAAAACGACGCACGCGGCTGACGACTTTTTAATTACAAAATATGCAGTCACGATTCCTAGTAGGCTCTATAAATTTTAAACTAAACTTTTCACGATACAACCTTTCTACATAGCAAGCACATTTTCAATAACCTACGTTAAGATAGAAGCTGCAACAATATAGACGAGGCGATATCTAAGCTTAGCTCGTAAAACTGAGCGACTGTACCACGCTCCTATGTGGCTAAGGAAACATTGTATTCTGTGTAAAAATCTATGATTCGTAAAGTAAACGAAGATATTTTATGGCAGTCTGTAAAATCTTGCGTGTAGTGAACTGTGATTTTGTTTACTTAGTTTCTCATTTGCTTAAAGTGTAACTTGATATTACTTAGGCTAATGGTTCAATGTGACTGCTTACTGCGTGTTTGATTTGATGGTACAATGTTCATTGATAAAGGCTTCTCGTAAGTTTGATTCCAACTAAATTTCAAGTATGGTGGGTGGTGGATAATGGTATACTTATTTCTAGAAACATCCACCACAAAGAGTAAATCGAAATGGAGATAAGCAAAACAAAAGAAAAACATCATGCCTTTTTAGACTGGTGGAAATATAGTGCACGTAAATACATAATAATTTGCAAAATACAGACGTTGTACGGGACACAAAATGAGTAATTCTATCGCCAACAGAAGGCGTTCAAAATTAGCACTCATCATCAGCCTATCGCAGTCCACTGCTAGGCCTCTCCAAGTGCACGCCACTGAGATCGATTTTCAGCTTCTATTAAATTAAACTTAAATTATATTAAATTAGCACTACAAAAACGCAATTTCCTATTACAAAAACCTTACTTTTTCATTGAAGTTTCTTCAATAATACTCAAGGCTCTCGATCTATGTAACTCTTATCTACGTAAGTGCAACACAAGCATTGTTAACCCTAGATAGATAACCTACGTCGAAACGACGTAATCGATTTTGAAAAATCGTTATAACTCATTTGTTTTTCGCGTTATTATCCTGCCCGTTCCTGTCAACTCAGTCGGCCGTCGGAGCTTGTAGGACATACCCATATCGCCCCGGTGAGTGCAATACTTTCGTCAATATTTACCTACCTTACGTCGAAGTGACGTATGGTTATCTTTAGTGTTCGTTTTTTGTTGCTGGGAAAATGTGTTATTGTCTTTTTTTGAGCATAAATTTACATGTTTTTTATTCGTTTTTTTTTACTTGTTATAGGCCACGATAAAAATTACATTATGACGTCACGAAACCGTGCAGACGATGCAGCAACCTGTCGGTTGTTGCGTGAAACAAGCGATGAAGAGATTGAGGTGTCGGACAGTGAAACTGATGACTGTTTATTAGAAGATGAAGTACAAAGTGATGCAGAAGACTTTGAAGACAGTGCACCAGTGAAGGGAAACACTGATGCTGAAGACATGTTTGGAAATAACCCCGAAATTTCTGAAAGTGCTTCGCTAACTATGCCGAGTTGTATTGTCATGCCATAGCGTCAAATTCTCAGTGGCAAAAGCGATCATCCTTGGACGGCGAGTAAGACAGAACACGTGGCAGAGTATCTGCTGCTGATAATATGATTTGTAAGAAAGAAAAACCGCAGGGTCGTAGAGATTTTATGAAGAAACTCAGCGGTAGCCTGATGACCCCATGGATGTAGACAAGGCGTAAAATGGTCACTTTGCCGATAAATATCAAAGAAATAAATAGTAGTATACTGCCAAAAAGACCAGCCAAACCTCCCACACAACATGAAGGTGTACTTGAGCTAAAAAAAAAGGAAATATTGTGCCTTTTGTTCTTCAAAAATTAGAAGGATAACAAAGACAATGTCCGACAGCTGCAAAAATCTCATTTGTGGAGAGCTCAAGTCTAGCGCCTGCCCTAAGTGCCTTGCATGCTAAAATGAATAAAAATTGTGATTTACTTTAATTTGTTATATACTAGAGATTAAAAAAAAATGATTTTTAAAAGTTTACACAATAAATTATAAGGATGATGGAAAGATTGCTAAACGTTTATGTTTCGAAAAGTAAAAATTATCTTGTTTTGTACTTATTTTTTTTTTCTTATAAAAATATAAATAAACTCTAATGTTTTTCATTTTATCAACATATAATTAAAGATATTAAAACATAATATCACATTTATAAACATAGTATATACATAATCTAAAATATGCTCACTCAAACATTCGCACGTCGAATCGATGTATGGTTATCTTTAGTGTACAGTGAAATATGGTTATCTATCTAGGGTTAAACAGAATAGCAGTCAGTATCTAAACATACAATTGCTTCGTTTTACGACTCGCGCTTAGCCGCTTATATTGTTGCCCTCAGTTTGAATGGTTTGAATTACAAAAAAATGTTATTGCAGAAGGCCCAAAGTTAGAAAAAAAGTTTTAATACCGTACTCAAAACTATTTCATCAAATTGAATCTATAAGGAGTTTGTTTGTTTGAATGGGCTAATCTTCGGTTAGTACTGGACCAATTTGAAGTGTGACATTGTTAGATAGCCCAAGTATCAAGGAAGACTAGAGGCTGATTTTTATCCAGGTTTGCATAGTAGTTTATATCTAAATCACGCTTTCTGATCATTCACGTTTTGCCTATCCTTTGCATTATTTCCTTATTTATAAGAAGTAAACGTCTTTTGTATTTTGATTTGCTACTAACTGACAAACACACTTGGGGCAGGCCTTGAACGTTTTTAAGGTACAAATTGACCTTCTGTCTTTTCAATTATATTGTAACCTAACACTTTGTCATTGATGCGCTAGTACCCAGTTACGTGAAGGTGTCTATGACTTGAAACAGAGCCTTAATGAGGACAATTGTGTTATTAATTTTAGCAGGCCTGCGTTACCAGGGGTTATGTTCGGACAAAAATAATGAGTTATAACTATTTTATTATTAAGGTTATACTGGAGAAGAATTATAATGAGTATGACGAGTTTGAGCCTGGCTTGTACTGCGTAATATATTTTTGTATTTTTTTTTTACAATTTATGCAGTTTTCATTACAACGAGGATATATATATTTTTTTCATATGTAAGTATATCTAAAAAATACATCACTTTTATTTGCTTATTTGTATGTAAAGGCTCCGAAGCAATCCGAAAAAAATCTGTCGCGGGAAACATTTAATATTTTATAAACAGACTTATCTTCTTTTCTTCTTAAAAAAGTCGTGGTGGCCTAGTGGGTAAAGGACCAATCTCTCAAGTATGAGGGCGCGGGTTCGATCCCAGGTCAGGCAAGTACCAATGCAACTTTTCTAAGTCTGTATGTACTTTCTAAGTATATGTTAGACACCATTGGCTGTGTTTCGGATGGCACGTTAAACTGTAGGTCCCGGCTGTCATTGAACATCCTTGGCAGTCGTTACGGGTAGTCAGAAGCCAGTAAGTCTGACACCAGTCTAACCAAGGGGTATCGGGTTGCCCGGGTAACTGGGTTGAGGAGGTCAGATAGGCAGTCGCTTCTTGTAAAGCACTGGTACTCAGCTGAATCCGGTTAGACTGGAAGCCGACCCCAACATGATTGGGAAAAAGGCTCGGAGGATGATGATGATAAACAGACTTATCTTCAAACGAGTTATTAAAACAAAAACAGATCGTAAAACAACTCAAATCCAAAAAGACACAAAAACTAATTCCATTACATCTTTTACTCCGACGACAAAAAACAATAACTTTCTTTTATGTTTTTCACGAAACTCCCACAAACGGCAGTTAGTGTTATATTTCAAAAACTTAGCAATCTTACCCAACTGTAGATCGTCAAGGCTTCAAAAATAGGCTTTCTTGTTAACATACAAAGTAAGAATTCCCTCAACGGAGCTGAAACCGGGCTTACGGCTAAATAAACAATATTAATATAAGCATACATAAGCTTTGCCATTCTTAGCTCATAAAAAAGGGATATTTCCCTACTAAACCATTCCATAAACACAGAGTCTCGACTAGACATTTTGCTGTTAACACCATCCTTATTTTCTGGGCCATTGAATCTATTTTTGACTGCCCCAGCTGTCCAGATTAGCAATGTATTCAGATACTACGTAACGTCTCTTAATTCTGCTATAAAAGTATAGCACTTTAGTTTATTGCAATCTAAAGTTAATAAGAGTTGAGATGGCTGCCTTTTTGGGGATTATATAATGTGCCTTTTTTAATCCCTGTGTAACAATGGAGGTAATACCGACGAGATGAAGGTACTTGGGGAAGATATCGAATTAAGAATTTTCCCTATCACCCGTTTGGTAATCTTCATGATTTTTCATTTAATGGGGCTTACTATAGCTCCCTATCTTAGATATAACTTTTTTGGAATATATTCATAAGATATCAATTACAAAGAAAAATCGTTGTAGAGGTTTTCTGGATAAAACACACAAAAATGTTGATACTCGAAAAGCCAATTACAAAAAACACCCAAAAAATATTGCATTCAATACTTCGACTTCTCTTCAGTGGAAAACGTTACCACGAACATGTTAACAGAATTTTTAAATTTACGAGATTTTTTAACTCAATAAATTGTCTAAACGCAACAACAGCATAGAATTTTAAATAAAAACATTACGAAGGCTGTGGTCGGAAGATTGGACTGAAGCCAAATTTCATCTTACGAGCTCATTTCACTTGATTACTTCGTTGCTGAAGCAAAAGAGATATCATTTTAATGTCATAATATATGTTTTACTTGCTAAGTGTTATGAATAAGTTTCAGATCTAGGGATATTGATGTTGGACTCCCCTTTTATTATAGTTTAAATATTTTTGTTTCATGTTCAAAACTTGCTTCTTTAGCGATAATCCCGTTCAGTAACGTTTAAATGTAATGGTTGAGCTAGTTTGCATGATGGAAAAGGTTATAGAGTGATTATCCGGCATCGGAGATATCTCAGATCTTCTGATTTGCCCATCCACACTCTGCTCAAAAGATAGTTTATGCGTCCACCTTTAACAGCATTTCCACACTGGCAGATTTTTCAAGCGAAAAAACCGAGTGACCAGTTCGTAAGGGCAATTGACAATAACCGATACAAAAACGCAAAAACCGAGCGTAAAATCCGCCGACGTAAAAAGGCCCTTAAAATAAAACACGATAATATCAAGATTCACTTTTCACAAATCAAGTATATACGGTATATTCCAATAAAGTCTTACTTAAAACAATACAAATGAACAGTAAATCTAAATGGGGTGAACAGTCAGTAGTCAGCATTCTTAACATCTAGTATCGGGTTACATTTCAAGTAACTACAGATTGCCATGTTTCTACTGAAGCAGAGACTGATGAGCGGTGTAGATGTAGTATGCAAGTGCTGGATGTGGTATAGTAGAATTTATTTTTGGTATATAATACTTCTTGTAAACTTTGTTATGGATTTATTTTTTTGGTAATAAAAAAAAAAAGTTCAAGTATTGGTTACGGTTGAGATGTGGAGGGAATCGGTTGTTTTTGAAAAAATCATTTATTCTGCTTCGGCACTTATTTAACGTTTTTATATATAGGTATATTACAACAACCCTTGAGTAGCCGAGTCTTAACAGAAAAACAACCGTAACAACACATGCAAATCATAAAACTTCAGCATAAAAACCTATGCACCTTGTGATTTATACATACATACTTAATAAGGCATATTATAATATCTATGTTCACGGGGATTTTTTTCATATAAATCCTTTTTAATTTTCTTGCTTACAAGTACCTTCTTATTACCTTATTAATCATTCTCCGAGCCTTTTTCCCAATCATGTTGGGGTCGGCTTCCAGTCTAACCGGATTCAGCTGAGTACCAGTGCTTTATTTATTTATATTTATAATACTTTTTGCACAAATAGTACAATGGCGGACTTAACGCCTTAGGCGTTTTCTCCCAGTCTACCTTTGGGTGGTGGGGAAATAGCAGTGGTAGGTGCAGTTATTAGATATTAGCTTTACAAGAAGCGACTGCCTATCTGACCTCCTCAACCCAGTTACCCGGGCAACCCGATACCCCTTGGTTAGACTGGTGTCAAACTTACTGGCTTCGACTATCCGTAACGACTGCCAAGGATGTTCAATGACAGCCTTACCTTATTAATAATCAGCTACAATTTACCATCTTAATAATAAATAATAATAATAAATAATGCGTTTATTTTTGATGACTACAATGGCCCAATTGTTAGTATCTTATCAACTATAACTTATCGATTAAGGGTTAGTAATACCTAAGAGCTAAGTGTCTGCCTAACAAGCAACTCGATCCAATGCCTTAGCATCGGAGCATCATGCTTGTAGGCCAAGACTTGAAGGATGCTGTTAGCGCTGGACCTAGATCTGCTTAGCAACGAGGCAGCCTTCTTCCTCATAAGCGCATAGAAATCATCCACCCGTGCTTCAGCGAACATGCCCGATGCACTGCAGTATCTAGGCAGCCCTAACAGCAGCCGGAAACCATTATTATATTGTAGGGCGTCTAGAGCCTTCCGCGTACAGTTAACCCACAGACCGCCCGTGTAGAACGAGGTACAAAAAGCTTTGAATAAAGTGATTTTAACTCCTCTGCTACAACGAACAAATCTGTGAGCCAACATGTTGCATCTAACTGCTAGTGCCCTGCGTTCACGTTCAATGTCTACTTGATCTTTGAGGTCCACGGTCAGATAGTGTAGTTTAACCCTGAGTGGCCTCCCATTTAGTGAGATTACAGGTTCATACGCCACACACCTCCCGGGGGCCTCAAAGATCAAGTATTCACTTTTACCCGTATTATATTGCAGACCGTGAGTGGCTGCATACCTCTCGCAAGTCTGCAGCATCTCTCTGATTGAGCCAGCCGTTGGGCCCAGCAGCACCATGTCATCAGCATAGCTAATGTTATTGATACTGGTGCCATCAATCTTGCACCCGACATGCTTACTGCTGAGCTCAACGATCAACTCATTCATGTACAGGTTGAAGAGCTTAGGCGAGGTTAACCCCCCCTGCCTCACCCCGCACTCCAACCTGTACGGTTCAGAGAGAGTGCTACCCCAACGCACCTGATTATATTGGTTCGAGTACCAATACTGGAACAGGCTCGTCAACTCCGATGGTACGCCCGCTTCCCTGACCTTCTCCCAAAGTATGTCATATGACACCAGGTCGAACGCCTTCGAGAGGTCAAGGAAGCAAGCATATACCGGAGTATTCCTATCCTTATAGTATTGGACCGTCTGCTTTAGACAAAGAATAGCGCTCTCAGTAGAGAGTCTAGGCCGGAACCCAAACTGTGCATCATGCAATGTGATCCACTTATCCAGCTGTCTATCAAGCAGACGGTCCAACACCTTTGCCATGACAGTGGCCAATGATATTGGTCTGTAGTTCGCCTTGTCCGATACATCCCCGGTTTTATTTTTAACAATTGGTACCACTACAGTTCGCAACATATCGGACGGTAGGTACGAGTGGCCAACACAAAGCGAGTAAAACGTTGCTAGTACTCTGGGTAGATGAACGGCATGTTTGAGGTGCTCGATGCTGAGACCGTCGTGACCAGGAGACTTTCCCCCGACCATACTTAATATTTGTCTCTTTACCTCCTTAGCCGTGAAACGAACCGGTTTATAATCACGACTGATCTCATCAACGATTAGCCCCAGCTAGCAACACTAGCCCCAGCTGAGAAGACACCATAAAACGCTCCCTAAACATACTAGCAATATCTTGAGGCAAACTACATTCCCCCACGCTCACAGGGCGGCCCGGCCCAGCCCTCAGTTTTTTGGTGGCCTTCCAAAACTGAGAAAAGTTTTTACTATTTTTGTGTGAGGCTATTATGTCCTTCTTAATCTGGTCTTGGTGGTTTTGACACCACTTAAGTCTACTTCTAAAGATTTTTTGACTAGACCTCATTTCCTCCCATATTCTCCCAGATTTGGGCTTGTTGTGAAGCAACCAAATTTGATATCTATACCGAGCCTCCCCATGAGCTCCCTGTACATGCCTATTAACATACATGCCTAATAACCAGCTACAATTCTTACCACATCCAGCACTATGAAAATCAAAGCGCACAACTGGACCATCGACCGCGGTTACCCGACGCCTGACGTTTCGCCAACCCCACTACTTCGCTAGCGAATTTCCTACAAAATCAACCGAAACCATTCCAATATTGTCCTTGTGAACCTCCCTTAGGTACCAAGCATACTTCAGACTAAAATGTTGGGCGATAGTTGGTCTGATAATTTGTTTTGAATCCAATCATAGTTTCAGTCGGTCCGATACCGGTGGCGATTACCTATAGGTGCCAGCTGTCATTTGAACATCTTTGGCAGTGGTTACGAGTAAATCTGAGAATCAGTCTTACTCGTACTAAGGAGAATTGGGTTATGCGGGTAACTGTGTTGAGGAGGTCAGATAGGCAGTCGCTCTTTGTAAAACAATGGTAGTCAGCTGCATCCGGTTAGACTGGAAGCCGACCCCAACATAGTTGGAAAAGGCTAGGTAGATGATGATGACCCGTAATATGTGCACTACCATTCATCTCCATACTGATTTATAAGCCCGATCAAACTATCGGTCGACTAAAAGTTTTCAGTGTGCGGGGCTCTTATAGTTTCCTACTTAATAAGTTACTTAATAAGTAATTTTCAATTATAAACTTGACGTTAAGTTAATAATTAAGAGCGGAAGTTTGGTTTGAACGTTGTAAGACATTGTTATTTGAATGTCATGAGGTAATCAGGCTTTGAAGACTGTAATTTGATGAGTTAAAATAAGACGCAGTTTAAAATAAACTTGGGTACTTGTAATCATTTTAAAGTTTGTTTTTCAGTAGCTTTGATATTTACAAACCGCTGAAAATTAAAGGGACATTTAAATACAATCTGTAATAATGTCAACACCCAAAAAAGTCCTTAACCTCAACAAATAGAAACATCCATCAACAAATATTTCAATTTGAAAATTTTGCACAAAAAAAAATCCTAGAAAAAACCGAGTAAATAAAAACATTCATTATTATGTCAACCAAACAGTTGAGACGGACCCCAATTTTCTTGGGGAGTTGGGGTCCAAAATAAATAAATAGCAGACCAATCACGCTTTAAGTCAACAAGGGCAATGTTAAATGGAACTTCTGTGAAGCGAAAAATTATGAGGTCCGAGGCATGGAAAATTTTATGAGAAAAACTTGCTTGTTTTCTATAAACATCTGAGAAAAAAATGCAATTTAAAAATCGTTTTTACACGTAGTTCACCTAACACTACGTTCCCAGAGAGACGTCCATTTCCCCAAGCCAAATATGCAAGATAAGGTTTAGTTACAATATCCAATATATAATCATGAACGAGTAGAGATGTGTATTCGATATGTTTGTCTTTCGATCTTTTTGTTACCAACATTTTTTATTTTTTTAGTAATAAATTATCTAAAAAATTTTGTAAACATTTAAATTAACTCATTTTACACGATACCCGCAATATCACTATAACCCAAATTAATCATTCACGACAAACAAACTAAAACAAAACATGACCAGCCTGATTTATTTATAGATATATCCTTAAGCTAAATCCGAAAGTTAGGCTAAACTAGGTCATAACTCACATTAGGTCGGTTTCAGCCAAAATAAACGTTAGTACGAAACTTCAGGCTGAAACAAACGTATTCGTTTTATGGACCGAAAATAGAACAAACGGCCAGTTATTTAAAGTTTAGTGAAATAGAAAAATGTTTGATTTAGCACTTGAAAGATGAGGTTAGAGATAATCTGTATTATCTTCAGCTGAAGATTGTTTTTGTTTGTTAGCTTGTGTCTGACACCAGACACCAGTCTAACCAATGGATATTGGGTTGCCCGGGAAACAGGGTTGAAGAGGTCAGATAGGCAGTCGCTCCTTGTAAAGCGCTGGTTTAAACACTCAGCTGAATCCGGTTAGACTGGAAGCCGACCCCAACATAGTTGGGAAAAGGCTCGGGAGATGGGGAGCTTTTACTTATCTCAAAAAACTATACGAAATGATACTAGTCCGATTTAAGAACTGAATTCAGTGAAAGATATAGTCCATTTATTGATGGAGGCTGAAAGAGTGCTTGCGGGACTCGGGTGAAACTGTTGGCTGAAACTAGTATTTATTATGTTTTCCATTAATTATTGAAAATCGCAATAATCTTCATAATTTTATCCTTAAAATCTGATTCTTTTTTTTCATTATCTCTAGTTACAAGCCAATTTATCCTTTGGTATGAGTTTTCTCTCACCAAGTAAAATGAGAAAGAAAATCTACTCCAAACAACTATGAAACTGTATGGACTGAATGACATATCCCATGTATATAAATGAATTGCAGCGTTAGTCTGACTATAATTCAAGAATGGTTGGACCGATTTAGCTAATTTTGGTTTTCAAATGTTTGTAGAGGTCCAAGGAAGGTTTAAAAGATACGAAGTTTGCTGGATCAGCTAGAATGTTATAAAGCTCTAAAGGTCGGTGGCATAATAAACATAGTCGAAAGATTTGTACACACATTTGGTTTTGTCAGTTTCAGTGTCTTCAATTGTTTTTTGCGAATTGATTAGCAGAAAATTTTGCAAGTGCATTCTAAAAGCGTTAAGAGTTTTGAGATATTTCTCATTGATGGGAGACTTTTACAATTCCAACATTAAATAGTATTATGTATTAGGGCCTATTTTTTAAGAAATTCACTTAATATAATCTGTATACAAATTAAGAATAGCTTCTCGAACATTACAAGACCAACTTTCCACCATTCACCTTCTGTGCACCCCTACATTTTTGCACCTGGTCTCCCTTGGGCAGTGTCAGCTCAAACACGTTGCAATCCAGCTCGTATTAACATTGCTTTGTGGAGCCCCCAACTTTGCAAAACTGCATCGCGCTTATCGTAATGAAGTTGTATATCCTATTTATAAAGTTTTATTTTGTCTTTGATATCTTTTCAGCGTTCTGTGCAGTCTGTTTATATTTTTTTGCAATACAAAGATGAAATTCCGTAGTTTTATATCTTATTGGCTGACATTCCCTCACGGCTGCTAACCCACAGCAGGAACATGATAAAAGGAAAGGGGAAAGGAGAACAATGTTATAAACCCAGCATTTAGCAGTGTTTATGTCCTCCTATAGATTTACTGTATTATCAATATCATGAGTAACAAATATAAGGCTGAATTTCACCATTCACCTTCTGTGCACCTCTACATTTTTGCACCTTTGAACCTGGTCTCCCCTGGGCAGTCCAGCTCGTATTAACATTGCTTTGTGGAGCCTCCAACTTTGCCCTTTACAAAACTGCATCGCGCTTATCGTCGGGTAATGAAGTTGTACATCCTATTTGTAAGTTGCTGGTCAAAGGATTTTAATGGTTAATTTAGTTTGTGTTGATGTGTTGACTGGTGTTTTAACGATTCTAGGATTTGTATGTCTGATTGTGTAATGGGAAAGTGTTGGTTGTTGAAACATAAGTGATGTTCAAATTTTTTTGTTAGGTAATAGTAAAGCTGATTTAAGAATTTTAAGTTAACTAATGTTCTATATAGCATCGTTGTATAAAAAATAATTTGACTATGATAATGGTTCTTTACGTTACTGCAAATGTATTAGATAAAATAAATCATCCGAATAGAGAACATCTTTTTAGGAAGTTGGTTAAAATAATCAAACCCAACCCCAAGATAATTCAAAAAACACTAAACCCAGCAAGGAAAACCAACCATAGCTGAAAAATTCAAACAAAACAAAGCGTTTCCTTTAAAACAATCGAAACCAATAAAAGCAACAAGAAAACCGATATTTCCACAATATTTACAAGTTACCCACGGCAATCATCGATCACATACGTTAAGACGTTTAACCACGGGGTTCCGTACTTCAGGCCCGTAAATAATATCATGACGCGACGTACCGTGAACCAGTTGAAATATAGATGCAATAAAGACCAGTATGTGAAGGAACATACTATGTTGCGGGTAGAGAAGATAGTCAGACATTTTATGAAATGACTAGTTTAAACTCGACTTACATAAAATTATGTCAATAGGTATTTGTTAATACTAAATTGATCGTGTAAAGTCAAAGGCTTCACTTGGCTTTTCAAGCTTAATTTGGCGGAGTTTTTTTTTCAGCTGATCATAATATAGCCATTTTAAGAGGAAGGCCATAGGGTATTGATTTAAATCTGGATGTGTGAAGTTCCAACAAGCTTTGAATAAGATCTTTAGTGAAAGAAAGAAACAAAAATATTTTTTTTTGCCCACCGCTTACTAGTAGAAAAAAGGTACTGCACCAAAATAAATCTTCAAAATTCCCACTACGTCTCAAAAACCATCGCTATCATAATTTCCTTTAACGACTGCTCACTCATAAAGTTTGAGAATTTACGACTTGAATATGATGAGTCGGTAAAATTAAAAGACGTGAAAACTTCAAGTTTCAGAGTTAAAGTTGTTATCTATTGCAGTTTCCACAAGGGACGGTTATGGACTAGAGTTTAAAGTGCATCTTAATTGTGTTTGTGGATAACATTGTGATGGTATTTTGAGCTGTCTAATTTTAATTGTCTTTGAAATCAACATATTTTTCTCCATATCTGAAATAGGTGAGATGATGCGGGAAATTCAAAAGGAACTCTGCCTGTCTCTCTGTCGTGCTATTGCGTCAAAACTACTGAATCGTTTTGAATTGAAGTTGGTACACAGATAGCATGGAACCTAAGAAAGGTCATAGGTTTTTTTTTTATCTGGCTGTGGGAGATAATTCTCTCGAGAGGTGAATATAACTGCGAGGAACAGGTAGTATTTATCTAATCTTACTTCAAATGAAAAGCAATTGAAATTGACATGTAACTTCCATCTCACGATTTATGAACTATTTACAACCTATCGTAAAATTTTTTTTAAGGAAAAAAACGTCGTAGTTTATATCAATTTCTTCACTTGTAGACAAGTGCCTTACAGTAGGCTTTCAATCTAATTTGTAACAGTTGTTCTTTTTACAACGTTAAGTGAATGGCGATCCTGAACTTGTTATATATGTGAGAATTCTTTTAGCTAATTTAAGGATGTTTTTTTCTAGGAAATATAAGGAAAGATAGTATTGGTAATATTGTTGTTGTTCACCATGTTGTTGGTCACCATGTACGATCAATATAAATATCTGGGTAGTATGATGCACAGTTCGGGAAACCTGGAATGCAACGTTCAACACCGAATAGCGGCTGCATGGCTGAAATGGCGAGAAGTAACTGGTGTGATATGTGACAGAAGAATGCCGGTCAAGCTCAAGGGTTTGATCTACAAAACAATCATACGTCCAGTCCTTACGTATGGCAGTGAAACATGGGCTGTGACCAAAAGGCACATACATACCATCCAGGTTGCCGAAATGAAGATGCTGAGGTGGATGTGCGGCGTTACTAGGCTCGATCGTATTCGTAATGAATACGTGCGAGGAAGTTTAGGGGTGCGTGATGTCGCAGATAAGTTGCAGGAAAATCGGCTACGGTGGTATGGCCACGTAAAGAGAAGACCACCTGATTACGTGGGCAATTTGGCTCTGCAACTTTCCATCCCCGGTCGAAGATCGAGAGGGCGCCCCAAGACCAGATGGCGGGACGTAGTGTCGAAAGACTTGAAAGAGTGCCAGGTATCCGAGAGCGACGTCACGGATAGAGCGAAGTGGAGAAGAAAAATAAGGAAAGCTGACCCCACCACCATGTGGGATGCATAGCAGGAAAGAGAGAGAGTATTGGTAATATTGTGTTAAATAGTAAATGAATACTTGTACGGGCAGTAAAAGTGTAAAATTTTCAGTTACTTTTCATCATTTGTATAGCTTTTTTTCCCAATTTTGATGATTTCGGATAAACCGGACAGACTTTCAGAAAGACAAAGTAACTTTATCATTTATAAAATTAGTAAAATTTGCGGAGACGATAATACGTAAACGTTCAAAAATACTTCCAGTTTAAGGCTCGAGCAGACCGGATGCGTATGCGTAACCACGCGCGTAGTCACGCGCGTAGTTACGGCGTAACCATGAGTTGTAATGTATGGAAATGTATGAGACAGGCCACACCGCTTGCGTAACGTAGACACGCGCGTCGTTAACTCATGGTTACGCCGTAACTACGCGCGTGACTACGCGCGTGGTTACGCATACGCATCCGGTCTGCTCGAGCCTTTAATCGTCAAATAATTTTAACATCATAATCCCCAGAAAGCTCTCAAAACATCAAATTCAAAACTTCCCCGCAACACAGTATATATCTGTAATAGATGGAATTGTTGTGTAAGGAAGACGCGATTGTGAATTATTGGGAGAAATATCGACAGGAATACACAGATAGGTGAAAGCTTCTGCCCATTGGAGTGCCTAACATAGATATTATGGGTCGACTTCGGTCGACTTCGGCCGAGTTGGGGCGAGATGGGGCGAACCCGGCCGAAGTCGGAAAGGGTCAGTAAATACTGATACATTTGTCGAATGATGCATGGTGTATCGAGAGTAGTTTTTTTCTGATTGATTAAACCTGAAGAGATGAAAATTGGATGGATGCTTGTTAATCAAGATAAAATGTTTTTAGTGTTTTTGTTAGCTCTTTTAGTAGTTCTCATTGGATAGAAAAACGCTAGCTTCAGTTTCTTTGACAAAAATATAGAACATATGATGTGTGTGTGTCCTTGCAATATTTTCGAAAGTGCCATAGTTATCTTATTGTACACTCGGCATAAATTCATATCTTAATACAGGTTGAAACTCATTATTAAAGCTACTACATCACAATTTTAATTCCTTTCTAAATGTACTTGATTCATATCCTTGGCTCTTTAACATCTTTTAACGTAACCCCTCAAGCAAAACCAGCGGTTAGTATCCAGCGAAAACAAATAAATCAAGCGAGTGGATTGGGTTTTAATTCGCAGCGCTACAGCGCTTCTTAGCCAGAGTGCAAAGCTGCGTACAACATACGTGGTCCACCTAACGCCCTGTAGGACGACTTAGAATAAAGCATGGAGTAGGTATTCCGAAGATTTGGAATGTTTACCAATGAACCAACAAAACTTTTTCTGATGAAAAAAGCGTGATGTGTGATATTTAAATTGTATTTTTTCAGAGATTTTGCCCACATTCTAAGGTATATGAGTATACTTCATTCAAGAGCCTTTTACCCACTAACTGAAGGTATGCTTAGCCATTTTCCCATGGTCGTGTAGCTGACTTATGAAACTTTATTATAAAACGCACCTCCTTAAAAAGAACCGGGTTTGGTAAGGTACTACGTTTTCTAATAAGATGGATGAAGTTTTTTTCGCATCTATTTATATCCCAAAATTGAACATTTTATCGAATAATTTGCAGTGCAGCTTCTTCCCCTTTTAGATTAAGAACGTACCTTCTCCACTCTTCATACCTCCGTGTAGATGCATTAGGCGTCCAGTTTACGAGGCGGGCGGACACGCGACGTGCGAGATCATTCGATACATCTCCTTCATCATATAACTTGTGTTCGATTACTGCACTGTATTTAGTAAAGCTGACTCTTGATAAATAGTTCTAGAGGTAGCCTGAGGTTGCCCGGGGAACTGGGTTGAGGAGGTCAGATAGGCAGTAGCTCCTTGTAAAACATTGGAGTACCAGTGTTTTACAAGGAGCGACTGCTGCATCAAGAGTCTCAAAATTACCTATATAAAGACTAACCGTCTTACCAAAAAAACTTTTAAACGTCAGTTTATGCCTTGTCTAAAAAAATGACAAATTATGACGTTGACTTAGGGTTCATTTTGCAGCCAAAATTTTATTAGACAACTGTAAAACAGGGTTTAAAGTTTTTGTAGTAAGACCATATGCATCTAATTGTATATGTAATTATAATTTCATACATAAGTTACAGTTTAATAAGCCCACTAAATTCACATAAATATTATGCAAGCGTTACCGCGACATTTCTGATAACTTAATAACCTATGCAAAAACTGCAAATTAATGCCATTTTAATTTCTAAAACAAGTCCAATTATAAACTCTGCTGTCCCACAAAAAATATAGCAGCTTGACGTCATAAACAAATGAGTTAAGGTCCCTAGAGCTTACATGTTCCAACCATTCGGGCCCCTAGGGTCCCAGCAAAGAGATAAATTGAAACTAAAACATTTGTACAAGCTAGTAATAAATTTAAAAGCAAATTAGTTTTCGGAGTACGCTCTCCAGTATTATTTTATTACTCAAAACAATATGGAATAATTATTGCGCAAGTGGTAAATATAAATAGGCATCTGTTGTTTAATAATTGCTTGGAAAATAAATGTACAGATATACATTTTATTATTGCGACTGAATTAGATAATTTGATAGGTCCATTAGTAAAAACATTAATGTTGCCACATATCGTATTTTATAAAATTGAAAAAAAAAAACGAAATAGGTACAAGATATAAAACTCATATTTGGTTTCATTCCATTCATTTAATAAAATGACTGTATAATTAAAATTTTCTAACATTTATCATGTAACTGTGTTAGCTGCATTCATATTATTTGATTTTCTAAAAACATTATGTAAATTATTTACCCATTTTTTCCCCACACCTCTACAATGGACCTTCCAGTTTGACACAAAACAGTCCCCATAACAAAACCAAAATCCCACAACTGGGCACACACATACATACATGAATAAAAACCACCCGCCCCACCGAACAGTCACGTACAATATTGCCTGCGTGCCGTCATCTCACCTGATCCGATGCGGACTTTAATGTGGCTAAAATGTTGAGTATTAAATGTCATACATGGGCTTGAAAGTCGTATAATAATACATATTTTGTGGGAAAAATAAGAGGAGGAAGAGTAGGTAAAGTGCAGTAAGTAGATTCTGTAGTCACTAAAGAAGGTCTTTGATAGGTAACTTTGAAAAAAAACTTTTAAAAAGAAGGTCTTTGATTACGAAAAAAAAATACAAAGTATGTATTTTTTTCGTAATACTTTTTATGGTCATCACTTTTGTTGAAGTTATGTTCATCTGGAATCTACTAACTTAAAATGTTCCAAGATCCAATAAATGGTATCTATTCTGGAATCTGTTTTATCTCACCTGATTCGATGCGGAGCTTAATGTGGCTAAATTGTTGAGATTCAATGTCATATTATGTGCTTCTGGAAGTCGTTACAATACATATTTTGTGGGAGACATGAGAGTAGGAAGGACTATGTGAAGTTCAGTACTTATGTAGATTCTGTCTACTAACTTTATTTAAAAAAAATGTCTTAGGTAGAAGTAAAAAGTCAGTAAAAGGTCAAAGTATTTTTGAATGATTTTAATAGTATTTTTATGATTACTATTATTGGTAAAGTTATATTCATCTAGGTGTTGTAGGTAAAACTTAGAAATGTAATGAAATTATACGAAGATGCAAAAAGCTTCTTTTAAAAATAGGTAGTCACTTTCTCAAAATACTTTCAGTTCCTATTTTACTGTGTTGACTTGACACATCGTAGGAGAAAAGTAAAAAATCCTCACACCAGAGGTAATTTCGAAGGTTAATAAAAACAATATTAAGGCCCAAGTTTACGCCTTACTGCAGATGGCTGTCCAAGTCAATAATATATTACGCTCAATTATAGTAGTATTACTTAAATTTGGTTCACAGTAATTTTCACCTACCCAGACTTGCATAATTACGAAATAACTGACTCGTACATTCATTTCACCAATAACGAGTTACGAGCTCATACACTTCAAGGGCATTGAAAATAAACGTGTAAAATAACAATCTTCAAGTAAAAAGAAATATAAGAAATCTCACTTGATTGAATACAACGTGCCTGCGTCAAAAGCAATAATTTGAATAATTAAAACTTTGCTCGGAGAATTTTGTTAGGCGTTTAATGATCTTTCTAGAACCCAAAAACGTTTGCTTAATCGGATTACGTCAAAAATTATCGTTACTTGCTTCATTATTTTTAAGACTTAATATTTGTGCTGCAATTTGAAAGCAATTTTCTTGAAAATATTCTCCAGTTTTTAAGGGATTTACTAATTTAATTTGAGTGATTAGGAATTACTTGGTAAGAGATTTGCAGTAAAGTTATGGATTAAATTGTTTATCTTAGCAATATTATTATTATTTATTTCTTATTTATTTAATATTCTAGTCTTGTTGATAAGGTTCATAATTTTTACCTTTGGGTTACATATTTGGGGTTAAATCTTGTTTTGCATGCAATTGTAAGTTGAATCATTGAGTGACTATTGGCCTGATCTCCATATCCCAGTTACAGGTTTAACTGTTTCCCTTAGTTCGATTTTTGGCTTCCCAATTTAAACACACAAACCTCAGAATCTATCGGTACAATTAAAGACAGTGTTGAATAGCCCATTTATAAAGAAAGGCATTTATAAGGAAAGGATCTTTTACCCGCATGCGTTTAGTAGTCCTCACCGCATGCCGAATAGATCCCTGGTGGACGCTAGTGTACTTTATCCAAGGTATAGGTCTACATCTATTACTCTATCCCAATTACCGCAGATAACTTAAACAAACGAAGAACACACATTCATTAGCTATCACGACGAAGTCCTTCACTTTCATCAGAGCTTAGATTTGAGACTCCATTTAACAATTAATTAGTTCCCTGAGCATAGTTTAGAACATAACGTAGATATATTTCAGTAATTCAGTTTTGAAAAACCCAAAAATATATATATGAACGCAAATGCAATTTTGTACTTATACTTCGACGTAGGTATAAAAAATGGCATGCCGTGTCCAAATAAAATTGAAGTAAGGGGAAGAGACGATGACGATGATGTAAGAAAATCGTCTTTTCTCACTAATCTCTAAAAAACAATCGAAATTATGTTACCTGAATGAACTGGGCTTCAACAGAACATAACACAGTATAACACATTTTCCGTCTGCATAGCAAACCAACAATATTTCCACCTCCGAACTAAAAAGTTCACTAAAATATTTATATCCCCTTCGCCGTCTAACTTCTAGAAACAATTTAAACTTCTGTATCTACCCTCTAATGTCATAGTGTAAGTTTTCCTAATAAATTAGTAGTACTTTATCTTAGTGTTTGCTGAAGCGCTCAGCTTCCGAACTTAGGAAAGTCTAAAACAGGTGAACCCGGAGTTATGCTTATCCATCCATTTTGTACCAACTTGAGAATTGGGGGAAGTTAGTGGTTCTTGTTCCTTATTAGTGTGTAAGTGATGTCAGTTGATAACTATGTGCTTTAGAATTATCTATCTTCATGATGTTAATAACTATGTGCCGTGGTTCTACCTTCTTTAATGGATCTTCATCACGCACAAGGAAAGTAATTAGTCTTGAAGTGTCTCTAATTTAAGGTTTATAAAGGCGAATATCCATATCTGACTGGCACTGATGCAGACTATTTTCCATCTCTAATTGTTTGGTGCCCATGCACCCACAAACTACATATCTTGTAATGGTCTCTTTACAATTAGATTCTTTGGCAAATACGAACAGCTAGTTGTTAATCAATACATTATTTCATCCAAAAGGGCTGAAAGAGTTCTACCTGTGTTTTAATTTTTACTCAGCACTTTCTGATGTTCGACCTTAATACTTATAAATAAATATATGTATTAATTATTTGTTATTTAAACAACAATCAATCTCTTCATCTTAGTATGTTTACGATAGTAATTAATAAACTATATCTTAAACACAACTCACTTTAACCTCGTTAATTACAACGTCTCAATTTGCGAATTAATTTAACAGACATTTAATTAAACCTGTTTACTCAGACACAGTTAACAACTAAATTTAACTATAAAACAATTACTTAGTGATGTAATTTAACCTTAGTTTTGTATTATGAAAATCTAAACTCTGTTATAATTAAAATGAAATGATATAGATTTTATATTTGTCTTAAAGATGCTGACTTAAAAACATTTCATTATCTTGTTAAAAAAACAGTCGCTACTCATGTATTACAAGCCTGTTTGTAGACAAACTTAATCAAAACAAGAAAAAAAAAACAAATCTCATGCCTCGATCATCATATTTAATGACTAGTAAAATAACAGAAGAAGTAGTAAGTCATCTATCCAAATCAAATAATGACAGCATAGACTTAAACTCACTAGCTGAACACAATGGCGTATCAATCCTTTCCGTTTCACACAATTTCGAAAAGTCCACATTATAAGTCTTTTTCGTTCTGTCACTGTGAACCATTTCTTTGAATCTATGACCCCATAATATGTCATGTTCTGTATAACTTGTTCGAGCTTGAACTAGCTGCCCAGTAGATTCAATAACACCCTCGAATACTGCTAAAATTTCAAATTTTCCGACCAACAAATCTGCAGCAGAAATACTATATAGAGGACTCTTTTCATCTATTACATGGATTACAGAAACAGGCCATAGGAAAAATGTTGATTCACAACCATTAATTTCAACTTCCAATTCTGTTTGTTCATAATTCTCATCATAATCATCACCAAGTTTTAAAACAAATACTGAAGCTTTGATATTTAATATTCTAGATTTCCTCATATCTCCGACTCTAAAAATCATGCATAACTGGCCATCTCTCAATGTGATAACAGCTTGTCTGCTATATAAAATCGTTTGGGTCCTTCCTTTGGGTCTTGTTAATTTTGCGAAGAGTATCCCAACCATAAAAGCTTGAAAGATTGAGCAGACCATGCACTGTAAGCACATAGCTGTAATAGTTTGGGGACATTCTAAAGTAATGGCACGTTTGCCGTACGCAACTGTGGTGTGAACCTCAATGCTGAAAAGAAAAGTGGAGGTGAATCCGTAGATATTCTTGACACAGGGTGTCCAGTCTGTTTCGTTCTGGTATGGAGGGAGATGGTCCTCAGTCAGGTCGCCATGAGTCAAGGCAATGAGCCAGTAGATAAAGCCGAAGAATAGCCAGTCTCCGGTGAAAGCTAAAAAGAAGTGGACAAGAGTCCACCTCCATCGAGCTTCGACCATGGTGACAAACCATCTTGAGAAGAAGCCCTGGTGGTTTGTCTTGCCTTTATAGATGTTAAAATCTCCGTTTTTGAAGACGAATCTTCTAGTTTCTTTGTTTGATCGTGAACGTGCTTTTTGAACGTGTTGTGGTCCTGAAAGGGAATAAAATGTATTTGTCATCATAGTTTTTGTTTGTTTCATGGTAAGGTTACATAAGTTTGATAATATTTGATTATATTAATAAGAACAGACTGATATAATAAGATTTATAAGTACACTTAATTGCTCTACATGGCACAATTCTATGTGTTGGCATCTGTAACTTTATACATCTGATGGGTCAATATCGCATAACAATTTTCATTTAAACCCTTTAAACCTTTATCACGTAATGTATGGTAAATATAAATTAGGTATATTATCACTATACTCACTATTTTTGGGGTAATAAACACCCGGTTCTATGAAAACAGCTTCTACTATTGAATTTTCTTCGGTATCGTCAAAATCTTCTCTGAAACATTTGAAGACTTCTCCTTCACTCATGACTGAATTCAGCTGAAATAAAACATTTAGATTTAGAAAATACATTCAAAAAGTTTTGTAAAAGTTTAGGCATTAGTGGTGCCATCCTGACAAAAATTATGTATATTCTTATGAAAACCTAGAAAAATATTTTGCAAATTATCAAGCATTACCAGACGTATGAGAAGATGCACCCGTGGGTTTGCAAATATAACGTAAGCTGAGTAAGTGTAGGTTGTAATCCCAACAATAATTTCACAGAAAACATGTCACTATGTTACTAAGAAATGCTTTAAAGGCAATACGAGTACATAGAATTCTACAAAGTGATACGTAACATTTTCAATTGAGTGGTGAGTGAATTGCTGTACGATTTCTCGTACTTGCGCTTTCAATATCAGTGGAACATATCGCTTTGTGCAGTAAATGCATCAATAAAGTTCACTTTTTTGGTAAAAAATATACATTATGTTGCAACCTTTATAATATTACTGTAATAGGATAGTACAGTTATTGTTAAAAAAACGATATCACCATGAAAACATTGAAGATCAACATTGAAGATCATCAGTAAAAGTAGAATTAAAAAGAATGGCATTAGAAGGAGATGGTGACCAAAGAAACAGTATAAAGGTTGTAGGCAATATCATACAGAAGGTGGAAGATGGTATGATCGATTGTCACGTGTGGCTGTTACTGAGCCCCATCCTTCCCATTGAGATGATACATGCTACTAATACAAAAAGAGAATTACAAGGAAAAGGAGACCTACTACACCGAACCAAAAAGAAATGAGTACATTTGTACTTATTTCTTTTGATATTATTTATATTTATTGGCTGATGATTTTTAAAAACGTTTTTGAGTTGGGATAGAATGGGAGAAAAATCACAAAGCACATTTAAATAAATATATGAGGCTGATGATGTCCTCCTAGGCTATTATCGGCCATGGCGTCTATTCTCATATAAGGAGATCAGCCAACATGACATAGTATAGTAGGGTTAATCGTTGTGTAATCGTTGATCTTACCTCCTGTCAAGTAGTTTTGCAGTCAACAGAGATGAGCCTCAAGCACATGGAACACAGAATCACAGTAACAATCATAGAACGTATCGCGATGTGTTTCATTCTCGCAAAGCCACCGCCTACTGATATCATTATCGCGAGATTTTAGGACTATAGTTCGGCCATTCAGAGAATGCGTTCCTGACACGTCGCGATTGAACTGACGACGTAACTACATTCATCGATTATTGATATAATAATGTTGTTTTAATGCTCCTCAATTGTTAAAACGGTAAACAACCAGCAAAAATATTTTTATCGTAACTGCAACGCCATTGCAAAGTTACGTCGTCAGTTCAATCGCGACGTGTCAGGAACGCATTCTCTGAATGGCCGAACTATAATTACTATAAATACCTACCACACTTTGGCTTTGATAAGAGAATTTGTTTATTCATCTTCTAGAGAGTTTTCTTAGTGAACTAATGGTGCAAATTTTAATTTTCTTTCATATTTGATATGAATAAAAATAGGCAGGTTTAGGTACCTACATTAGATCGGTTAAGACAATCATATTGCTTTTATTTTTATTACATCGAACAAAATTAGCTTCATTCACGTGTTGGTTGAGTATGGCTAAAGTAATTTAATTGAGGAAAAATATTCATTTTCTTATTTCTTACTTTCATTTTTTCGAGTGAAAGGAAAGTATAATTGATTCTTTAATATTTTTTCTTGTAAATAAGTTACGTTATATTTCCTCGTTGTTCCTTCTTTCCTGCAGTTCCTTCATTTTGGAGGAATTTTCATATAAAAGTGATTCTTTTTTTCAATCTGATATGATGAAGCTATTTTGTTGTTATACCCAAATACAATTGAAAAAACATTATTTCAGCCAACAACTATAGATAAACCAACAGACAGACACACAAGATCTTTGAGTAAATAATGTATGTATTTATAGAACACTTAAACTCGTTACCTCACAAAGAGATAAGATTTCCATGACGTACCGAATAGTATTTGTTCTGGCTTCTGGCAAGATTTTATGCGATAAGCAATCAAAATAGTGTAAAATTGTGATTAAATTAAAAAAGTTGAGTCAACTGCGCAAAAAAATATCTGTTTCCTGTGAAAATCATAAACCCAGCCCTTTTATTTTTAGAACTCATTGAAATCTTACCATGTCATTCGGTTCGGTATAGTCCCTCACCTCTTAAAAACTAGCTATTTCTCAATGCCTGTAAAACACCTATGAAAATATACATATCAAAAATATTTTTCAAAACTCCAGTGTCCTGCAAAATTAGTGGAAATTAAAAATTCTGGAAACTATTTCATAAAATAATATAATCGTCAAAATTCTTACAACCATGTTCACTGATAACGATTTTGATATTTATGTTTCTATGTAATGGCTGAATCTTGTAAGCCTAAATCAAATAATTTTAGTTCGAGCAAACACTTTCTATTTACACTTTTTTTATGAGAAGCACAAATAGTAAAGATTGTAGCCTTAATTAGCTACATTAAAGTAGGTATTAAATCGTAACGAATTTTGCAATAATTATATCATGGATAACTATCCCCTTTACTTATAAACGTGAATTAAATATAAGTAATACTTAAGGGCTGTTTAAGAAAATTCTTACTTATAAACGTTGCTTAAGCATGTCTTAACTAACATTTAATCACTACTTAAGACTTTAAGTAGTGATTAGTTAAAATGTTGCTTAGAAGGTGATTAGAGATTTTATAAGTAAGGGGGTATATGAATATTTGACGAAACTTAGTTTCATTTAACATACACTATGAATCAAAAAAACAGCTGAACATGCACAAAAACTAGCAGTGAATTGCAATAACAGACATATCTATATGAGGATCAGCTTACTAGATAAAAGGCATTTGACATTACTCGTTCACGTTCACATAAAAATCTTATCTCTTGTAAGTAAAACTACAGTGAAGGTATTGAAATCTGTGTTTAGGAAATACGCGGGAAATTCTAAGCCGAAGAAAGCCCTAATTTCTATCAGGATTTTTTCACCCCACTGGTTACACTACAACCATTTATCAGTGATATAAACAAGGCTAACGTTACGAACTTATCGCTTCACGGGAGGGGAGGGTGGAGCGTCTTCTCGCCTGATCGAGCCGCCCCACCCTATCGTATCGCGTAATTCATTACGACATTATCTAACACAAGAAATTGTTTGGAAAACATCAGCTGTATTATAGATTTGTGTGGGAAAGTGGGGTAGGTTGGGAATCTTAGGTTTCTTAATCTTATTTTTTTTTAGAGCACTACCACATCAAAGGAAAACGGCGAATTTTTAAACAACAAATAGAATATCTCCACTCAGGAATACAATTTTGTGAGCGGATTATTGGTTGTTTAAAAACGCTTGGAATCTGGATCTTAAAATCTATTTTGGATTTGAATAGTTTTACTATGCTAAGGTATTAGAAACATGCGAATAAGCTATGCACATGTTTTCTATCTACTGGTTAGATCTTGATCAAATTAAATTACCCTGTGCAATTATTACTAAATTACTTACTATATTATTATTTATGTCCTAGTTTTTCGACACCCATATTCTGTTAACAGGCCGGTTTAATAACCCTTCAAATTCATGAAAAACTAACTTAACACCAGTTTACCACCCAGCTACATCCGGGTAAGGCCGGGCGAAAAGGGCTTCTGACAGATGACGAGCATTCCCTCGACGGGTGTTTGTCATTCTATTAGCAAAGAAAACATTTCCTAGCTTGCACTCGGCGAGTTTTGGAACCGTTGTTATTACGGAATTAAATAGGCGATGTAGTGTTTTTGGAAAAGGATATGGGTTTGGTTAATTGAGTTGCAGTTACTTATTTTTATTTTTCTTTTAAATATTTGCTGTACCATTCTTAACTTCGGGTATGTTAAACCAAAGTATGGCGTATCTTTCAAATAAATTCATAAAAATCATGTTTTAATGAGCTGTTTCCCACGGTACCACCTTCATGCCAAGGACACTACTTTCCGCGCCTGGATAAATTTAGCTATGTCCTATGTCCTAAGTATCATTTCTAATGACTTCACACGCTTTCGGTTCAGCTTTTTTTTTCAAATATCTGTGAACATTAGGTACACATTGTTGTTTTTAAATAGCCATCACATTATCAACAAGAGGCCCAAAAAAATCATATAAACCCAAAGACTTAACATCAAGCAAATACTAAAACAATGAACGCAACATAAAACATACCATCCTCTCACAGAAGACACCCGGACATAAAATGAGGAGCTTTCCCTAATATTAACATAAGAATTTCATCAGAACTCCTGTCCGAAGTGTGTGTGTCCGAGTCTGTCCGGGATTGTCCGGGAGTGTCCGACAGTGTCCGAGCATTGGTCAATGTCCAGCTGGATCTCATATCCGGATAACCGAACGGTTTCAGTAACGGCTAACGTGAGCATTCAATGGTTTTTGGAGTTTTTGTATGGTTGTAAAACTATTTTTTTTTTCGGATTTTTATTTGTAGGTGTTTCCTAGAAGTTTACAATCTGTGCCTACTCGTTATTAGGATAGAAAAGTATATATCCGGTTTCATGGGAATTATCGAGAAAGCAATTAAGCAATGGATGGGATGTCTAATGTTGTCAATTCTAATTGAATTAGTAAAAAATCTACTGCAAAAATAAATAATGTCGGGACATAAATAAATAATGTCGGGACACCTTTTCACACACGGTCGGTTAGCCCCATGGTAAGTTATTAATTAACCTGTGTTATGGGTGCTAACACAACTGATAAACTACATATAGCTACGTATATACTTATTTATAAATATATATTGGTCGACATCACACAAATGTCGACCGAGCCGGGAATCGAACCCGGGACCTCAGGTTCGGCAGTCCGGCATGGTGACCATTGCGCCATTGAGGTCGTCAAAAAAACTCTATGGCATTTACCATAGCATGTTTATTTATTAAAAGTGTACTAGTGTTCTAGATATTCAAGTCTAGATAGTAAAATATTCCAATAATAATATCCCAATTAATTTTAATATTCCAAGATTCACCAATTAAGGACTAAACTCTTAGCAGGTCCATCTTATCAATACACTTATATTACTAAAACAATTACAAATAATCTCAAACCAACTATTTTAACTAACTCAAAACAATAATAAACCAAAGAATTTCAATTACAATCAAATATTTAAACCATTAAGAATTTATTGGTTAGCATAAATTACTTGAAAATAAGCTTCGAAGTTTACAAGACTTTGAACAAGTGTAGGGTTCTACTAAATCTGTAGATGTCGAAAATTCAGGCTTTGGGGGAAAGTAAAGATAAATGAACGTTGAGTCAATAAGAAAATCCATAGTAGGTATAGTGTATGTACTAAAACATTTTATTGGTCTTACAGTTGCATAACCGTTTCGTGGGAGTCATAGATTCGAATCTTAAATGTATTTTGAGGACACATTTTCCAACTAATCTCAATTAAAACAAAAAACTATTTTTATTCAGTGCTTTGAAACACAAAATATTGGATACTGATATTCTTTTTATACAAAAACGTTAAGATAAAAAAAAAATATACAATCATAGTGATGCGTCTTGAATTGACCTATGCGTTCCATAAAACCTTAGCAATCTAATTTTAAAAAACTCACAAAAGCTAAAAATAACTAACCAATAAACATAAATTCACCTTTAACACAAAACAGACACTTATTACGCTAAAACTAGATACAATTTCAGTAAAAAAAAACAAAGCTGCATTCTTCCACGTTCCTTCTCGTGTAAAATTTAAATAAAACGCTTATAAAAAGTTGAAGTAATAAAACGGGAGAATTTCTCTAATAACTTATTCAATGCAAGTTCGCCGTTCAACGCATTCATGGCTATTATCCAACCTTAAAATTTCAGCTTTCCTTTAGTAAGAGGGGATTGTGCACAGTGGTAGCGAAGAGACAGATACCTATGCTAAAAGCTATTGTTTTGAAGAAATTTTTGTGAACAATAAATTATAGTGGGAGCGCAGCAGCATGATGATACTTGGTGAAAGGCAATATTTTTAAGGAGTTTTTAAAGTTGTTGATCTGGTTTCAGAATACTTGAACACTGCAGACTAAACAATAAACCAACAGTTGACCTGATGGTTGTAAATATGTTTTTAACGAAAATCTTGACTCTAATCAAAGATTTCGGTCCGATATCGGCTAAAAATACGTCCTGATCTTTGTAATGTACGTAATACCATTCATCTCAACAGTGATTTATGAGCCAATACAAACTGTCGGGCGACTAAAGTTTGTAGTGTGCTCAGCAGAGGCAAAAGATTAACCTGTCGTAGTTACATACCTAATATTATCATCTCATTTTTTAGTTACCATCAAGAAAAACACTTCTGCTACTTTTACTCGTATTCGGAAACTTCCACACGAAAACACTATCAAAATATTAGTACTGCTATAAAATAAATTATCTCATAATACCAGCTTGCGATACACCATCACCTTTATCCAAGGACAGTTTCACACGTAACTGTTTTCCATCTACCGACACAGTGCTTTGTTTAATCTTATTACCGTGCTATTTGTTGAAGCACTGTAGTACACGTTTATTCTAAAATGCTTGTACAAATAATTAAGTGGATGGTTGTATGTAAGTGCAAGTCTGTTTCGGGATTTTCTTTGTTTTGTGGCTAGGTATTTTATTTTATTTAGTTTTTAGTTGTAGTAGCCTTACCTACAACTAACACTAAATAAAAGTCAAATATTTCTTGGAATTAATTAGTACCTAAGTCATTCATAATTTTCTCGAGAGTATCATCATTATTACAGCCATAAGCAATGCGGTACTGAAAATAGGCCCCTTCCTTTGATTTCCAAAATGACCGGTTGAAAGTGGCCTTCGTCGAGTACCTGCTAATTTTCAACTTTTGTCGCATTGTCTTACAACCAAGTTGGTAGCCATTTTAATCTACACTTCCTAGTCCATTGTCTCTACTCGAGCATCTTACAGCCATAGGCCTATCCCCTAAAACCGTTTCTTCATGCTGTATCTCATGGGAGTCTAATCCTAGTTCATTTTCTGCATTCCCTGTATATTTATTTAAGACTGAACCAGACACCAATGACTGTGTTTCGGATGGCACGTTAAACTGTAGGTCCCGGCTGTCATTGAACATCCTTGGCAGTTGTTACGGGTAGTCAGAAGCCAGTAAGTCTGACACCAGTCTAACCAAGGGGTATTGGGTTGCCCGGGTAACTGGGTTGAGGAGTTCTGATAGGCAGTCGCTTCTTGTAAAGCACTGGTACTCAGCTGAATCCGGTTAGACTGGAAGCCGACCCCAACATAGTTGGGAAAAAGGCTCGGAGGATGATGATGATGAAACTATTTCTATAACATGCTCATTACATTACATGCTCATTACACTACTCCTATTAAATGTATTTAAAACCAACCCGAAAAGCAATTGCCTATTCATAAATCCCTATGAAAAGAAACATAGCTCTAAGCCAAGGCGATGAAACCAAACAATATCAAAATTAGACACATCAATCCAACTTACCAACTGAATGAAGTTAAGTTATAATCAGCAACTTAACCAGTGTGATAGTGAAATTATGACGGCTATTACTTAACGTACGAACAGTTTTCAGCATCCAACTTGCACCTCGTCTATGGGTGAACAGTCTAAGTAAACAAAGTTTAAGCAATAACAACTCTTGCATAACTTAAACTTATACTGTATTAGGTTTAAAATTTTCTTGCATAATGTTCCAGTTTCCTCAAATTGTTATACTTATTAGCACACATAGTTTGCTGCAAGGAAAGTTTGGTTAGTGCGTAGATCGTAAACGTCTGGTTTATCTATCGATAGTTTTACTAACTTAACTTAGGTATCGATAAAAACCTAATCATTTTCATGATTCGATTTTTTACTCAAGTTTTTTTATCCTCGTAATAACAAGCGTGTGATTGTTCAGTCTTTATAAGTATTTTCGCTCGCAGCAATTTAGCGCAGTGGAGTCAAAATTTAGTTTACTCTCAATTTAAATATATGGGTAGAACTGGAAATGGATGCTAAATGCTACCGAGCCTAAAAGCAAACTCTAATCAACACCTATCCATGTTTTAATGATGCAAAAGTGCTCATGCTAGTGGTTTTTATCTAATTAGTTAGTTAGTTAGTTAGGAATTAGTTAGATTCGATATTTCATTGGCTAGTTACTTACCCATTTAAATGGCTTAATTAAATACTCGCATAAAAGCGCGATGCTGTATAAGGTCCAGCACGTACTCTTATTTAGGCCTAAGTTATTCACAAAGTATTTTCACGAATTTTTGTGTGCCAAAAAAAACCACCAAGTTCATTTCACCCATCTGCAGACTATCACAAAACCAAAACAACAATATTTCACGAGATCCAAACACACGAAAAGCGAATGTCCAATAGCAAAAGGCCGATATTTTATTTAAAACCCCATATCAAAGGCTCACGGTACAGCGACCCCCTGAATTATACACCGTCCTGCGCTTAATGGGTTTAATTTTCAAACTCTTGAAAAATATCTCTGCAAAGTTTTCACGTTAAGTGCGACCGGAGATTCGAGTCGGACAAGTTCAGGAAATCTTTTGTCAACTTCATGTGACGTGGTGAGGATGAATTTTTAATTTGACGTTCATTTTTTAGGGGTTAGATTTGGGTTTTGATTTTTATGGCGCATTTTGAATGGGTTTTTCGATGTGATATGGTAAGAGGTATAACAAATTGATTAATATCAATAGTAAACTATGGTTATTTTTTGACCCTATTTTGGCTTATTTTACATTCCCGCTAAAGACGTTATCATCATCTTCCTAGCCTTTTCCCAACTGTGTTGGGATATTGGTACTGGGTTTTCAAATAAAAATTAATCTAATCATTTGAAGGATTAGATACGTACGACCATATTATTTTCCTGTATATAAAAGAAGAGTTGTATTTTTACAAAACCGTAACCAAATTTCCCAATCCAGTCATTAGAGCAAATCACCGAATTTTCGCAAATTATCCTCCAAACAAACTCAAATCATATTTTATTATTTCCATAAAAGTCCATTTACGTTCCAATTTATACTCGTACACAATAAGCATGTATCCCCCTCAAAAAAAGTTAAACAAGAATTGTTAAAGTAACAGTTTTCTTTGTATGCAAAACATTTTTGCGAGAGCGTTCAGGTGTGATGTTCGCATAGCCCATATGGATGATTTCATGCCTCATCGGGCCACGGTCGCTAGGGATCGCGATCGGAACTCCGAAGCTTCGGTTGGAAGATTCCAGAACAGACCGTGTTTTGTTTTGAGAAAAGTTTTTAAAAATGTTTTCGAACGTACGGAGGGAAATTGTTGTTTAGTAGAATATTTAGAATAGTCTGTTGCGAAGTTCTGTAATCTCCTATTCGATATATTTACAGCGTTTTCACACCAGCGGATTTTTCGCTCGGTTTTCCCGGGAATGCCTAAAAGTGTTGACCACAGTTGACAGCTACGGTCTAAAAAAAAATTTTAACCGAAAAATTTAAGTATATCTACTTAAATTGTCTATCCAGCTTAATTAGATGAATTTGCTTTATATTTTACTTCAATCTTTTACTTATTTAGCTGTAAGTAAAACATCCAATCGGCAAGAAATCAATGGATGCAAATCTGTGACGATACTAAGGAGATTAAGCTACGTTGTAAAGGATAGCTAGTCTGTAATTAGTGGTTCGAAGCTAATTGCTTGTATTGGATAGAACGGTGATCTTGGATAGAATAATTTGTTGCTTTTTTATTTAACTTTACACCTGTTTTTCTTGAGCAATCAGAAATTTAATAAGGGGTAGTAACCCTCGATTTTTTATCGTTATTATACTAGTAGAACCACACATTCGTAGCTTTATATTTTTGCTGTTATTTGGTTATATAATGTTCCCAACCAAGGTTCAGTCTAACCAAGGGGTATTGGGTTGCCCGGGTAACTGGGCTGAGGACGTCAGATAAGCAGTCGCTACTTGCAAAGCACTGGTACTCAGCTGAATCTGTTTAGACTGGAAGCTGACCCCAACATAGTTGGGAAAAAAGGCTCGGAGAATTATTATTTTTGGTTATATTATGTTCATGACAGTCCTAGAAAGCAAGCAATATTTACTTACCAATTTTTCTACCAATGAAAATTCCATAGAAATGCGTTTTTATCCTTAAATTATATTCAATTACAATACTATTTAATAACAATAGGAGCAAGGAAAAACAATAGTAGCGAGGAAAAAACAAAAGATCAAATAAACTTCTACTTAGAAGGAACTTTCCAATTATTATCCCTTAAACGTGTGTCGTTACGATACTTATACCAACTTCTAAGTGAAATAAATACTGAGAAAATCAAAGGTCAATCGTTGTTTCCTTTATGTTAATTGAATTAAATTTACGGGAAAAGTCATTAAAATAAATTGAATATGTAATGGAGGAAAAAGGTATTTACTTTTGGAGAGCACGTGGAATAGTGACCTTGTAAACATACCGTAATTTAGTGGCCTTCTTTTGTTTTGAGTTCGTTGCACACATTTAAAGGACGATGGGCGTTTTGGTACCCTGTCCAACAGTGTTGATTCTAGTACCATTGCGTAGGTCTTGGCAAGGCAAAAAATGTTTACTATGACGACTAGTCCCAAATTCTTGTCCATTTCGCGTGACATCGACTAATAGAATGTGTAATGTTCATAAATCATCAACGTAGATGTAGTTCTTAAATCGAACTGTATTTAATAAAAACTGGTAAAGTAACAAAAAACAGGAATTAGGCCTTCTTAAAATGTTGGCCTGCCGACTGCTTTAAAAAAAGACTGTGCAAACCTTTGCAGTTCACGCAGAACTAGGTTATGTATTTGATGAAAGTCTTTCAGTATTTACAATCAATTAAGGTTGAAAAGTTAGGAGACGATGTTAACATAGTACATATTACGACTTAATCTTGCTCCTCAAGAGGTGCTGAGATAATGATGAATTTCTTCTTAAAAAAAGATGAATAGAAATGTTTTGAACTTTTGTCAAATCAGATGACGATTGTGTTTCCGTAGTATGACTCCATAGAATATTGCAAACTTTAGATTATAATAGAGTGTATCTCAAACAATGTAAGATGTCTATTAACCTGCGGGTTGTTCGAAAGAGATACCGCGGCCCTGGTACATAAAAGGCCTATGACGGAACACGACGATTTTAGTCAGTAAGAGTCTGACACTCCCTCACCGCTGCTAACCCACAGCGGGAGGGGTCATTTGATGATTTTACGTCGATAAAAAAAAAAAAAAAAAAAAAAAAGATGTCTATTAACTGAGTGAGACTGAATTTGCATATATGGATGACATACTTGTTTCTATGTCGATTCAATTTTTATCGTTACTCGGATCGGACAGCTAATTGAGGCAGGCCCCATAGTTTTCATTATTCTTCACGCAAATACCTTTCTAATGATATATCATACGTTACTGTTGGAGCGGGTACCAAATCTCATACAAAGTGCCCATTGTCCTTTGGAAACGGATTGTATGGTCAACGTCAGGTCAGTGGTGGTTTTACAGGAAAATCGTACTTACTGCTATTGAGTTAAGGTGCATGACAGTTACCACTGATGTGCAGTCTACCGTACATAGTTATATCGAATAGCGCTTTTGCACTGGTAGATATACCGCTCGGTTTTTCTGACAAAAAATCTCATAGTCATAATATGGTTTCAGCTCAGAAGTACTCAATGTTATTACTCTATGTATTCCTTAGTTCAGGCAACGAGGGCCCTTAAAAAATACAAATACACATGTTTTTTACGTAACAATCATTATAAACTAAAACGTACAATTTAATAAACTACTTACTATCACTATTTTTTTACATTCGTTATACGCGACAACGCTCTACATCTACGTGGAAAAACAGAGCAGAAAATCCGACACATTGAAACAAGAAAACAAACGTTATTTTTTATGAATAAGCCTTCAACATCTCTATTTCCGAAAAACGTTAAGAGGACATACCGACTACGACTACCAAAGCGATTGATAGAAAATCGAAAAAAAAAATACATTGAGACTTTTCCCAGTACTAGTTTGTCCGAGATACCCTTATACCGAATTATTCCAAGCATGTTCTTTGTAAATTGGTACAGGTTACGTTGAAAGCTCCACGTGTGTTAGATATTTTTTAGTCCTGAGTCGAAGAGGGTATGAGCACTGGATGCACTTGTGTGTCTGACTGTACTCTGGAAAAACTTCCTTTGTGTCAGATATGTTGGTTATTGTTATTTTTGGAGATGGAAGATTTTTCCCGGTATGTCTGTTTGGTTTTTAGCAGAAAATTAAAAAGGAATAGTTCTTGGTCGTTCTTTACTGCTTGCATCGCAATTCTACATGTACGAAAAATAAAAAGAAAATTAAATACTTAACCAGAAATAAAAATATTTTAGCAAATAAAAGCCGGCCGTAAAATCTTCCGCCCGAACCCGGTTCCGTCGAAACATCAAGACATTTTTAAAGCATTATTAAACAGTTTCGAGAAATATTCTAAGTGAAAATATAAGTTAACTGTTCAGTAGATGAAAACTTAATAGTCCAGGTTTCACTGCGGATTCAATTAGAGCTCCGTTCAGGTGCGACGCGAGCTGATTTGAACCACCCGTAGCCGGTGTAAGGCGGAAATATCCAGATATTTCTAGAAATTTCACTCCACGCGCGGGTTAATTTCATTTGGTGCACAGAAAACTGTGTGAACGTTATTGCTCGAACAGTTTTTGTATATATTTTTAGAATTTATAATAATAAAATGTTGACCAAAAACAAGGGTTGTGTTCCATTCTGCATGTTGTTTTTCGTTTTCTCTTTAAACTCGCACGGAATTGTATTTTTTGTACGATTGTTTAAAAACTGGTTCCGAGTAAATAAAAGCTTGCTGAGATATTGTCTTTAAGCGTACATTAAAAAAATATACATCACCAAGTTTACCTATATTTTTGCACACAACTGTATTTACACTATGTTGCAAATAAAACAACTCAGTCTATATGCAAAGGGTCTCTAGGCTAAAGGTCTTAACAGCAACACATGTTGACTCCGCACTAGTTTGAGAGTTAGCAACTCGTCATGTAAATATGGCGGACAAGGGATGGGACATTGAGCAAAATTGTTAAGTGGATTTAGCTCAGATTTAGCGCAAAAGTGGCTTTTGATACAAAACTAGCAGTTTAGCTGATGTGTTCAGATTTTATAAATTCAACATTACTAAATATGTTATTTCTAATGTGACAGTTTTGACAATAGCCCAGCCATGATAGGTTTTTCCATAATAAGTTTAAGATAAGGTAACAATCAGCTACAACTTGCACTCTATGTGATTTTGAAACTTACTTATTCTTATTTTATTATACACAAAAATAGGTCTTTCGCAATTTGCACATACCTCCACCAAATAGGTTTTAATGTGTAAACGATCACATTGGATGATAACCATCATATTTTGTATTTATAATATTAAATAGATCAGACAAAAAACTCTTGACACGCTCATACTTTTTAAATCATACATACCATTAAAAAAATATAAAAACATAACCAGCAAAACAAAACAGCCATCACTAGCTAAAACCAAACGATATTTTGATAGTCGGCCGCGGATGAGCGATGTCGCGGGCAAGTGTGTTGCTACTGTCCCTACCAGGTTCATTTATTGTAAATGTCATGGCTGTAATGTTTTCACATTATAAAGCTAAAAAATTTGCTTGTTTTGTTGAATGTGTTAATCTAAGGAACTAGTGACTCGATTTTAAAATAAAAGATTATTATAACATAGTCCATTTAATAAGTATTTCATTAACATGTCATTTGCAAATATTTATTTATTAACTTGTAACAACCGCACAAAGTTACTCCTTGGTTTTTTTTCTCACACACAAGAATTGTTGAAAATATGATCAGGGCCAGTAGATCCTGAGAACCTTTGAGCTACGCTATATTAGAAGAAAATAAGTAATTATAATAAAGACGCAGAAAATCTCTCATACTTAATTCAAAATTACCAAGAAATTCTATCACACACAAACATAACCCGTCTAGCATAACCCGAAAAGTGACTTCCAATCCTTCCGCAATCAATTAACAAATCACCTGAAACACTCAAACACGACACAAAGACAAAACCAACCTTTCGGAAACTCCCAACAATTATTTGTAAATCTTCGCGATCATTAAACAAAAAGGCTTAAAACTTTCGATACGTGAGTTGTGTTTATGTTAGGTACATACGGAAACGGAAGTTCGCAATGCGGGTAGGTACATAAAGGAATGGGCCAATCGAGTATGTTACTGTAAACGCTGTAGTTTTCGGCTGCATCGTATATCTTTTCGACGGAACTTTCTAGAATTTAGCAAGCGTTTGACCTAGTGTGTGAGTGATTTGTGAGTGCTGGGTGTTGGTTTGATTCCTGTTTGGAGCAGTGTTAGTGCCAATAGGCGTTAAGACTTACAAGATACATGTTCGTACTGGATGTTTGGGTTTTGGGCAACTATTCTTGATCACAGGACTATAAAACTTGGAAGAAAAGGGGACAATTACCTATAATGATGGTTGTAATAAGGTATGATATACAGATGGCTTTTCCAAATGCGTTTGTCATAAAATTTCATACAAAGACCTTTAAAGGTGCTCTTAATCGTACCTACTCGGGTTCGCATTTTATTTAGGTGTTATATGTGTTCTATTTAAAAACTATAAAAGCATGGCTTACCACCACAATCGATAAACACCTACAAAATTAACCACCGAATACCCTAAAAAAGGAATTTCAATCCCATGTCAATTTCCCTTTCTTAACAACAAAATACTCTCACAGCATCCCTCGACATGCTTCGGACCCAACCATGGAAAACAAAATAACTAGCGGAGGTGCCATGGTGGACTGCCGGGGCTGCGGGTTGTTCGAAAGAGATACCGCGGCCCTGGCACATAAAAAGGCCTATGACGGAACACGACGGTTTTTAGTCAGTAAGAGTCTGACACTCCCTCGCCGCTGCTAACCCACAGCGGGAGGGGTCATTAATTGATGATTTTTGACTTCGTTGAAAAAAAAGGTGCCATAGTGGAAAATCTCCTACGAAAGTATCACATTGAAGTGCGGGGGACGAGGAACGCTACTATATTCGCCCTTATATGCCTTCTTTGGCCATTTTCTGTTATACCAAACATCCTTGGACAAATATCCCATAACTGATCGTTTTGGTCTTGCCCACCCAACAAACCTAGAAGAAGGTCCTTAACATACCTACATTATGGCGTCTCCGCTCATCTGTCCTTATTCCATGGACCCAACCCACGCTTCAAATAGTACCTACCCACTTAGGGCATGTTTGTAGAGATAGAACGAATATGTGACGTATCACAATATGGGATCGACTGGCTAACTTACTATAGATCCTTGGTACCCTAAATAAATATTGGAAACTATGTTTGTTGAGAACCGAGTGTCTGGTGGCTTAGAACTGTTTGCGGCGACTTTGTAATTGATTGGATGATTTTTTAACCTTTTAGGAGAGGGAGGATGTCGAGTTGTTTTAATTGGGGGAGCAAATATATGTAGGGGAGGTCTAAATGAGAACACTTTTTATAACTATTTTGATATTTTTATTGCGGAGCAAAATACACTGGGTAATCTTAATATGGCGTCGTCGTGCGAGAGAGAGTTTTACATTCCTTTTTTCTTATCATAGACAATCGGTCGATCATAGACAATATAATTCATTCGTTCCTTTTTTTTTCCCTACATATATGTAACTCTCTGAAAACTTATTCAAAATGCATCAATATTAATAAAAAAAGATGATATCTACTATTTACTTAAATGCAGATTTAATTATACTTTAATTATACTTTAATATACTTTAATTATACTTACTTTAATATACTTTTACTTTAATATACTTTTACTTTAATATACTTTAATTATACTTTAATAATTATACTTTAATAATACTTTTGGCGAATGATTTTTTGGACTATTGGGGATAAATATGTTGAGATGTTCGCCTTTTTTATTTGTGGGAAACATAGCTTAGGGATCACTTTGAAAATTTTCTGAACTTATTCTCAGATTTTGAAAAAAAAACTAGTCAATATAGATACATTAAACATAGATACATAAGATTTTCAATTAAGTATATTGTTATCTGTCTCCTTACAGATTTCAGGTTAACAGCAAAAATCTTAAAATCAAATAAAGATTTGCCATAATCACTTCGTTTCTTAACTATTCCACTTACATAATCCCTATTTCCTTCCCTTTCATACAGCAGTCATTAAAAAGAGCCAGCAACCGTTCAATAATAAGGAGTTACCGAGAAATTGTGAACTCAAGTTGTCCAAAATGGGATTTGTCTTTCGAAATCTTACAAAAGTGCTGAGTCAGCGTATATCATCAGATCATAAGAGGGTTGAAACTTTCTTTGCTGATCTGAATTTGGACATGCTAATGCAGCTCTTAATGAAGAATTACTTGCAGATAGGAAACGAAGTTTTCGAAGAAACTTTAATGCTTGTGGATAGATTCGGTGGGATTTTTTGTAAGGTTTCTATATAATTTTGATAGCCATTTGAGTTGAATAGCAACCTAGTGCTAATTATCATTTAACTTAGCAGATATTTGTAGCCAAAAAAATATTGATTACGAGATAAATAACGAAAATCGGAAATATTAAATTAATGTTCATAATATGTTGCGTTTCCTAAACTTGATAAATAACCTTAAGGCGAACTTTAAGGCACAGGTCGGACAAAAATATTATATTCTGATTTTAGAAGATTCTAATGTAACTTAAGGTGACAGAACAGAAACTATACTACTTATATATACTTATATTATACTACTTATAACTATATACTTTGAACAGAAAATATACTACGAAGCCGCTACAATGTCCGTCCAAGTACAGAATCAGCAAACAAGGCCCATACCGTTGCATCGAGGAGTGAGACAAGGGGATGTTATTTCCCCGAAACTGTTCACTAATGCAATGGAGGATATGTTCAAGACGCTGAACTGGAAAGGACGCGGCATCAACATCAATGGCGAACACATCTCTCATTTGCGATTTGCTGACGATATCGTCATCATGGCGGAAACGCTGCAGGACCTACAACAGATGCTGAACGACCTGGCTGAATCTTCTCTACGCATTGGCCTACGGATGAACTTGGACAAAACCAAGGTCATGTTCAATGAACATGTTCTACCGGAACCGATTGCGATACACGGCGCCGTTCTCGAAGTTGTTCGGAAATATGTATACCTCGGGCAGACATTGCAGTTAGGTAGAAACAACTTTGAGGACGAGGTGAATAGGAGAATTCAGTTGGGTTGGGCTGCATTTGGGAAGCTACGTCGAGTCCTAACATCGTCGATCCCACAGTGCCTAAAGACAAAAGTCTTCAATCAGTGCGTCCTACCTGTCATGACTTACGGAGCCGAAACGTGGACACTGTCGGTACGGCTGGTTCACAAGTTTAAAGTCGCTCAGCGGGCTATGGAAAGGGCTATGCTCGGCATTTCTCTGAGGGATCGCATCAGAAATGAGGTAATCCGTCAGAGAACCAAGGTCATCGACATAGCCCACCGAATCAGCAAGCTGAAGTGGCAGTGGGCTGGCCATATTAGCCGAAGAACCGATAACCGTTGGGGTAAACGCGTTCTAGAGTGGAGACCACGCCTCGGCAAACGTAGTGTAGGACGTCCTCAGGCACGGTGGAGTGATGACTTGCGCAAGGCGGCTGGCAGGAGCTGGATGCGAGAAGCCGAAAATCGATCTCAGTGGCGTGCACTTGGAGAGGCCTATGTCCAGCAGTGGACTGATATAGGCTGATGATGATGATGATGAACAGAAACTATACTATAACAGTTTTCGTTGATACATCAGTACAAAAAAAAACACGCAATATTTTCATATCGACAGCCGTCAACGAAACACAGATGTTTATATACACAAAGCCTTTGAGCTATGAATATTTTAATTTCCGGTTCGCCCGACACTGAGATTAAGAAGGTAAAGTATGAAATACTTTATTAACTGTACCCGATTGTACCCAGCTTCGTTTTACGTCCTCTCCCAATATTGTATCTATCTGTTCTTTAGCCTACTGGAGATAGACTTTTAACATTAGCCTCATACAAGTAACTGACGTTGATTGAGTTGACTGTCTCGTTGGTCTAGTGGTCGCAAGCGCGGCTGCTGGGCTCGAGGTCTCGGGTTTGATTCTCGGGTCGGCCCGAAATCGCTTTGTGGGTTTTCTTAAAACTTTCACAAAAGCAGCCCCGTAGTCTGGAAGCTGGTGATTGATTCACTCGTGCATCGGAGAGCACGTAAATGCCGGTCCTGCTCCTGATCTCTTTCTGGTCGTGTCGGATTGCCGTCCCATCGGGCTATGAGAGTGGAGGAATAGGGAGTGCACCTGCGTCTGCGCAAATGCTCGTGCATTATAATATGTCCTGCGCAGCTGGCTGATCTCCTTAAAATGAGAACAGCCGCCGTGGCCGAAATCGGCCGTGAACGCCATTACATACAAGTAATGTCAAATACTCTAGTGAGCAAAAGAATGGATAGATAGAATATGGAAACAGCAGATAGCGTGATGTGGACGAACCGACGACCCGTTTTTGTTTTTTTTTTTGTACCATGAATTTTAAATCAATGTGTGGGCATTTGAGGATTACCGTGTTTTTTTAGGTGGATTTAAAAATGATTAAGGCCTTTTTTGGGGGAAAAAATGTTTTGCTCGTCGTCATTATTAGCGGTTTAGGCTTTTTTAAATTGACTATATTGAAATTGGAGTCTGTTTTGCGAAGTTGTTATGTCGCTTCGCACATACCTACTGTTTTTGCATGTATAATTATTGAATTTGATCATATATTCAAACAATGCAGAGTCTTTACCAGTTTAACATTAAAAAATATTTTAAACATTTTAAACGAGTCCAATAAATTAGCTAACTCTCTCTACCAACCTTTTGAAAGAGTTCACTTGGAAACCAACAGCCACGCTCAATCACACCACAAAACACAATTATATACAAAATTCCCCATTACCCGCCGATTTCACTAACAACCCGTCACCATGACAACGGCTAACAAGCACAAAAATATATTTACACGGGTTCCAGGCAAAAAACGTACCTTTTGTTGAACATAAAATTAATTAGGCAGTCACAGGAAAATTTCCAAATTATAATTAGTACTCCTGAAAGTTACGGGACAACAATTATTGTCATTAAAATATGAAAATGTCAAAGTTAGTACCTGAACATGTTTTGATTAGCTATTTTGATGACTGAGAAATTTTGTGACGCGGTGTCGAAATTAAATTTCGCTAAAGTTGAATGTTAGGCATTCTGATTGTAGCTTGTTACCACATATTTTAAAGGGCAATCATTTTCGGAAATTAAATTAGACATTATTTAGATTTTTGCAGATTTATAAGCTGGTTCAATCGATTTTTTGCTCTTTGTCACATAAATGGTCGTTCGTACATCTTGATTATAATGTGCAGAGTATAGTATCAAGCCACCCTTATAATTATTAAAATGTGAACTTAGCAATTAGCCGCACAATAATATTAAAATTCTTAAAACATTGTTCTAGAGATAACGTTTTAATGTCACAAAATTGTAAAATTCCACCTTATCTCCCTTTTAATGTGAAGGAAAAACAGTGTTTTAGGGACGTTTGTCGCAATAAAGAATACACAGAAAGTCAACTCTGTTTAACTTTGTGATAAACTGGAAATAAATAAAGACAAAAGAGAATCAATGCGCGCCATGCCTGATCACATACAATTTACATGGGTGTCAATTTAGAAATACTGACTTGCCAGTCATTAGGGGAGGCCTATGTTCAACAATGGACAGTAAATAGCTTTTATGCTAGTGATGACTCGCGTTACTGATAATGGCGCTACATTTCTTTGCGCCATCATAACGTCAATTTCTCGATCTTCCACTCAGTCTCAGATCTTTATACGAGTACTTAGTACACTATTCTCGTCCACCTTGCCTCTGATCTACTATGTGCTAATGGTTCTTGGTCGATCTTTTATTATCGAATTCATGATCGTTAAACTTCTGTTCATTTTCTTTCACCACATTATGTAGGGAATGGATTTACGGTCGCTGTAACTAATTGAAATTATCATTAAAAGTTTTTTATTGTTCAGATAAAGGTGAGTCTATGTTTAATTACAGTTTCGTACCTGCTGCTATTGTGTTCATGCCTTTTTTGAACTTGAAAATGTGTTTGTTTTTCTCAAGCTAATTTGTTAGAGGTGTCTGGCTTTTTAATTGGTCTAGGAGTATTATTTGTATATTCACTTTTAATTCGAAGTAGTATTACTTTACTTGTATTAACGATATTATTATCAATTGCAATATATATTTTTAACCGACTTCCCAAAAAGGAGGAGGTTCTCAATTCGGCCGGTATGTTTTTTTTTTTCTATGTATGTACATCGATTACTCCGAGGTTTATAGATCAATTTACGCGATCCTTTTTTTGTTCGACGCGGAATAGCTGCCAGTTGGTCCCATAGTCATCAGGTCAGGATCTGATGATGGAAACCCTGAGAAATCAAGGGCAACCTTCAAAAGTTGTAGGCAAACATAGGGTAAAAACTTGACACTCAGGTGTATGCCTGAAAGCACTATTCAACCGTGAAGGTTTGGAGCTGACCTGATGATGGAGACCAGAGAGGGTCGAGGGAACTCGACAACTGAATATGTAAACTACCTCGTGTTTGGGCTTATATTATTTGTATTGACAAGACCTTTGCAACAGTGAAGGTTTGGAGCTGATATGATGATGGGGCCAGAGAAGGTCGAGGGAACTCGACAACTGAAAATGTAAAATACCTCGTATTTGGGCTTATATATTCTTTGTATTGATGAGAACTTTCCGCTTATATGGATAGTAACAACTATTTGTATCACTGAAAAGCTGTAAATAAATAACTTTTTTACAAAAAAATTAAACCGACTTCCAAAAAGACTAAAAAGCAAAAAAAAAAAACTAATTTTAGGTGCATCGGCCTAGAAGTCGGTGGCAAACTTAACTTAGTAACATCCATTAGACACCGACTTCTAGGCCGATGCACCTAAAATTAGTTTTTTTTTTTGCTTTTTAGTCTTTTTGGAAGTCGGTTTAATTTTTTTGTAATTGCATTTTCAAATCAGGTTTCAGTTTTCTGTTTGCCTCTATCTTGGTCATTATTCTGTCACATAGGTCTTTTATAGTCTTTTTAAACTCTTCTTCTGTCTTTTTCAATGTCTTCTTCAAACTAACCATAATTTATACCTCATAACACCTTTTCTGGTGAACTTCTTCAAAAAATATAGGCACACCTTCGCCAACACAATTCTCCTGTACTCAATCTTTTGCTCAAGTTTCAACATAAAACTTAGCACTCTCAGTTATAAATTTAAAGGCAGAATCATTAACAAAAGGTGTGCCTTACGTGTAACTGTGAACTTTGATCCATAGTCGAATGGTCTCAGTGTCGTTTAGCCATCGATTACTGGGAGTTTTTAGAGACGTTGATAGATCGCCCCCGGCCGCCGATTCTACTTCTACCGGTTAAACCTATTCTTTGAGGGTTTAAGGCATAAAAATGTTGATGCTTTCAGTTCAGTAAGTTGGTTTCCACTGTATTTACCCTTTCTCGGAAAAGGTATGTGTATCTTGCCTATAATAAGTTTGGATTGGTTGAAAGGGATGACTTAAATATTTATTAGTTCGCTTCTATGTTTCAGATAATTTTGACGTATCGTTAGTACCATTTTAATTTTTAAATACTAAAATTCCTAAAAATCCGCGCTAAACTAATTTGATTGCAAATATTCCTTTTTCTACGTACACTACAAATGTTTTATCTTATTTAAAAGATATCATAGCTTCTTTCGACCCAAAAACCAGTGTTTTCAACGTACGACCCGTAATAATAGTCAAGATTTTGTACTGGACTCGTTTTTAGATAATATATTTTCCGCTACCGCTTATAACTTAACAAGTATAACGTACTGTCATTTAGTAAGTGTAAATATAGAGCTAAAACTTTTCTATTACTGCCGTTTGCGATTGGCCAGATATTTCGGCGGCAGGTCTTCCATCAACATTCTTTTTTTCGTAGATTGTGTGAAAATATTTTTATGTAATGGTTGATTTGTTATTTGTGTGAATTGTGTTTGATGTACAAAAATATTAACTTGAATACAGCGTTGTTTGATATTCCTGATAATCATTATTTTATTTCATGAATTCATAAACAGACATGCTTTCATGTTGAACATAATTATTTAGTTGGTATTTAACATAATTAGTTAACTGTAAAATTAATAAAAAGCACAGAGAAGCTTTACCAATAAATTAATTAAAATTAATTATCGATCGATTTACAAGGATAAACTATCTCCACTGTTAGATACTCCAAAGTTTGACAGTTTCTCTAACTTTCATAAACGGGCATTACCTTGTTTGCGCATGCAGTAAATATAATAAGATCTACATAAAATATTGGACTTAAATTGGATTCCGGTATCATAGGTGAGTGTCTAGACGCATGGATCATTCTAACAAGGAAAGTCACCCTGTATGTATTTATGTCACTTATCTATTTCAGTTATATTCGAGCAAAATATCGTTTTGTTAAAGGAAAATACCGATCTGTCATATTTATTGGCGCTTTATATCGAATTTACAGCAGTTTGTCTTTATTTTAATAAGTCGTATCAATCCTAATTGTTAATCGTCATCTCTCAAGTAACATTCCATGAAGACGCATAATATTACATAGATACCCGTAATCCAAGTGACCTCCTAGAACCTTGTAATCCATAAAACTGTGATAAATGAACTCGTGTAATACTTCCAAACATGATAGGCCTACAAATTGAATGTACAACGAAACTAGCTTTACTGTATACCTGTTATTTGTCTTGATTTCACTAGCAGAACAAATTTCATGGCGTGAGAAATGTTCCGCGGTAAATTACTAACCATTACTACTTCATGTAGGTACTACATAATTACTGCTATTAGCAGTAAAGTGATCAGTATTGTTTTGGTGATTAGAGTTACGAATTCTTTTTATAGTCCATGAAAAATGTTGTATCATGACAGTAGTTTTAGACTGCCTATTTAGTCTAGCACGGGGTCTCTAGTTTGAATCTCGGAAAACACGTAAATATCGGCCCTGTGCCCGATCTCTCTCTGATCGGGTCGAATTGTCATCCCATCGGGCTATACGAGTGTGGGAATAGAGAGTGCAACTGTGACCACGCAAATGCTTGTGCACTAAAAATGTAATATATGTTCATCATTTTACAAACGTCGATATCGGCAAAAGGTCATAGTCATCAAGCCAACAAGCCGAATAGTTTTAATAGTTAAAATAAAAAACATTTTTCAGGTAAGTATGTTGTAAAATAATGAACAAACATATTGACATACATCACAAAACAAATACAACAATTTACATAGAACTGATTTGTAATTAAAATCCCACCCAAAACAAAAATGTGAAAGACTGCCAAGTTCGATAATATGGGAATGCTTCGCCTATAAAAGAAGTGAGATCTGAATAAGTACCAAGTTCCATACACATACCTCAATTAAAAATAGTTACTTTTTAATGATGTTACTTGGTAAGTTTTCATACACCTTGTTATAAATCTACTAAACGCAATGAATCAAGTATTTAATTTTCTATTAAAACTTGCCAAGTAACATCATTAAAAAGTAACTATTTTTAATTGAGGTATGTGTATGGAACTTGGTACTTATTCAGATCTCACTTCTTTTATAGGCGAAGCATTCCCATATTATCGAACTTGGCAGTCTTTCACATTTTTGTTTTGGGTGGGATTTCATTTATTTTTGTAAGGTTGTTCATTTTATTTTTTTCTTATGATGAAGTTAGTTAAAGAAATGTCTCATTTATACTATCTTTTAGATTTTTTAATATGCACTATGTTTCTTACAAAGAAATGAACTAGATTAACTAAATGGACTAGATTTACCAACTGACTGACATGACATGTTATCATATATTATGTTCGTGGATCAAAGTTACACATTCGTTATTTTCGAAAGTGATTCACACTTGGCCGTTTTCAGATTTTTACTTTACTTTGACTAAATACAAACCTTTGTACCATTCGAAGATATATTATATAAATATAGATAAATTTAGTTCGTTTTAGTTCCTTAGGGGTATAAATTTACACCGGGTATAAAACACCTTCATTATTTTGAAACCGACTCACACTTGGCCATTTTCAGATTTTTCCCTTTACCTTGACATAAAGACCTACCTCCATGCCAAATTTTAAGTCAATACGACCATTGGAAGTGGTCTAGGTTTTTGATGAGTGAGTCAGTCAGTGAGTGTATAGTAAAAATAGCGATTTTCTGACGTCAATATCTCAAGACCTACAATAGGTACATTAATGAAATTTTGTATTTTAGATAAGTGAGGGGGTCTCAACAGATACTAGAAATTTGATATGCGTAAATAAAATAGATTTTGAGTTACAGGGGGGTCGAATTTGGCCCGAAATGGTTCGTGTAATATAACCCACGGCCGGTGTGTCGCTTTTTTTGCTCGAACTTGGCGGACACACTGCCGTGTGTCTAGATATTTCCCTGTTGATGTATCATACACCAAAATATTTGCTCCAGGCAAACAATGTTTTTGAATTAATATTCGTGTACCTTTTGCTAAAATTTTGTTATGATATTTTTGTCCACATAATTTATGAATAAATTCTAATTTTACCCTTGCTTTTGCCTTTTTGAGAGGAAAATATGGATCATTCACCCTCTTCATTATTTTACGGAAACCTTGTTAAAATCTATACATATAATAAATCTGTAGAAAAGTAATTTTTGTACATTGAAGAAATTGACAAAAAAAATAGCCAGCATGTTAAAGGATAACTAACAGAACCCATTTCCATCATTTTTGTCATTTTTGTCTGTTTGTCTGTTTGTCTGTTTGTCTGTTTGTCTGTTTGTCTGTTTGTCTGTTTATCTGTTTGTTTGTTCGGGATTCACGTAAAATCTACGAATTCAATGCAGACAATGCTTATATACAAAAATTTTACGTAACTTGGGGTATTACTTAGTTTTTGTTTCATCGAAATCGATTCACTCTATCAAAAGATATGATTAATTTTGTGAATTCAAGATGTAAAATATTACGACACGCAATCAATTTGTCAAAACTGTACATTTGAATGTTGTACTTATATTAGTTGATCGGCCTATTATTAACCTTTACACAGAAAATCACACCTTCATAAGTAACTTCGGAAGAAAAAAAAAATGAAAATTTCGTTTAGCCAAGGTTAAAGTAGCTCCATCTGTGGTAATCTGTGTTAAATAAAATACATGAAATTTGTCAAAGGAGCGAGGTGGTAAATGACAATAAATTACCATACATTCTTTATAGAGGATTATTATTTAGGATTATTATGTTCATATTTATGTTACGGAACGCGCCGAGTAGTGGGGACGCGTTGCTCTCGGAAATATTGATTTATTTATGAATTTAATTGCTTAGAAGTAATAAAAATGCATAAGAACTGAATATTTAACGGTGAAACATATGTGGACTATGGAGTACAGTGTTAAAATTAGTTATTTCTAGCATTTTTATCATTGTATTGAGTGCAAGAAAGTGTAGACGGGCCGGTGACAATAACAATTCGCGGGTGGCGCGAAAACATCGCATCGCGCTCTTTCAATCCCGAACGGACTAGCTAACGCTGTCTCACTCGCACAGTGTTGTTTACAAAATAATTTGAAAAAATGAATTGTGGTGCTTGTAACCGGAAAGCTGATGCTGGAGAAGTCATTAAATGTAATGGATGCAGAGCGGGTTACCATTACAAATGTGTGAACATAACCACGGTTGCTTTTAAAGAAGGCCACGCGAAACGTACTTTCAAATGTGATGCCTGCGCCAATGTAACCCAGCGTGTTCGGGTTACTGATGACACACCAGTACGTGGATCTGCGGCTGTCTCCGGTCATAAGGAATCTATTCAGCCTTTGGTAGAAAATCTGTCGTCCTTGGATGAGGTGGTTGACCAAGTGGGTAGAGTATTTATGGCGAAAATCAGTGCTTTCGAGTTGACTATAATAAAAGAAATAAAAGAAACAGTTGCTGTACTGGCGCTTGAAAATAGTAAATTAAGACAAGAATTGAAGGAAGCTACTATTAAGTGCAATACTTATGAGATCGAAATTGAACGATTGAAAAGTGAGAGGCCAATAGCTGAAATTAATAACCATCAAGTTGATTCCCAATCATCAGTTCCATCTTCATCGAAGACTTCACGGTATGCAGATGTAGTGGGCAAGTCCATTATTTCGCGCGCGCCCGCGCCATCGCGAGTCGCGCCCGCGACCTCTGCCCCCGCGCCGCTGACCCCGCGACCAAACGTTGAATACGCTGCAGCGGTGGCCAGAAACACAGCGGATTTACCTGATGTTCAACAAAGCTCTGAGTGGACGGAAGTAAGAAGACGCAGGAGAGTAGATCACCCGATAAACCGGGGTGGGAATACGGAGATTAAAGCACTGAAAGTAGTGGAACGCAAAAAATATCTGCATGTGTGGAGATTAGAGAAAAGTACAAGTGAAGAAAGTTTAAAGGAGCACGTAAAAGGCGTGTTAGGTGAAGATGCGGAAATAACAGTTGAGAAAGTGAAACAAAAAACAGAAAGAGACTATGCTTCTTTCAGAGTCGGAGTAAATGAAGGGAGCTTTGAAAAAATCTGTAATCCTGACATGTGGCCGCTAAACGTTGAATATAGCGAATGGATTTGGTTTCGCCGCTCGACGAAGTTATCAGAACCACAAAGCCAATAATGACATCAGCATTTTATATCAAAATGTGAGGGGATTGAGGACGAAAACCTCTAAGTTTCTGTCTCTTCTGGAGTCCTCGAGTTCAGATATATTTGCTGTAACGGAAACCGGCTGCAACGAGTCGATTCTGGACGCAGAAATCACGCTGCCAGGGTATCCGATCATTAGATGCGATCGGGCGGATGGACGGAAGCAGGGCGGCGTGCTTTTAGTGGCCACACCGCGCTTTGAGTTCAGGCGAGTATCGACACTTGATGACGTAGATGTAAACAAACACATGTTTGAAATTTTGTGTGTTTCGGTTTATAGACAAAATAGGTTCTTATTTGTTTGTAGTGTTGTGTACATACCACCAAAAACTGATGAGAATGAATATATGTTGTTATTTAACTTACTTGAAAAAATATGTGTTAAATATAAAAATAACGTTATAATAGTAGGTGATTTTAATTTGTTTTCATGTAATGTAAATATTCGTAATTATTTTGATTATTTCGTGGCTTTCAGTGAGGTCATTCAGTATAACTCGGTACCAAATTGTAGTGGTAGACAGTTGGATTTGGTGTTGAGCGGGCGCGCGGGCGTGTCGGTGCGCGCGGGGGACGAGGGCCTGCAACCCGTGGACGAGTACCATCCGCCGCTCGACATATCGGTGCAGGTGTCTAACGAGCCGTCGTCGTCGCGGTTGCCCCCCGCCTCTCCGCCACTATATGACGACGAACACAATCAGATTTTTAAGCAGTGGAACTTTAACAAAGCAAATTTTATGCAGATGTACTACTTGTTAGGTAATATTGACTGGAGTGATTTATATGTTCTGAACGACCCTAACTTAGCTTTAGAGTTTTTTTACAGTAAAATTAATGACGTTTTTTATGATTGCGTACCCATCAAAAAGAAAAAATGCAAAAAATTTAGATATACGTATCCAGTATGGTACACTCCAGATATTATTAGTAATATTAAATTGAAATATGCTCTGCATAAAAAATATAAGTTAAGTAAATCTGCTAGCGACTACCAAGCGTTTTCTTTATGTCGGGCAAAGGTTAAATCAGATACCATGGCTCATGATCGTTACCGGGACCGCGTACAAGACCATTTAGCGACCGACCCTAAAGCGTTTTGGAGTTATTTTAGATCAAAAAGAGGTAATTCTAATAATTACAGAATTGTCAAAAACGGTACGGCACTTTCAGACCAAGAGTGCGCCAATGAATTTGCGCGTTATTTTCATTCTGTGTATAGCTCAGAGGCCGCCGCGTTAGATGCAGAGACGGCGAGTGCTGCGGCGGCGCCGAGCGCAGCGTGCGCGCACCTCGGCCTGCTAGAGGGGGGCGCGGTGCGTCGGGCGCTCGCTCGCCTGCCGCCGAAGTGCTCGGTGGGACCAGATGGCATACCCCCGTTCGTTTTGAGAGATTGCCGATTCATTTTGTGTGAGCCACTGGTACATATATTTAATAAATGCATTGAAACGGCAACATTCCCAGAACCGTGGAAACTTACTCGGGTGGTACCCGTACCTAAAGGTGGTGGTGGAACGGAGGCTAGTGACTACAGACCTGTTGCTGTCCTATCTTCGCCAGCAAAAGTATTCGAGGCTGCGGTACATAACACCTTGTACGAACAACTAAAGGCTCACCTAACAGACGCTCAACACGGTTTCAGGCCAGGTCGTGGAACATCAGGTAATCTTCTGCATCTTATGTCTAATTTAGTTCCGGCGGTAGATGCAGGACTACAGGTGGACGTTGCCTATTTCGACTTTCGGAAGGCTTTCGACACAGTCGACAACGATGTTCTGCTCTTGAAGTTAGCTGGTAAGGGTTGTACACTACATACCCTTAAGTTCTTTGCCAGTTACTTGAGGGACAGACGTCAGTTTGTCGACTGTGGCGGACAGCTTTCTGAGCCGTATTATACAAGGTCGGGCGTAAGTCAGGGCAGTAATTTAGGGCCCCTACTCTTCATAGTGATGATCGATGATTTGCCGGCGGCGGTGCAGGAATCATGTTGTCTGCTTTTTGCTGATGATCTGAAACTGTCCCGCGTGGTGAGGGACGTCACTGATCACGAAGTGCTCCAGGAGAATATAGATAAAGTAACCAAATGGAGCAAGGAAAATAAACTTTACTTCAATATCTCCAAGTGTTCAGTGATGTCATTCACTCGTGCCCGAAACCCACGACATCATCGGTATGAAATGGAGGGGGAGCCGTTAAAAAGAGTCGAGGAAGTTAGAGACTTGGGAGTTTGTTTTTCAACTGATTTAAATTTTAGGAAGCATGTAGTGACCATATGTAGCAGGGCATATAGAAATTTAGGTTTTATTTTACGACAAGCGCATGATTTCAACAACATGAAGGCTTTACAAGTTCTTTATGATGCTCTGGTTAGAAGTCACTTAGAATACTGTGCAGCCGTTTGGGGACCTAGTGAGGCTAAGTACAAATTCATGTTAGAGAGAATCCAAAATAAGTTCGCAAGATTTCTCTACTTAAAGCTTTATCGGGTGTACCCAGGTTATCCGTTACTATACCCGACACTTTTTGTGTTAGGCATGGTAGGATATTGTAAACTGGAGACGAGGCGAGAAGTGGCCCTGGCCTCATATCTATTTAAGGTGTTACGTGGTAAAATATGTAATCCTGATATCTTGGGTGAAATTCGGTTGTGTGTACCGGATGAATACGTGGGGCGACGGCGAAGGCCGCCGCTGCTGGAGGCGCCGCGCGCGCGCACCAACCTGCTGCAGCGAGCGCCGCTGACGCGCGCCGTTCGCACGCTTAATGCCATAGCCAACCGGCTGGATTTATTTACGTGCTCGCTGAATGACTTCACTGTAGTCGCTTATAGGGTGGTAAGCTACGAATCGAGTTAAGTTTGTATATGTTGATTTATGATGTATGTGTTTGTATTGTATTGATTTGTTATGTATGTGTTTTTTAGTTTAGTTTAGAATAAATTAATAAGAACCCATCTGCCGCATTAGGCAAGTCCTGTAAGGGTAGATGTAAGGTTGTGTAAATAAATAAATAAATAAATAAATAAATAAATATTCAAACAGATGGAGTTGTGTATTTTCCGTAATTCACCATATTTTAACACGTAGTGTAATTTTTCGATAGACATTTCAATAGTGTTTGTCAGTTTGCCGTGCCACATCAAAATCCAATTATAATTATTACCTTGATGAAAGGAAAATTAATAGTTCTCAGCCTTTAAAACGGTGCCATCTAAATTATTTTTTGAACATTATGTCAAAAATGATGACTTTAGTATAACAATTAATTATCATTTAAAGTTACAGATGGAGTTCATATCAGGATTTTTTCATAAACATAGTTTAGCTTATCTTCCACTAATGTGGTGGCCTTAAAACAAATTACTTTGAGTGAGTAGTATTAAGTAGACCTTAATTATTTTTCTGATGCAAAATATGTAAACTTAATCCTAGAAGAAAGGAGGATCTGTCTCTCGCAAGCGCTGCTAAGCGTGAGGTAGGTAGGTAATGTAGGATTCTGTAGCTTTAAGAACAAACCCAGATACAAAGTGCAGATACGAAATGGGAGCTTTCTCGATTTAATACCATACACACGTAAAATGCTTTATGCGTCTGAAAACGTACAAATTGCGCGTCGCATACCAGAGACATGCTTACTTTCAACTTCTGATCGCAAATACACTGGTCACGATTACGAACAGTCTCAGTAAGACCCGAGCCAAGTCTAAAAAAACACCTTTTATATAAAACTACGTTTGATGTAATTCAATCACAAAGACAGAATTGTTTTCTGTTGCAAATCCTATCCATCTGTATCATATCCTAATCCAGCATGCATTGCAGGTGTGCATTGCACAAAAACCAATGGTATCCTATTCGAGAAGTCAAAAGAGTCGACCTGCCAACGTCAGCTTCTGCGCCAAGCAAGTGTTCTTAATAGTACCATCAGAATTACATTCATCGTTGAATGAGGTGAATAAATTTTCAGAAACCACTATAACAGTAGGAGCCAAAGCATATGATCGCTTCGTAGAGCTCTGATTGGCCCCAGGTGACCAAGTCAGGTCTGATTTGTTCGTTCATCAGATCTTTGAAAGTGTTTCGGTGGATACTTACTGTCGTCCTGTGTGACACAAAATATGGTATATAAACGTCCTCCGCAAGAGCGAAATTTTTCCGGTGTGCGGTAGTGACGCACAGTATACAACACTTATGTTTCTTTTGATTTGCTGGCTCCACCAAGAAATGACGAATTGCGAGCGTACATTCTGAAAATCTTGGCAAAACTACAGGTTTCAAGTACGAACACATGAAGTGGACTCTCACAGATACGTACATTTTGCCTATTCGTAAACTAATGCAAACATTTCGGTGGAGTCCTGGCTTAGGCCTCCCCCACATTAGGCGTGCGCGATCCTCGGGCGTGTGAGTAGCGCGGGCGCCGCGCGTGCGTCGCGTTTTGCTGCACGCGCCGCTCTCCTTGACGTTTAACTGCTAAGGCGTTTAGCGGGCGGCGGGGATAGCGGGCGAAGGGGTAAGAACGCAACCCGAGCGCCGCGTGCTCGCCGCGAGCGCGTCGCTTGCACTCTTCACACATGCCGCAGGGCAGCAAAACGGGACGTTCATACAGCGTGCTCGCGACGCCCGCGCTACTCACACGCCCGAGGATCGCGCACGCCTAATGTGGGGTCAGCCTTACCATAGTGAGTAAGTGCACAAAAAATCCCCGTCATACAAGTGTTTCTCCCCAGTAGTGAAACTATCCTACCCTATGCGCCTGCTGATGATGATGACTCATTTTATCATCCATCCAGCTATTCCCCAACTATGTTGGTGTTGCCTTCCAGTCACCGAATCTGTTTGAGTACCAATATTTTGCTTGGAGCGACTACCTATCTACCTATCTTCAATCCAGTTTCACTACACAAGACGATATCCATGGTGAAACTGACAGACTTTCTGGCTTCTGATTAATCGCAGCAGCTGCAGAAAATGTAAAAATGACAGCTTTGTCAGACTCAAAGCATATAGACATAGATTATAACTGTTTCCTGTGAAAATTACTTACGCACCATACGTAATAATTTTCCAAATTGGCTGACTAGATCCAGAGATATTCACAACGTCACAAACTTTACTTCTTTTGTTTAGATAAATGGTCACATCCACAACACAACCTTGATCAATGAATCTATGCGACTGCTAAGTGCTAATCCTAATTATACTGTCACGTGAAAGAATGCACCTACGGGATAAGTAGTATTTTGACTATTCTATATTGCCTACGCAGACGAAGTTGCGGGCAACAGCTAGTGTATAATAAATATAGTACGTACCTTCAAACATTGCTATCTACTTTTACACCAGGACTCATCTAAGCCATTTTCTTTCAAAATATATTTCCATTCGTATGATCAAGTAAACAATTTGCAAACACTATGTAAACGATATCAATATTATAATCTAAAACAGCACTGCATAAGGAATCAAGGATGATCAATAACCATCATAACTTCTAAACATAGACAAGACATGTATGTAAGCCAGTCCAAACTTCTAGAAAGTTCCGTAGTTTACCTGCCTTACATAAACACGAATCACGAGGAAAGAAGAGCGGAGATGGCATAATGCAGGTAGGTCAGGCACCTTCTTCTAGGTCTAAAACGAACATTGGGAATGACCAAAACGATCCCTTACGAGTGAACTAACGAGGCTTTCGAGTTCTTTGAGAGGTCTGTCTACAATTTTTGGTATTACAAAAAATGGTCAGGTCCAAAGAAGGCGTATAGGAGCGAAGACAGTAACGTTCCTCGTTCCTACACACCCGCATTTTGGCGCGCTACTTTCTTATGAGATTTTCCGTTACGGCACCTCCGCTAGTTATTTTGTTCTCCGTGTTAGGAATATTGTTGCGGTCGCGTGAGTTTGTAAATAATGAATGAGTAGGAGGATGGGGATTTAAGGACCTTTGTGATGTACCCGGATATTGTTGTATGATGTCCATGTCCAAATTTAGATTTAATGGTATGAGGTAAATTAGTAATAATCCTATTGATGATACGGCCGTTGGAGAATGATTTTTCAATCATCTCTATTGTCTATTCACGAAGAAAACGCATTGATCACAGGCTTTTAAATGAACTCACTTTACATTTATTTCTAGGTATGTATTCCTTAACAATTCGACTGAAAACAGAAAACCGAATTACTGTAAAACATAAGTCATTCAGTATTACTCTCATACTACCTTTTAAGGTTCTAGAAATTGATATTTGTAATCTTGGTGGAGCAAAAACTAATCTCAGTTTATTGAGCGCTTCGTAGTCACTAAATACATTTACAATACTATGCAATCTTATTCAGTCTTTTGAAATATTGACAAAAAAACAATATCTGAAACTAACTCTACTTCACGTTAGATGTACCTACTTAAAAGGCGTCTGTGTTCCTTCTTGTCATCTCAATCGGCGTTTGCTTTCGAAGGCCGCGGCGACTTCTTGAAGCTTTGAAAATTACCTTAAAACAAGCCGACACCATCAACCCAGGTGTCTTCAACACACTCACCCAAGTCATGGGAAAAGCCACCACATCAAAAAGCAGGAAGCTAGTACAAACAAAATGGATATGTAGTAATAGCAAGAATCTACACATACTAGGTCGAGAGACTGTCCACTCGCTTGAACAAATATTGGCCAAACAAGTTTCTGTTATAATAATGTTTGTCGCCAATGTTTGTCTTATTGGTGGTAATGATGCACTGTTGCATGTATGAGGTCGTCGGTAAATGGGGACGGTTTTTTTTTTATTGCTTATTATTATTTTTAGTTTTAGTTTTAAAAGTCGTTCGAAGAATTGTGCTTGGTATTATTTTTAGTAAAATATCAAAAGGGTAATAAGTTTTGATATTTTATTTATTTTGTTATTGTTTTTTTCTGCGTGTTTTTTAATGATGAGCCGTAAATATGGATTTTCTAGGAAAGTTATTTTTATTTTAGGAATACTTTTTTTATTTCATTTTAAGTTCGTTTTATAGCCTAAACTATGCCATAAATATTTCTGTTAATTTTATAATATTAATAAAATTTCACATAAAGCGAGTGTACACTTTTCCAGTAATTTCATAAAGGGGGTGGCACACTAATGTGATGTTAGGTAACGTGACGCTCGGGAATAGCGACGTGAGACTCGCGACTATTACTATCGTAATTTTTATATGATATGATAAAATAAATGAATCTATGCGACTGCTAAGTGCTAATCCTAATTATACTGTCACGTGAAAGAATGCACCTACGGGATAAGTAGTATTTTGACGATTCTATATTGCCCACGCAGACGAAGTTGCGGGAAACAGCTAGTGATAAAATAAATACCTGTTTTTTTGCTCTAGGGCCTAATATTCGTTAATATTTTGGTTTGAGGAAAGATAATTCAGTTAAATGGAGGAAATAAATATAATCATATTTTTAGCTATAGGTAGCAAAGATAACCAAAAATATATTCAGAATTTTGAATAAACAGTCTTCGAGGAATGAGAAAATGTTTCTAGGTAGAGTTCATCTCAAAATTTTCGCTCTATGCTTAGACAGATCACTTTATAATATGCGCTATGGTATTCCACATAATAACAAATAAACGTACCACACTATGTTACCCTACTGCCTTTTACATTATTTCTATTATTTTTCAAAATCTAAGATAGTTCACTAACATCGTACGTAGCTCTTTAACCCTCCAAAAGGAAATCAGAATCGACGTAAAGCTCTCCCAAATAAATATTTCAAAGAGCATCCTGTAGAACCTGAAAAAACACGAGTCACACGTCACGAAAAACAAAACGTCTCAATCTGCCGCAAAATTAAGACCCCCATAAACCACTTTACGGAAGTGCTACAGAAACCCTCACGTTTTTGTGTACACCATAATTTACAGATGCTACCAACGTGTCGAATGTTTAACTAAAAAAACAAAAAATAAAACAAAAAACGGTGAAAAAAACAAAAAACGGCACGTGGAGACAGAGCTTTAAAGCGCAAGTTCTCGCTTTTGTGTATGCGTGGAATGCATTTGTGTGCGTGCCGTTGCAGGTATCGCTACGGACTTCAGTCCCCATCGGGCAGTCGACGACGCGCGTTGTGTCGACGCTCCTCTCTTCGAACGAAAGCGTTCGACGAAAATCATTTTCGCGATCGAAGAAAATTATCGAAAATTTTTTCATTCGTTGGATTTTTGGAAACTGTGAAAAGAATTGTGTGTTTTGTGAATTTTGGATGCTCAGTGGATCGAGTGTCGACAGTTTTTATTGGTTTTTGTGAATGAATGTACAGGTGTGAACTCGTGAATGGTTATCGTTTTTGTGGGATTTAGAAGCAAGTAAGTTATAGACAATCATTTTATTTGTCTACTTATTTAAATGTTCTATTATAATAGGAATTATTTCAATAGGATATCAACTGGTGTTAATAAGAAAATATTATAACTAATGTAACAGTTCTATGAATAAACATGAAGCCATTGGAATAAATTAATTTATTGATACAGTTTGTTTCCAAATTGATGATAGTCTAGATATTATAAATGAATCCTCATTTGATAATTTATTGGACCGACTCACTGATGATATAGATGCCTAATTAAAAATCGATAGTTAATTGCAATTATGACAAGACATGTTTTGCGAATTGAAACCGTGGACTGGAAATTAATTAAAATTTTTAAGTATCATGTTGGATCAATCACAGTCTGCCAATTATTTTTTACCTAATCTAAAATTATCTAAACATTTAATCTAATCTACTTATTAACCGACCACCATGTCATTTTAAAAAGCACGTTTTTTATTGCAATCAATTAGGTAGTTTGTCGATTTTTTTTCTAACAATCATTTGTTTTATTTTTTTCTAACGGTGCGTGTACAAAAAATAATGACTTACCGCTATTGTGTTTTTTAATGATTTTTGCCGGAACATTTCAAACTGATTGTCATTGAAGAAAAAATATCCGGTGGCGAAGAATAGAGTTAATTATTCTTAACTTCGATTTAAGATCGATTTTTGAAGGTCAAGTTTGGAATGACATTTAAAAATGTATCGAGTATCGACCTTTGGTAAAGTAACTATTTGGTAATACTTACTCGACATTTATTATTGGGTACAAAACTACTATTTATTCTTGAAATATGAAGCTTTGAATTTGATAAATGGACTTAATTGGGCCTTGTTTTAGATATAGCCTGGTGTTGCCTTAAATATTGTAAAGGTTTTCAATTAAAATGGTAACAGAAATATAGGTGTCATATTTACAGGTCACTTTGAGTCTAGAATACATTATTCATAAACCAAAGTAAAGCAACGTTTTATTTTTAAAACTTGAACGATTTTTTTTTTACTATGGAACTAGATCATTGATGATACCTTTTGTGGTATGTTTTACCGTTTTTTGCTTTTCTGTATGAGTGATCTATGTAGATGTTCAATAGGTACTTATTTTTTGTTAATGTCAAGAAAAAATGCTAAAGTATTATTCTACTCTATATCTGGCGATCACTGAACTAATCGGGATTATATTACGTAGTTATGCAGATACTGAAACTTTCAGGTTTTAATAAATGCATTTCTTACATATAATACAGAGTACGTATTTAATTTAATGTGATTAGGTACGACACACGCAATATAAGGAAACTTGGAAACTGACATAGGATGAAGAATTTTATCAAGTGGTGGATGAAAGCCACCATCCTTAGAAAATCTACATAATACCTTAAGAAATATATAGAGTAAAGTAAAACATAAAAATCTACATCTTATATTTAAACAAAGCACTAAGGCAGTCTATAAGTGAAGGTAATTTCTTGTGATTTTCGTCACGCATAAACTTCGGCATTGAAACGTAATTACTTATGGTCATAGACCTAAATTTAGGCCAGTTCAGTCTAGACGCTGTTACGTTTTTGTTAGAATATATAACAGCCAAAATAATTGGTTTTTGTAAGGGTAAAAGTTGTCGATAAACCTTTCTTTGTAAAGTAACTATATACTTGAGTTTGGTTGCTGGGTTTTTGTTACTATTTCAAGTGAAAGAAACTGTACCTAGAGTTTTCGATGAAAATTGACACAAAGTATGTAACACAAATCTAAGGTAATTCTTGTTAGTCATAACCTATTATTGATCAGGTTCTGCTATGCATCTTGTGTGATAACGGCTTCACACACGGGGATTGAAAGTAGATATAGTCTTCCTCGATAAATGGACTATCTAACACATATATTTTTTTTAATTCAGTCAAGTGGTTCCCGAGATAAGGCGCCCGACCAAACTCTTCTTTCAGCTTTATAATATTAGTTGAAACATTTTCACACCTTTCAGCGTTTCACTAACAAAGTCACAGTAACGGTTCTGATTTCGACATTTTTCTTCAATTAACTACGATTCCTTGACCGAGTTACAACTTCAGGCATTAATTGCCAAACTTTTTGTTGCGAATATAATTTCAGCATTTAAGTAATTTGTCGCTAACTCGAGTTTCTTTGAAACAGTAAAAGATAAGACACTGCAGAGGAAATTATTTGCAAATTTCTTGTTTGAAAATGCCCTGTAATAAAAGTAGGGATTGTATTTTGTATTTTTGTAATTGAAGAACTAGATCTTTTCTCGCACTTTGTCCACAATACTAAGAGATCTACGTTTCGTATCTGAATGAAAATACGCTTATATTTGTTTCAAAGATACTATACCTATCTCTGCACCTGTCTCAGTCGGTTCAACCGTTTAATGTGAAACGTTTGATAACAAACAAAATAACTTTTGAATGTGCAATATTGGTATAGGTGTTATTTTTCAAACTATTAATACCGGTCTAGTCGATAAAAAGAACCTTTTCATCCAACTTATTGCGAAACTTATAGATGTTCTTTTATGATTCATAATATTACTATGATGGTTTTTCATACCAAAAATTCCAAAGTACTGCACCAAAAAAAGTTAATTTCACGCCATGTGTCATCGTGAACGAATTTCAGGGAATTCGGTGATACATTACTGGCAACCCTTTGACGCCCCCTCCGTCACATTTTATTGCACCCACGAGGGCCGAAGGGTTCACTGTTATTTAGATGCAGTGAATTATTTCCTTTACGACATCATATGCCAAGGGTTTGGCATTATCTCTCCTTGGACACCGTTTATTCCCATCAAAATACTTTAATTCAACAACTTTGAGAACACTTTACAGTGAGTTCTAAAATTATCAGGCTATTTTATTTGAACTAAGCACGCAAATATCATCAGGCTTTTATGTTTGATAGAATAGACATAGACTTTCAGCTACGTAAACGACTCGTTTGTATCACAAAGTCTTCAGCTGGAAGCACCAAACTTCTGCCACCATAAATCACTGCTCAATATTTATGACCTCAAATTACTAGTAAAAATCATCACTTATGGACTTAATAGTACCCAAAATAAAATCTGCCTGTACTGTAATCACATAAATGCAAAGTAAAAATTACATAAAGATTTTAAAACGGCCTATAACTGCTTGTACCTGTAGTCCAAATGTAAGGGCTACTACACATGTAGTTACCACATACCCCCATGAGAAAAACCTTCCTTAAACGTTTAGTACAGGCGTAAAACACCTGTCTTTTCATTAAGTTAAACGCAACCGTGTAAATAGTCATAAAATTAACGCCCATGGGAATCTCCCCCTTCGTTGACATTGAACTTGAAATGGAAAACAAATATTTAAGAGTAAAAGGGTTATGTTTGAGAATATGCTGTTTTATACTTACTTACTTTCTTGGGAAGATCGTGATCTCTGGTAATGTAAGGAATGGTAGTCTTTAGTGGAAATTCATCTATGAGGTTATTCATGAATAATTTTGTTGCTTTCACTTTTTAAAAGGTAATTCAGTAATGTGATGCTGTTTACAAAATGTTGTTGTGATTCTGTTCGATTCTTCGAGACCATTCAACTATTAATTGTCAACAAAATTAAAAGTGTGGCATTTATTTTCTTAAAGATTGATTTCGATTTTTTTTTTCAGTTTTAAGGTGAGAAATGTTTCACATTTTACATAGTTTTTTGTAGTGTCAAACGATACACGTGCTCATGAAAATTTATCTTCAATATGCTTTTGATTTGGAAAAGCGTATAAATCACGTATCAATTCAAACCTCTTAAATACGTTTTGCAACTTTTTTCCGCAACTATCAAAACATCAAACTACCGACTCAAGGCGTACCATGAGCACCTTCCAAATAATTCAGCAAGAATCTACGTCTGTTACGTATAAAAACATAATTAGCGCTTCTCGAAGCGTAATCCCCTGAGATTTATCATGAAATTAGCGAGCCCCAGAAATAATGGACGCTCTCTTAGAATTTGAATATTTTCGTTCCTCCACATTTTCGAGATTTTTAGAAGAGATTCAAATGATTCGGTCTTGGGAATTGAGTATGAAATGCCTTTTGAAGGGGTGGGTGAATTGTGATTTTATATATTTTTGCCATATTTTCATTAATTTTGGCTGTAACTGTTTGGGATATTACACGGATATTTATACCTCTTTCTTGTTCCTAACCTATCAGGCTTACTTTTTGGAAGATTTGGTTTTATTAAGAAGAGATAAAGATGAAATGTATGTTACATAGTACCTACCTTAAATTCTTTTTATTTAGAAAGACCTTCAAAAGCACAATATTCGTATGACTTCTCAGGACCAATTTCAATACGACGATATGACTTTAAAAAAACTCGCGTATAACTTAACCTACGACACTGTTTACTATCCTCTAAAGTCAGCTTCTAACCTCAAAAACGAAATTTAACCCCATCAAGAATTCACAGACAGACACAACACTGCAAGTAATTTCATATAACCAACAACATTATACAGCCCCTTTTTCATGGAACGGCGGTATATTAAAAAATAAATATATAAATATAATAAGCCACCGTCCCTTTCATCTGCATGTCTGGATAAAACGCCTCGCTTGGGCTCATCTTGAGCCCCTACTTACATTACAATAGGTAATTGCTTGGGACATATATTATTATGTTTATTTTGTGATTTTTGATGTAGTTTTTATTGAAAAATTGTATGATTTAGGTAGATTGCTAGTGAAATGAAAAATGGGAATTTAATCTAAACTATATTTTCTGATAGCTGATAATTTTGATTTATCGCGTGAATTTCAGAAACTACTTGGCCAATTTGAAAAAAATATTGTGTTTTGAAGGAAAATTTATTTAGATTCACCAAGAAGATGTACAAGTTTCATTAGAATACTTGTATGTACTTAATGGTAAATTTCAGTAATTATTCACTAGACACGGTGATTTCCATACTTTAGGGGAAATCGAGTCAAACATTGAAACTATGCTAAATTGGCGATTATTTTATAAGCATTTTTTTTCACACTTTATCTAACCTGTAAACCTAGGGCTAGTATGTAATAACTAACCTAGTGTTATCGATCCGTATATTAACAGTTTACTAGGAAACCAATAAAACTGTGAAACATTTGTAATTGGCTCATTATTTATAATTCCGTCATTGGTGACTAGATGACTGCTTTACTACTTTGTATGATATTACACCTTTTAGCTGACAGACAGACAAAGGGGTACTTTGCATTTATGATTGTAAAGAAATATAACATTTTATGACCCACTAGATTCCGTGTCAGAGGCAGTTAGGCGGATTAGAGAAAACTCTGGCCCTAGAGCTTGTTAGGTGTTTAAAATCTGCAGTTCTCACAATGAAAACAATAAATTTTAGACTAGATACTTATTCCTGGACGTAACAATTTTTTTTTATTAATACAAAAGCTATACCGTCCTTTGTACTTAATGAACAAAAGAAGTCGGTTAAAAAACACTATAATCATCTTGTCGAATCACTCAAAACATTATAGAACCATATTGACCAAGAGTTTTTTACATCAACCAGTAATTAAATTATTAATATCAAGCTTGACCTTCATTATATAACAACTAGTGTCAATATTAATAAGAACTTGGTTCCGGTTCATCTTAAGAAAAAAAACAATATTTTTTTGATGATAAATCAAATTCTGAGATGAACGGACTTGTTTGTATATGTACTCGTAAATATTAAACTACGCTTCGACTTTATCGAATGATTGTTCTTCTTTATAAATTTACTAGAATATCGCTGGATTGAAGGTTCCTTTCAAGCTAATATCGTTGCGAACTTATGAGGTCTTCTAAAACTGAAGATCCAATATTTTGTTTATTTATTTAAAAACACTTTAAACTATCTTTACAGGATCTCTTATCCTAATACGACAGCTAAGAACTAAAAACTAAATTATTTACAATCACGGTAATCCACTAAAGTTAAAATTATATACTAGGTATTGCGTTTGTAACATAAAATAAATAATAATTCCCTTGCGAATTCACCAAAACAACATGTAAAAACATCAATGCTGCTATGTAGATCGTTTATGATACGGATGGCTCTGGTTATGGGTGCTTTGGCGAGTAAGTTGGTTCTCGATGTAGGTACCAGTAGCAGAGGCGGGCTTCGCCGCCGCCACACGTAGCGGTCCGGCACACACAGGCTCAAGCGCTGCAGCACTGCCGGGTGACTCTCCAATCCGCGAAGCACCTTCACCAAGTAGGACACTCTCGTCGGACACGCAGTTGATTATAACCAACCATGCCCAGGACAAACAGGGTGGGATACATCAGTGGGTAAAACGGATATACCCCATATAGTTTCTTGTACAGGTGGCGAGTAAACTTATTTTGAACGCGCTCCAACATTATCCAACATTATCGCTCCAACATTTTCAGGTGCTTTTACCACATAGTAACATTAGTAGACTAAAAATAAATTGTCTCGACGTTCGTGTATCGTCTCATATCTGTGGGCAGTACACCTACAGAGGCTTTAACTTAAAGGTAATCCTTACTAATATTATAAATGCTAAAGAAACTCTGTTGGTCTGTCAGTCCGCCCTTCACGCCAAAACTATTGAACCGATTTATATACATAGGTAAAAGTTACTTAAAGCCCGAGAAAGGTCATAGGATACATTTTACCCGTTTTCAGGAAGTTGGTCTTTCAGGAAGCGGTGAAACACTCGTGTGTTAATACAACATAATTTGATTTTTCATTAATTGAAAAACATATTTTTGTATTAATTGGATAAAATTAAATGTTTGACATTACCCAGAGCACATTTGTGCTTATACCTGTTGAAATATAAAAGCTTCAACATTATGACTTATTTAGATTTATTCGAAAATCAGATTATTTACGATCTTAATCATTTGCCCTTTACCCTTTGAGGAAATGCCATTAAAAGTGTTGTAATTATTACGACCATGAACTTGTTTTAGATCCATTCGATTTCTGGTAAATAACATAAAATTTTAATTTGTAAACTAGTTTATATTTTGTAATATTATTATCACACGTGGTTTCTTTAAGAGCTAAGGGGGTAAGAAATTATTTTGTTATGACAAAGATATTTATAAAGGTTTTTTTTTTTTATAAAGAATGCAACTATTGCCAATGTTGTTGTTGCTACTGAAAATTCTACATAAAATATTTATTGCGAGCCTTTACTCGAACCTAGGACTTTCTGTTAAACAGTCGTTTCGCCCACTAGACCTATTCATAAATAATTCAAAAAATGTCATTGAAATATAATTTCAAGTAAACCAACAAATTAATTTTGTGTTATGAATAAACATTAAACTTGATATATGCGTTTGAATTTTACGCATTGGTTCGTTTATTAGCCGCATAATTAATAGTTTTTGAGGTACCTACTTGTGGCTAAATAATAGGAAAGACGTATCAACTAGGAAACATATTAAACAAGGGCAATTTAAAGATGGGTGACTATAACCATTTTCATGTAATAAAAGGATTATTATTATTAGAAAGCCTTCAAGTACCTAATAACGCGTAATCCTTGGTTATTGTGTGCTGATGGTGTATACTGATAGGCGATAATAGATGTGTTTATTGAAATCATTGAAATAGATGAGAAAAATATCTAACTAGTGTTTTACCTCTTCTTGAGATAGGAAGTCATGACCCCTCTCGAATGACTAAAACCTACCTTTGTTAATTCTGTTTACTAGCCAGCCAGTTTAGGGCCGGAGTAACTTTTTCGATTATTTCCGCAGCCTCAGCACCTTGTTTTACTTGGTTAATGAACTCAAACTAGACCATACAAGCCCTCCTGCCAAAATTCCCCGAAATATACCCCATTTACTCCACAGGCAAATATCACATGCCACAACTACCCTATGTCAAAACATGAGCCTGAGCAAACGTATGGGAACCAACACCTGATTATCTTTCCGCTCGACTTCCATAATGATGCCCTCTAGCTGTAGGCTTCAGCCATCACATTTGGCATATTAATTACATTTCTACTGGCCACGGCAGAATAATATTGCTAATGTGCCTTTTGATCGAATTTGGCATAATTGATATTTATTACCTGTGCATGATTTAGGAGAGATGTATATAGCTGACGTTAAAAGAGACTTCTGTAAAACTATTAAGTGACAATGTAATTAGTAAGTTTAAAATTGTCACCACCAATTTTGCATAAATAGTCAGTAAAAAACCTCCCTCTAGTTTAAAATATTTAACTAGTAGAAGGTGGATCTTGTATGAAATATACATTTACTCTACAATAATACTTAATCAGCATCATCATATCAGGCAATTGCCGTCTACGACAAAAATAATAGTGACCTCTATAATATAAACTTTTTATACTACCATATTGATTACATTACCACTCAATGAGGTAACATTTCTTGCTACTTCTTCCATAATTTAATGCCTTTACGTCAAATATTTCATAACAATCCCATACAGTGAAACCAGTATAAACAGACCTGTGTTGAATTCTGGAACTAAAATTCCAAGTATCAGAATTTATTATTTATTTCCTTCTTCTTTAGAAGTAAAGTTGCTATAAAGCACGGAGTAAGGAAAGATGAGCAGAGATGCCAAAATGTAGGTAGGTCAGGCGCCTTCTTCTAGGTCAAATATGTACGGTGGGCATGACCAAAACGCTCAGTTACGAGTCAACTAACAAGGCTTTCGGGTTCTTTGAGACATCTGGTAACGATTTTTGGAATTACAAACATGGGTGGGATCCAAAGTAGACGTATAAGGGCGGAATCAGTAAGGTACCTCGTCCCTCGAACACGCGTATTTTGGCGCGCTACGTTCTTAGGAGATTTTCCGTAATGGCATCTCCGCTAGTCATTTTGTTCTCCATCATGCAGTAAAGTCTCAAGTTATATTGGTGATATTTCTTTTGCTAATAAAGTCATAACGACGTGAGATATTCAAACGAGTTGTGATTGGCTATCAGCTTTTTTTTATTTTATCATTTTACTCACATGTCGAATTTCTTATGATGTAGTATCAAATGATTACTGTGAAGATTATTGTGGATGTCGTTAGGTTATTTGAGGAACGATATCTAATGGGTTTATCGTAAATCTGTCAGTATGAATGTAATATAGAAATGTGTGGTAGGTAGAAAGTGAAGTATTATGTAACAACATTTGGTAACATAAAAGTACTTTATATAAAAACAAAGTCCATTACCATTAACAAAATAGTCAATATCATAAGAGGGAACAAAATAATAGCGTTACCTACGCTTAGAAGCTTAAAGTTGTTGCAAACTTCAATGACGAATATTTGTAGCCAAAACTTGATTTAAGTAGAGTATTAACAATAACCAGTGATAATAATTCAGCACTATATTTCCTAGCTCAAACAAAACCAACGTCTTTGAACTCAACAAAAAACTCATTCAGGAACGCTAAAATTATATTTGCGTACAAAGCAATCTATAGCATCTCATTACAGCTTATTATTTTAAACTTAAGCTAATCACTGCGTCGATCAATCACCACGACCGTCAGCCAATATTAATGAGTACTAGAGTAACACGAGAAACTTTTTTATTTTCCAACTAATTACTGTGTTCAACATTATGTTGGCAGGCCCTGTTTGTTTTGTAAGTAGACATAGGCACGGAAATAAGTGTGTGTCTTGTGTCAACTTTGCTGATATGTGGAATGTTCCAGTGTTGGACCGTGTTCTAATTGCGATCAGTTGAATTCACTTGAAGTATGAGAAGCTTCCTCTGTATGATAAAATGCCGAAAGATTTGGCAACTGAGAAGAATTATTTAATTGCCCTTTAGGTACCTACTTCGTTTTAAATATGTAGTTTTTACTACAAGCTCTAGTAAATAATCTAGTGACAAGAGACAAGCTCCTAGTTGAGATTACGTTCTGAACAGTAGATCTTTTCCCTCATCATCACTACTATTCAATATAAACGAGGATCGAGGAAGTACCCACCGTACGCAACACACTCAAACTCAACTATATCCTATCATCACTATATCCCAAAATCCAGCCGACCCATACGCACAAAACCTACCCTTAATATTAAAATATACCCTTTCTACCATGTTTGGCTTGAATAAAAAGCAAACTTAGAGAATTACCGGAATCTATGTAAATATTGACGTCGACCCTTCCCGACTTTTAACCTTTTTTTGGGGATCCGTTTGAAGGTCTCTATTGGTTCTTCGTCAAGGTCCTTTTAAATGAGAATAAATAGAAGAGCAGGATGTAATATCTGTTCTTTTACACCGGGCCTAACAAAGGGACTTTTGAAAAACCCTTTTTTTAATTAAGCAGCAACAGCCCACTTTATTAAGGTAGTCAGTTAAATTAGAAGGAAAATTTGTTGTCTATCACAAAAGAATTTGAAACAATCCTCCCTTTCCTTTCTTTTTCACCTGTTGTCCAATACTACTCGTTAATGTTTTTCGGCTAATGATATCCTGTACCCGATATGTCTAGATTATGGTTTGTTACATTCTAGATCCTTAGAGATCACGTCTGCAAGGGTCTTCGCATCTGCCTTTAGGCTTTTAAGTCTCACTGTTCTTAACATTTTCTACCATTATCATTTTGAAGGATTCTTTGGATATCTCCTCCAATTCAGCGAGAACATCAGTCTCTTATTCCAACATTTTGATTAACATCTATCTAATACAGACAGACTCCTCTGATTTTGATTGAATGATCTTAATAGGTGCAATTGTTATAAAATGAAAACCTAGTAAATTACTTTAGGCGTTATAGAAAATCGATCGTTCTTCGCCTAGGTATCGTTAATGCGATTAAACCTATTAGGTATTTTTCCTTTCGTAGAACTCCTATCGTTTGGCTGTTGTATAGTGTTAAATAAAATGAAATTAGGTTTTTCTACCCACCTATTATCGTTTAGATTTGATTACATCGTCGTGCTAAGTGAATTGAAAAAAATCCATTGTACCAACAAATATAGGTCCATTGTTATTGATTGTTATATAGCTTTTCAGACATATAATCATTAGGTTTACTAATGTTTATTATCATTATGGAGCTTTTAAATAAACCATCTATCACTGTACTACACAATTGTCACCAAAATGGTGCTATAAAAGCAAAATGTAATCAATTATTTAAACAGAACAGTTTGACCTTGACGACCACAATACTAAGGCTGAGTAAAATCCTCACATTAACACATAACCAAAGCCAAACAAAAACAAATTAATCCCTAATAATTGCAGCACTTCCAATCCTGATGCCTAAAAACTCCCAACTCAAACGCAAAAGTCCCCAAACCTTACCTATGCGGATTATGTTAATTCTGAGGGTCCAAATATTTCGTTTAACATTTAAAATAATTTCCGTCCAGTTGGTACGTGTAATGGAACAAGTTAAAATCTACTCGCTTGTTAGGCGGTTATTAGCTGAAGTTTAATCTGATTAAATCTTAAGCTCTGTTGTTAATTTTTTAGCGAAGTATTGCTGGACTGGTGTTGGAATTACTGTGATGGGTGTTAGTCTGTTGAATTTTGGAAAAGTAGAGTACATTCTTTGCGAAAAGTCCGAAAAGGAATACTAGAGATTTAAAAATTAGAGGCACAGTATCAAGAGAATCATCTTGAGGTGACGATGTTGATGAAATAGTTAGAAATCGATGTTAATGAAAATATTGTCTACCTTCCCAGTAACAGACCTTCTCTAGACTCTTTGTTTAGCTACGAAAAAAAGATCTACCTATTCACTCACTTCACCTACATCATTTTCACTGGAATAATGTTAGTTACACGTGATAATGCCCTGAAGTCTGTTCTTTTAATAAAAATGGTATCCGCTTCGTCATAACACGTTGTACTTTCCGTTGGTTAGGTAACTTGTTGCTAGGGGCTTATGAAGTTATGATTTTACTTGTTACCTAATACTTTGCTTCTAGTTACTGTGAGTTGGGGCTTTATTGTAAATTTTGGGCTCCAATTTAATGAATCTGGATTCAGGGGATCGAATTGACGGTAGGGTTTTATGACCCTTAAAAATGAATAACCAGTAATAATTTTGGTATTATTTTATGTTCTTTCTAAATGTTTTTATTTCTATACCTTTATTTAAGCCCAACAAAGGTTTTCACTCCAGTAATCCAAATACTTACCTCTAGTAATAGCATCTCCAAGTTTATTTAAGAGCTTCTCACTACAATCTAAAGCTAATATTTTGAAAAATGTTGTGAATTGTAGCCCTCTAACCCATCCACAAATCAACCGTGGCAAGACCAACTAGCTTCAACATATTCTATTAAACTGCCTGTCCGTTACGAAGCCCACGACAAAAACCAGACATACCAAAGAATAATTGAATATGATTTGATTGCACTGACGAGAACTGATGGATTGACTCATTCATGACCACACATGGATACGTAGTAAAAAACTGTTACAATCTACTACAGAACTAAATTGATCAAGATTGTAATAATAGATATTCTTAATTGCTAATATTGTTTGTAATCTATCTGAAATATAATCCTTTCTTGATCTGCTTAAGCGAAAAACTAATTGCCTGAGAATTTCTGAGAAATCCTGCTTTGTTTTTCTTCATCTAAGCTACAATTCGCCGGCTAATAGGCTGATAATACCGTTGCTAAATCTATAAGTCTATTAAGAGTTATAACAAATATATTTACGTAATTAGTTACCAGTGTATTATTGTCACATGAATGTCAGCATTACATCTAATTATAGTTTCAAGAGATTCTGAGTATTACCTTTATTGGTTTTTTTAGAAATCCCCTGTATGACAAACCTATTAATTTTGGGATATTTGAATGGATAGAAAACTTGAAACGCGACCTACAGCCTGGAACGTACCCATTGATACCTTAAATAATAATATTTCAGGTGGAAGAACCCAAAAATTCCATTAAAAAGCTCTTTAAAAAAATAGCAAAAACCCAAAACAAGAAGTCATGTAACCAGAAACTATCTCCAAGCAGAGCAAAATTAATGATACCAATCAAATTAAAATTACCATAAACTTTATATGAAACGGTATGCAAACGACCATCGTTTCCCCATAGAGGCCTTGCTTCGTCAACTCACCATTGTACGTTCCCGTGAATACGTGTTTTGATTTCACTTATGTCAGCAGTACCATTGATATCTAAACAACCAAAAATCGTCTCTATCTTCAACCACTCAAGGTTGGTTTTCAAGTGGTTGAGTGTTAATGTAATAGCGTTTTTGACTTTTGACTTGAAGACATGTTGTCAGTTTGTATTGACAAGCAATTAATTTGAGTTCTTCTATTGTGCTTATGTTGTTGGTTAAGTAAGTTGTGATATGGATAATGTCTTCGTTTTTATTATTGATAGTTCCGCGATCATTAATTTTCTTCATATTGAAATCGGCAATTTAATATTCTTTTATTATTTAAGTGCCGTCGAGTAATTTGACTCTTTTAGCCTTATTAGTTGTTTTAATTGCATATATTTTACGACCGAGATTTCACGGTTTCAACCTATTTCTTTGACACAGTTCAAACTTTATCTAATCACTTAAAATTGTCTTTTGATGTATGATATTATGGTTAATTGCCTTAATTATGTAATGCGTTATCTGTAATATAACAATAAGTTTGTGTTACTTTGCCTTGTTACTTGTATTTAGTATTATACGTATTGTGCAATATACATATTTCATTGGAACGTCCATCAAAGCTCATCTTAGATTCTAGTACATAAGTAGGTTTATGCCAGTGAGGCAGAAAGGTCAAAGTACGTTTTGTCTCTTAAGGTGCTCCTTAAGATGTTTGTAGTATTACCAACGATACTAGAGATCAACTTTAGTACCAAGAAATCCTGGATGAAAGCAATGAAGCGTGCTATAATGAACCTTGTGTAATTATTGTGATTTTGTTCAAAAATCAATTTAATTGATAATGCGTTTCTTGAAGGAGGCCTACGTTCAGCAGTGGACAGCCTGATATGATGATGATGTCGATATAACTTGAACTTAAAAAAGATAAAAAACTAACTTTAACTATAACGATATTTTGATCTATATTAGCTCTCTGTAAAAATAGTTCATTCAAGCGAAACATCTGTAAGACAGGCGACCACCTTTACTTTTACTTTATTACAACAAGCAAATGTGTCATTGTGCATTGTCACGATACTTATAGTTGATTGTCATGTCCATGTAAGTGATATTCAGAAGTGTGTAGTGGTTGTCCATTTCTATTTGTTTATTTCTTCTTATTATTTGTAGTTATACTTTGCGCAAGGTTTGTGAGACCAAGATTATTGGGTTAAGTTATGTAGGGTCGTCAGATAGGCACCATATGATTCATTTATACAATTTGACCGAAAATAACTTTCTTATGTGTTAAAATCTAAACTTAATGGCTGTTAAATAAAAAAGGGCTCAAACTTTACTTTAGTACAGTAAAAAGAAATTACTTTCAAAAATTAATTAAATTTTCCTAAAATTTCCCCAGACAATCTTCTATCTTTAGACAATGACGAATTTAGGAGGTCCAATTAAAATTATTATAAAACTAATCCGCTTAACGTTTAAATTATTATCGTACACGGTACCTCTGACCCTAATTAATTAAACAAAGGGGATGATTAAAAGGTAATGGGACCAAAGAGTTGGGTTACCCGCGAGATAGTTCAGAAGAACGATCATTCAGAAGCGTTATATGGAAAAAACTTCATAAAAACACACAAGTTCCAAAATGTTATAAAGAATGTCAAAGCAAAGGTGAATTACCTATATTGCAGCATTTTCATTGTTATGTAACGTAAATTATTCCATTTTGTTATATCACTCAATGTGTAATTGTACTTGACAAAAGTGGGTACAATACAATACACCATATATTAGTCGACCATTGTTAAGTTAAAAATATCTATCGTATCACCATCATGCTGATGACCACTTTTTTAAGTACCTATATTTATTTTCAAAAATAGCTAAAAACAGAAAATAAAAATATCTCCAAAACAAGTAAAATTCAATATAACAACGCTGGAAATACGCAAGCTAAGCTTCAATGATATCTTCTGACCTTATTTTCCGTCATACACCCTTATCGTATAAAGTGGTCCTTTTGTCCGCTGTCTCTTTGGTACCAAAGGTTTCCAGGGGATAAAGTACTGAGTACTATGTTTCTAGGATTATTACACGATTAAGGCGAAGCTTAGAGATGGTATGAGTGTACCTTTACTTAAGTGTTCGTGCGAGTGGTTCGGTGTTAAGTATCCTTTGCTTAAGGGAGGTCCTAATTCGTCATTTTTGTTTAGGGAGTGTAATGAAAAATAGCACTCAAGTTAGAGACATGAGAGGAAAATAAATTAGTGTTTTCGTTGAACTGGCGATATTTTTATTGAGAAGTTAATTTTTTTCTGTCAATAGATCATCTACATAGAATTTTTTTTTTACATGGTCCATTTTGTGAACACTCATATCTTTGTCAACGTTTCTTTCATCAATTCTTGATAACAACACGTAAATTTGCAAGACATCCAAATCAAAACAAAACTGTTAACGATCCCACGAATTTCACAACTAGAGGTATATTACTCCAAACTTTTTGTCCAACTCAGCGATTAAGAAAACAAAATAATTACGGGCGTACTTACGCAAGCGAGCAATTTTCCGCTGGCTCGTCGTACTGCACATTATACTGATTGTTTTTTTTTTACTGTCCGATGTCCACTGCGCAGTCAGTACTGTGGACTCCGGTGCTTTCCACTTTAATTGTTATTATTGTACTTGGTTGCAATTGAAAAGATCGCCAGTGGAAAAGACGGGGATAATTGTGTGTTTTAGATAGGTTTCTGATGAAGATTTTTTGAAATGTGGTCCATAATGAATTCTACATAATTATAAAACCTCCTTACTTCTTATGCATCATAGAAGCTATATACAGCCGTCATATTACAATATGTATAAAATGTGAGGACTAGTTTCCCCAATGTGGATTTCTCCCTGACCCCAAAAACCAGCGTCGAAACAAAATACCAAGTACCACTTCGTTTGTTTTAACAGCCAAAATATTTATCTGCCCCAAAAAACGCAATATCATTATTTTCATCAAGTTCGGATATGCCCATTAAATACCTCTCGAGGATTGCCTTCAAAAGTTCGCGGAACAAAAAATTCAAATAGCAAGTCCGGCTTCAAAACCATGACAACGTAGCGATCACAATCATTACTATTAATGTATGTAGGCGTACGTTTTACTCCATAAACGGACTGAGGTCATACCCTGGCATTTTAAAGAATTCGTTTCTAAACAATGAGGCCGTGAAATCTGTTGTTTTGCTCCCCATTGTGTTTGCGAATAAAGCGAAAGTCCATTAAGTTGGGTTTAAAAAGATATATCTAATTTTTTTTCATGGAACTCTGGCTGTGAAAGAAAGCAGCGTTTTGGCTTGTTTTCCTAATGGACGAGTTTTAAGGGTCTTATTTCACAGACAATGTGCAGGGAATATTCGGTGGGGTAGGTTTGTAACTTGCGCAGACTTTTATGTGGGCGTTATTGTTTTGCCCTTCAGATATCGAATTTCAGGTGTTCCAGTTTTTACTTCTGTCTTGCCATATTATTAGTCCTATGGTACGTAAACCATAGCGGTAGATATTTCAAAGTTATACTACATTTTTAAATATTCACAAGTTACAGCAACTAGACTGATAATTAGTATCGTCTGTATTAGGTCATACAAACAGAACCTCCAATCTGATTGATAGACCTAATTTATTCCATTCAACTTTAACAAGATAGCCATGAATACTAAAGGAACTTTCACAAAAGTCTAGACCCAGTCTAGTAATGTTTGACACTTAATTTTTCAAAGCTATCCTGTAAACTGGCGGCGTATTCACGTTAGTGCACTTCAGAGCCCTACGGGAAAAGATATCCATCTACCTTCACACAAGACTCGGTACTTTCATACCACCAGATCCCAAAGCACGCATACTTAAAAGATATTACGTTCCTCAACTCAACGTTATTTTAACCCTTATGTGAGTGACGAATAAAACACCTTTATTAGAGTGACGAGGTACCCGGGTACCTTCATACAGTTTAGACGTAATGTAAACAATCAAGGTCTGTTTTAAAATTACCCTCACTTTGAATATTATTATTTTAGTTAAGCTAAACAGTTGACGATCGGACAAACACAAGAAACACTTGAATCCATTCAATACATCGTGTTAGATCTCTTGGCTAAATATAACAATTCAGGACTAAATGTAACTACGGATATTTTTTTTATATCTCTTCAACTGCCTCATTCCTTGAATTCGTGGAACATGACACTAGTTAGAACTATAAGAAAAAAAAACAAACGGTTTCTTCCTCCAAATATGCAAGCACACAAGGAGAGGGTGATTTAAGTATGCTTCTAACTTCGCCTTTAGAAAATAAGCAACTTTGTGCTCCTATGTATCCGAAATGAATAAAGCAGTAATAATGTTGTCATCAATGCACATGTCACCAGTTATTGAAAGTGATAAGGAAACTGCCAAGCCAGAAATAATTTTATAATATAACAAAACCAAAAGTGGAGGACAATATGGATAAGTTGTTAGCAGAATACACCGTGAAACACAGAACGAATTGGTGGCCTTTAGCACTTTTTTTTACAATATTATTGATATTGCAGCTTTGGAAAATGATATATGCTGCTGCAATAGCAATAGCTGCAATAGCTTTGGCAGCATATATCATTTACACGGAACATAACACACAATTTGTCTCGAGTGACAGACGTAGAAAGTTTTTGAAATCATTGAGTCTACAACGGTGTGGTAAAAATATAGAAGAAAGATCAAAAAAATCCATTGTGACATCAAAATTACATGTAAGATCTGCAATGCAGGTGCTTGGCCAAGAACTTAGGCTTTCGATTCCTTCTGGATCTACAACTTCTGTAAGTCGGACCAGACGAGATTCTACAGAGCGTGTTGTAGTCGTAGGAAGTTGCTACATATGCAGCCTAGAGAACTCAAACGCAAGCCAAAACAAAATCACGAAAAGCTTGCACTAAATGTAAAAAAACCAGTTTGTGATGAACATGCAGTAACTCGTCCAAGATGTACAAGTTCTGCATAAACAAAGAATTTGTAACTTTTATAGAAATAAAACATATATAATACCAAATTATAAGGAGGTACCCGGGTACCTTGTCACTCTGTTGTGAGTTTATATTATGTTTTGGTTTCCACAATACATTGTAAACAGTTGACTGGGTTAAAAGATTAAAAAATATATAATTTATAAATAGTTAAGAGCTCTCAGGAAATCACAGCCACCTACAGAGCGTAAAACATACTTTTCTTTAAATTTGAAAATGCAAAAGGTACCCGGGTACCTCGTCACTCACATAAGGGTTAAAGAGACCGTTGATATTTAAGATGTAAGCCATTTTAATATCGGCTTGCCATTGAAGACGCTTTATTGGCGAAATATGAAATTTCTAAGAGGGTCTACATCGAGGGTGTCTTTGTGAAGGGATTGGTGCAATTTTGTGTCTTATGGGATCTTAATGGTTATTTAACGTTGAGGAAATTAGGACAGTTAATTTGTGGAGTAGGTGTGTTTTCGACGATGATGTTAATATTGATGATCGATAAGATCTTTTGATATCTATTAATTTTTAACAAAAAAAGCTATTTGAATAATTAGAAAAGAAACAATAACAATTATGATTAAGAACATGGTACTACATAAAAGTTAATATTAGGTTACTTAATAACATGCAATTATCTACACGACAAAGTTGTCAAGTCCAAAACTTCAATCACACGACGGCATGATGTAACAGCGACGGAAGAATCCATTATTGTAATGACGAAATACCGCTCAAATGACAAACAACATTTTTAGCCACTGTTTACACACAATGACGACCAAGTGCCGCTCATTTCAAGTTTTAAATAAGTGAAAGTAAACCGACTGACCATTGTGTACAAGGACCATTACAAGCACTCTACAACACCTAAAACAAATAACCCATCATTTGAAGTACAGTCAGACTTCGTTATTACCATTAATCAACACACTCAAAACTTTGAATGTCAACGCTTTGGGCATATTACGTCATCACTCATACGTCATAACATATTCAAAAATTCACCGTATCATACATAATTAATTGTGAAAAAATGGCTTACCAAAAAGTGGACTGTAGATACAGTTATTCGATTTTATTCAAGCATTTTGTTCAATACTTCCGTAAATGTCGACGAAAAAGTCTGCTCCCTCGGTCTCATGGCATTTAATAATTAAAAATATCAATGAAATGTTCGCTTCGGATTGATTAAATTCTTTGTTTGGACGTATCGTAGTTTTATACTTTGTTTAAATGTTGTCCGAACGTGTTGTAGCATGTTTGATTTAACAAGGTTACATCGAACATGGGACTGACATGAGAGTGCAAAAATAAGGGACAATTTTAACTTTTTTACTACCTTTTTGTTGATATATATCATGATACTTTTCGTCGTCAATTCATCAATTCAAGAGCCTTTTTATAGCTATGAGAAATTCTAAATAAGGTTTTTTTTCCAACTCGGCTGTGCGATTTGTGATCTATTATATTAGATCGAATTGTAGCAAAAAGACCAGCAACATTTGGTCCTCTCAAGCCCAGCGAAACACCAAAATTATTCATGATTATTTATCCTCAAGACTCATAGGTGAGCGGAACCACAACAGCTGTACCTCAATAATCCACTTACAGTTTGCCAACTTTGCTAATGATGCCGAATACACGGACAGTTTCCAATCAACAACTTGCATATGCAAATAGCCTGGCTTCGCCCGGATTCTGCGTTATCCCATTTAGTTCCCATTTCGGACCAACATCCGAGCTCCTAATTGCTCGCCCTGTATTAACGATTCGAAGGGTTGAATTTGTAGGGGATAGGATTCCGTTTTGTTTGACTATCGTTTTTTGATTTGGGGGATTTTGGATTGAAAGTTTGAGATATGTGTTCCGTTTATGAATTGGTTTTGATGCATGGAAACTTCGAGAAGCTAGTCCGTGTTTGGATTTATTGTTGTACGTATTGTTAATGGTTTTGTGTTTACTTGCGTTATGTTTTTCTGCTTGAATTGGAATTCATTCGCGTCGAGGTAATTAGGTAATGTTGGTACCTAATGCTCTTAACTTTTTACAGTCTAGCTGATATTGTTGGATGGACTCATTAGACTTGGTAAAAATTAAAAGCAATAAAGAGTTCAAGGTCACAAGAAAAAGTGAGAATGCGATAAATATTTAAAAAAGCCTGAAATTCCATTGAATTACATTAATAATAAACTTCGAACGAAAAAGTCGAGGTACGATTTAATTTTCCTTCTTCGCAATCTTTTATATAATAATGCTTAAAGAGTATTAATCGTTATAAATGATTTATTAAAGAAAATATTATTTTCGTTAGATTCAAATTTAAATTGGAATGTAAGAATGATGGAGTGTTAATCAGATGACTTTATCAGAAGTTTTCTGATTCTGATTGTTAAGATATCATATCACTATAGGTAGATGAAGATGATAAAAATATACCTAGCTTTTACCAATTAAATTCTAATTTAGTATCAGTTTAATTAGTATCAAACCAGCTATTATCTACAAATTAGTAACACGTCAAAGCAAACTAATAAAGACGAGATAAATATCAACATTCTGTATAGCCTATATACCAATAAAATATTTACATACATCTGGCCAATTTAATTCTAAACTCCCTGAGGGTGTAATATATTATTCTGGAGGGGAGAGAGGAGTACAATTGGCAATAAATATGCGTTACTTTGCAATAACATACGAAATGAATGGTTATTGTTAGTGGTTGTGGTTCCATAGTTTGACTAAAAATATGGCCCAATATTTGGGTTGTGTTAAAGCCCTGTTCTTGCATTTCAAAGCTGGGTTCAGACGATTGATTTGTGCGGTTATGATTAGTTTCTATCTTTGGATCAGGTGTTTCTGTTCTGTTCAAGCGTTTTGTATTTACTTGATTAATGTGTTCTGTACATGTTTGCGATGTTCACATTTTCATTTATATCGATGATATGTTTTGTGGTTTAGATTCGTCATTTCTTTTTCTGTTCTAATTTCTGCAATGCCATTAAAGCCTTTGTCAGATTCATTTGTGTCTGTTTCTCAAATGTCCTGTTTGGACCGGCTCACGTACATAGCTTCTAAAACATCGGTTCGCCTTGATTTGATTTGATTGTTCTGTTCCACAATTGCATCGCTCGCGAACCAAACTCCTTTTTCCAAAATTCCTGCAGTTGAAATTGGTTTTCGTTTGTCAGTGGCCTACCTATGTACTATTTTAAGCTACCAATCCATTTTAATGTCCCCAACAATAACGTGCAATGACAAAGAAATAACCACGATCATGAAATAGTAATAAACTAAGAAGAAATAAGTATCATAAACAAAGCCTTTCCAAATAACTAAACAGTAACCGCAATTCCCAAAAAATATAACAAATAATAATAAAATAAAATATACTCGTACTTTTTATTTGTCCCAAAACGCTTATGACAAAATTTTATTGCCTACTTCGGAATAGTGCGAAAAAGGTCACACCTACTCCAAACAACGTTTCAAAACTATAGTTTTGCCCCAGTTCGGGAAATATATTCAAGTCGAACCCGCGGAGCTTAGCGTGATATATGTGCCTTTTAAGCTATCTATGTACAAATGATTTGTATCCTGTATTAATTTTAACATTCCCATGTTTTGTTTTGAATTTTGCCGAAGTAATTATTTTTATTCAAATTGCTACAGAATTCATCAAATCATCAGAGAGGGCTACCTCGTTCCTTGCGGACCAATTTAATTAATAAGCAAAGTTATACAATATGCTTCAAATGAATTCATTATGTAAGTCTATTGAGTGATGTGTAAATAGTTTATGCTATGTATCGTGTTTCATGTTTTATGTAGTATAACTTGCGGTTCAGTGTACATGGTCTCGCAATTGGAGCATTTGCTACGAGACATCATGATATATGGTGACATGTATTAAACTCAAGATGTTAGTTTGTGCGGCTTTGAGTCGTGCCAGCGCATTTACTTGCTTCACTGTGTTTGCATTCAGCTCGACACTACCAAATTTAATAGATGTAGCTACTGATTTTGCTATAAACAATGTTATGTACGAAACCCAAAAATAACCACCAAACGCGGAAGACAAAGTGAACAAATCCATTTTCGCAACAGCATCTCCCGAAAAACGAGAAGATAATAATTTATTATGATGTTTTGACTAAAAGCTTATGAAAGGAGGTTAATACACCTAGACATTATCTTGTCAAGAGCCCTGACAAGGAAAATTCACTTATTAATTCATCAAGATTCCTCCTAAAAACAGATGGGGGTGGCAAAATATGTATTTTTTCAGGAACTTCTTCCTTAGACACCTTCGTCAAACGAATTCACCCTCTCCCGAGATTTTTAAATGTACAGAAAATATCACACTTAATTACGGTCATTTCACGCGGACGTTTAAAGCTTGCCTAAGTAATATTTAAGGGCTTCAAAATCCCTACCTTCAGAAACGACGTTAATGTATTTTGGGAATACGCCTCTGTGGCGAAAATATTTTTTTAATTGAACACAATGTTTCCTTTTTTGTTTCCTTTTATGCCAAGAAATAAGAAACCGTATACATGAAACAGTTTTCCTAATACAACTATTCTTTGAAGACTACATACATAGAATTATTAGATCTTCTGGATCACTAATTGGGTTAGCACATCAAGGATCAGATTCTCTTAGACATAATAGGATTACTTTTGTTTTCGTCTATATTTATATTTTCAGATAATACTATAATATTATCATGAGTTATTGTACGCTCACATAAGAGCTATTCTGAAGTATACAGTACATAAACATGTAGAGAGGCGAAATTTTTCAACCGAGAATTGTATGGCCCACTCTCGCTTCTTTTGACATTCTAATAAGCCTTTTTTCTCGGTCCTTACAATTCGTAACCAGCTGATACAACATTTCCCCTTCTAGATGAGCGTTGAAATACCTATATGGATAATAAAAGTCTATTCGTGTAAAAAACACCTCGAACCGGGATGATTCACTGAGGGATACGAGTGTGGGATAAAAAGAAGTAAATGGACTGACCATTAGTTTCCATCCCTTTCCGTGGGTTTTCTTTAGTTTTATTTTATACTGGCCCGGATCGCGACCCCGGTTGTGGTTTGGTCTATTTCTGGATCGTCTGTGATATTTTGTTTTGAGTTGAAATCTTCCAATACCGCGGAAGGATGGGTAATCAATAACGGCTGTCGGGCTTGATAAATATTTACGAATCAATTTCCAATACTACAATTTTAGGCTTGATGAACACTTTGATAGGCCGTGGAGTCTAAACAATCTTATTTATCTTCAATATCATTAGGAGACAGAGGCATAAAAGGTGTCTGAAATGAGCATTCTAAAATTAGGAAATTATATTTCTGTTCAAGCTCCAGTTTTCTGGATGAAGTGTTAAAATTAATTATTGCCATTTCTATCAATTTTCTTATATCATCAGGTCTTACGCGTACAACCGTCCTGACAGTTTCATTTAATATAAAATAATTTCTTTCTCCCCAGTAAGCAATTCTGTGTCTGCTACTTGATTAATTAACTTGTTAATGTTTTTTTGGGGTTCTTGCTATTCCTTTTTGTGTTGCTTCAAGGATAAATGAAGGGATCGGATAAAATACTACTAATGTTTAGAAAGGCAACAAAATTTTATTGGGTTACGCCGGGAGTAGATTAACGCAATATCTGCCAGAGGGTTTATGTGATGTTTTTGGTGTGGTACAGTTATTAACTTTGTAAATGATTAATCTTATCTACTCGATAGAGTGGAAGTTGTAAAAATAATAGTTAAGAAGGTAGATTACGATGCAAAATTAAGGTTGAAAGGAATCAATAACCTCATGGTCTTTCTATAACTGCACCGTTCTAAAATGAATATTACAAAATTGCAGGAACTAACAATCATGAAACATAAGAACAACACAATATTCCATTCCATAACACTTAAAGCCTATAAGTGCTTTAGTATATTATTACACCAATTTGATAACCCGACCCCTATAACTTTCAATAAACCCCATTTACTTGGGCCACTTGCTTTTTCAAGCACGTTCGAGCACGCTAAAAGTACACGCTCCGTGCTATCGTCTTTATCTCATAAAGTGTCACGTTTCTTTGTACCCCCTATTATAGAATACTAGCGTTTTAAGTCTTCTAAATCATGGGCGGTAGCGTTTTTATCACAATTATTAATCTTTATTTTTGTTAAGATTTTTAGCTTTTCAGTTAGTTAGGTTCTGAACATTCATTTCAATGGCATTTTCACTCATAATAATTACCTAGGACAAATCTTCCATTGTATAATTACATTCCCTAGATACCTGGTACTTCATCCATTACATAATTGTAATATTTCTCCCTTTCCTTTGACTGTGTACTGAAACGTTTCCACTATCGTTGCTATCGTCAACTTCAATATTATCTTAGTTACAACTGTATTGATATTGTCTCGGTCTTCGGACTCAACTATCTTGCTATGATTTTATGTAGTGTTTTTATAATCAATATGTTTATTTCTACTTCATAAATTGTATCTTCTGAAAATTACGGGCTTAATAATCAGGCTTTTGCAATTTTTTATTTTATGCCCTGTCTATATTAGAACTCTAAATATTATATTCTAAGTTAAACCCTTTACGTACTATGTCCTTTGGTAACACAAATAATTATGCTGAGTTCTAGAATGTTGAACTTCTTAGATATATAAGTAGGTAAAGTAATAATAACCAAATGTCAAGGGTTACCTCGTTAACCGGTCTCATTATCAGTGATATATTCACAATTTGACGCCAAGACATTATTAATTAAGCTTTATTTATAACAAATTGGTGCCTTCCTGCGTTTGGAGATAAGTATTATAATTTTGAAGTGATTTAATGTTGAAATTGTGTCGAAGAAACGACTAGCGTGTTACTTGTTACAGAACTGATTTTGTAGACATGATTAATGTGCCCAAAAATATTCTTTAGTTTAACAAAAAAACAAACAAATAGAAGGTTTCAAAAGAAATTTCACGGTACTGTGACCTACAGTTCAGTGTTGTGAATTATATCGTACCCGGATAAAACAATTAAAGAGCTGTAACACTTGACAATCAAGCAAATGATGTTGATGAGGTGAAAATAAGAGCAGGAATGAGCAATTGAGCAGATTGTAAGATTCGTGTTAAGTAAATTGGGTAAATTAATGATCCTTGAATGTGGTTGAGTGAGCAAGCTGTTACATTTGTACGTCATTAGGCTTGATGTGTTGTGCGACTCAAATTGAATCCTTCTGAGAAATATGTCTTAGATGAATCCAATGGACGTGAGAGACCACATAATTGCTCAATTTAAAACTATGGACACATAGCCCTTCACTTTAATCACTCACGTAGTTTTAAAACCTTTAGTTGATCTATGTCTTATAAGTGCCATCATCGACTATTCTAATAGTGTAACTGAATTGTTAAGTAGTGTTCTATCAAGTATTGATTACCCATTAAGTATTTTCTTCAAATGCCACATTATTTTAATAACCTTTCAGTGTGCCCTTTAACATGTTCATTTTTCATGATTTATTGTTAAATGTCATATTTGTAACGCCCATGCTTAAAATAAAGAGGTCATTGAGTAAGGTCATTTGTGTTAACAAGATATTTTTTATTTCATTATTCACCTTTGCTTGTCTTCATCTACATACCTACCGTGGCATTAAATAAATTAATGCTTTTATTTAAGAAAAGTAATTCACTGGTATGTTGATATTAATCAATCACAGGAAGGTATTAAGCCAAAATATTGGAAGACCAACGAATGTATTCATAAATATACAGGATATTTACGCACATATCCGAATTGAAAAGCAACGAACCGAATTGATGATCTCTCATAACTTATACCACATCATTAATGTGTCTCTTTGAGTGAAAATTTTGCGGAAAATGATAAATAACTGTAGTGACGGGAGCCGAATTTTGATGGCCACCCTTTTGTATCGTATCTTGTTTCTGAGTGAGCTTATCCGTTCTTCGTATAATAGTGTGGACATTTGCCTTGTTATCTGAGAAGGGGCTCGGACCGATATCATGGCTAATGGATTTAATGGTGGCAGGACTTGATAGCTGATAAATTTTACATAAGTTTGGGTTGGATTCGTCGGATCTTTGTTGCTTTCAATTTATGAAGAGGTGAGAAGGGCTTAAGATGTCAGGTGCAGGTACTGTTCCCTAATTGGTGTTCCTTTGTTTATCTTGTGTGTTGTTATTTTTAGCATCTTTCTTCCCTACCTTTTCGGTGTTCGCACCGGAAGAGCTTATAATGATGTGTGTTACAAAGTTTGGAGATTTACCTGTCATCACGTTCCGAAGTTTCTCCTTATCTCCAGATCATTTTGATATATCAATTTTTGACGTTATTATAATGTTGGATATTTCCAGAATTACTTTTAAAATTATAACTTTTGACACGCTCTTAAATATCCTCCTTCATTATGATGTGATTTTAGTAAATAGACATACCAATTACATAATCTTCTTCGAGTTTTTTCTATCTAAGCCCTCATATCATTTTATTAGTTTTTAACATCTAATTAACCATTATCAAAAGCAACTAGTTCTCCCACTGTCACCGAAACTATAACATTAAATTTTCTTTATCCAAATAGCTACGGGTTTATAGTAGAAATATTTGTGGAATGCAAATTAATTAATTCGAACTCTCCAATCATCTGATTTACATACCAAAGCTGCGTTATCAAACATACATTTACTATGTATAACTATGAATGTGGTTATTATTGAGATTTTGATTGTATTGCTGGTTTAATGTGTTTGCCTATCGTTAGACTAAACATCATAATCAGAGGTTGTCATGTTTGGTAGATCTGTTTTATGGTTTACCAATGATTGGTTGTGTGTAGGGCTGCCATCTCGAATTTCGCCAAACCCGGACAAACATTTAAAAAACCCGGACATTTGGCGTAAATCGCATTTTTCCCCCGAACTTTACTATTAACATATACTTAAATTCAATGAGGTGCTTCCTTACATGAAAAGTGTCCGGGTTTTCCCCGGACACTTCTTGAAACCCCGACGAGACGACTGAAACCCTGACGGCCCCCGGACGGCCTCCAAACGAGGACAAATCCGGGGAAACCCGGACGGATGGCAGCCCTAGTTGTGTGCAACTCATTAGCAATTTGCCTTTTCATCAAGTTTTACTGCAATTTTATGGACGGATTTTTAATACTTTTTACTATTAACACTATCTTGAAATTGTGGATTTTCTGATATTATGGGCACATTAGAAAAGATTGAACCGTTTTTTCGTTGGAAGCTGTAATTTTTTCTTAGATTCCGTCGAACTATAACATGAAAGCCTAAATATTATGCCATAACATTTATAAGTCGAAGACACTCTGGTCCTCAGGTTAGACTGGAAGCCAACTCCAATGGTTGGAAATGGCAAGGCAGATTGATGAACTTTGTTACTCTGTGCTTATTTTAAAAAACATAAAATGCAAATATTTGCTAACGTTACTTTTTATTTAGATATTTACATAGAGAATCACTGAAAAAGATCCCTCTGTGGTTACAAAATTGTTTTCAGCTTCGAAGAATAAAAACTGTAATGTCACAGTCAGACGCAAAGATAGATTAACTGTCACTTTTATTACTTTGTACTGTTATTTTTCATTCGTCAAAGTAAGTAAAATACTGAAGAGCGTGTATTAAACCCATGTCTGTATTTAGCTTTGGAAGAATGTAATTTTTATTTTGTTAATGAAATGTTAAGAATTTTAGTTCACTTGTCGGTCACCTGTCTTGAAAATTGGGCAACCAGACAGAAAATTCTTAATTACTAACTATTACTAACTAGCTCCCATCAGTGGTTCTACCTGTGTCCTATGGACACTACCTACTATGTGTACCTAGATAAAAAGTAGCTTATGACCTACCTCATTAAATGGATAAATGGGCTAACCCCTATGAACGAAAGTATTTTTTCTGAGATAAGCACCTTCAAGCAAACAAACTCTTCAGCTTTAACTACCATTATAGATTCGTGCACCAAACCAATTTATCTGTCTGTACCAAATATTCCTCTCCGAATATCTTTTATTAAAATATCTTGCACCGACCCGCGGCATGTCACGCCTCAAAAGGCGACTTACGGCGTCCCATAGACTAATCTGACCGTTATCTTCAGAGGTCTACAACAGACCTCTCAGAGGGCATTATCAGTCCCTCCGGCCCTCCATTCAGGGCTCTAAGGCACTCCAATGCTTTGTCCATTATGAAAATTTTCTCCCCAGTTAATATTTTTTTTATGAAGTCGCGTGGGAAGGAATATTTTAGTTAGGAAAGTGTTGAATTACTTAATTAAGGTATTGAGGTATCAGGTGGTCGTTTTTTTGTTTTTTCTTTCTTTGTGAAGATCTGCGGAAGTTTTTGTGAGGTATTGTTAAGGATGAGAATTGAATTGTTAAGTTTTTTGAGGGTTGGTTCCTGTTTGTTGTGCTAATTAGTCTATCGTAGCTTGATGCGAAAATGCGGACGTTATAGGTCAAAAAGAAAACTTCACATCTGTTATTTTTCAACAAGTCCTTTGTAATTTCCGCCAGTTTCCTTATCCATTATTATTATAGTTATGTTAAGATATTTTTTGTTCAGCCACAAAACCCAACCACACGACCATTCCCTAACAAATGCTTGCAATAAAGACGCACCCTTAATTAAACTAGAGTGACAGTTCTAGGGAATAAGGATAATAATATCCCTCGAGGCAGGACAATTACTTATAACCCTCAGAATTTCTAGTTATTAACCCAGAAAACGAGAGCCCATATACATAATTGTATCAAATTAAAAAGAGTTAGCCGTCACCCCCTTTAATTTAGTCGCATTGACCTACAGGCGGTTTTTACAGGGTTGACAGGCAAAAAATGGTAAAAGCTAGTATGTTAGAAATTTTGGGAAAAGGATAATGAATGTGAGTTTGAAAACTATACTGGCTCTAGGAATTATTTCCTTGTAGTATTAGGGGAAGCTTTGCTTCAGTATCGAGCATTTTCTAAAGCGCTTTTAACATTGTTACAAATCATTAAATGAATTTTAATTTCTGGTAGCAGTGATCTTAACATTGTTTTCGGTCTATGTAGATTTCAGCACCACTATTTAAACACAACTGCAAAGAAAAAATAAATAAGGCTCTCTTTAAAAGAGGAAACAGAATCTAAAAAACAGCAAACAAACTAAAAACCCCTACAAATTATATGTATCACATTAAAAACCGGCGCGAATAGGGTTACCACACTTGGCCCCTTTAATTACACGCATTGACCCGCCTCTTTGCGCGAACTTCTCGACGCCCTCACTTCACACTTTTGTGAGACTCATAATAGGGCTGGCTTAAATCATTTTCCGTGGCGAATTAAAAAGTATGTTTGTAAGTTGTATTTAGAATATGTTCTTATTTTGAATTTTGACAGACATTTGGAATAGTAATATTGTTTTTTATTGGAGTTTGATTTTGGAATAGCGTTCCTTTTAGAATAACATTTTGTGGTCATAAGCAATTGATACAAAGAATTATTACTATGACGATAATCGAACCAATTTGAGATGACAGTATATGGCTGGTTATCGTTACAGTTTAATGGTGCGATTTCTTATTTATGTGTAAATTCGTTCATTTCGCTTAATTTCTTATTTATGATTCTTTTCTGGTAGTGATTATACAAGTGTGCTCAAATATCTCGACCAGACTACCGACCTTTGTTTGTTGGGGTTTCCCGACCCCAAAAAGCAATATACATATTTCGTTATTTAGACATTAATTATAACACCAAATGCCAAAAGCCACGATATAATAACAAGATCAAATAAAATCAAAAACACGAAACACCCGACATTTTTATGACTAATTTAAAATGTTAATTAAAAATTTACATCAAAAGATAAAAAGTTCACGTTACAAAATTAAAAATCAAATTCTGTAAAACAAAATTAATTCAGTGTCAGTATGGAGGAACAATATATAAATTTTATTCGACGCACGAACACACATGAAATTAAACAAAGTTTAGCGGTATTAGCATTGTTGAACAAAGTCTGTTAATTAAAAAATAACAATTTCAGTAATGTTATTGACTTTTTAAATTCAAACACCGTTTTGTGAATGAACGGATTCCTCCGAAGTTTTAAAATAACCCTTTCACGGGGCTCGGGTTTAATTTGTTGGAATTAGTACGTTATGTACACGTGTGGAGGAAAATGTTGGCGTTTTTTGCTTGCTTTTCTAAAATAATTTATTATTGACAATATTAAGTACGGTTATACTTTGTGTTATTTGACAAATAAATCTTATTATAAATAATGAAATGGATGGAGAAGCCGAAAATAGACCTCAGTGGCGTGCACTTGGAGAGTCCAGCAGTGGACTGCGATAGGCTGATGATGATGATGATGATGATAAATAATGAATAGGTACGATGAACATATGCAGAAAGAATATCTAGAATTTTTAAACGGATAAAAAAAATGCACAGCGTGTTCGAATATGGAACTTTTTTTTCGTTGGTTTTTGACGTAAAAACCAGCCACCTGTGCTTTTAAGATAAAAAAGGTTTTAGACTATCCTATTTAAATAGAATAATAAAAGCGTTGTTTATTTAATTACTTATTAAAATAAAAGTTTAACTATTAGCATGTCTGGTTTGTAAAATATGTTTAAAATTATAATGAATGGAATTTTTAGATATAAAATCTCGTTATATAATTCGGCTCGTATTCACATTTTGTAAAACGAAGCATTTTATTTTGTTCGTACTTATTGTTATTTTAACTGCTTTTTTAAATATTCACCTCAACATGTTTAATCCGTTTTTAATTTCTTAACAGTTTATTATCGTTTACTTTTTCATAATTATGCAAGTAATTAAATTATTTTTATGCCTCTATCTGTCATTCGAATAAATATTTATTCCGATGTGACAGCTATCAATTAGGTCTTTTAATGCTATTTAGATTGTTTTGCGTCGGCAGTAAATTATAAGAGATCAGTCTATAAATCTGAAATGGTATATTTGCGACTTTTTGCCAATTTATGTCTAAGATCACGATTTTATTATGTGTGATAACAATAATTTTATTAAAAAAATACCTTTGAAAGAACAGTAAAAGAAAAAATATTTTGTCCATAATATAACAGAGTATTGTTTTTTGTTTCAGAATCCTGTTCAAAACAATAGGAACAAAGGATGTAAGTAAGACTTATTTAGACAAAATAAAAGCCAGGAATTCCTTCAAACGTATGATGCTTACCTTTTTAAACGAACCATACTATTGGCCAGACCAAGGAAAAGAAATTAGTTCAGGTGGGCCCCCTCATCCGCTTCGCCGGTCAACCGTTCAATTGAATGAATTGAATGAATCGAACGAATCGTTCCCTCGATCGGGTACGCGAATTCGATAGTTAACGACAACATTCCATTTAACAGTCGGTCAACCCTACATCGGATTAAGCAGTCCTAATTTAGAGCCTATTCCTTTGAGATTAAGGTCCGCTATTTTGGCGACACTTTTTTTCGGGGGCAACGTTAAAATTGTTTCCAAAGGGAGTTTTGTGATGACTAAAGAATTGATTAGTCACAATGTTTTATTACTTTATTGGAAAATTCCAATTGTTTTTCGGTCTTTTTTAGGGAAAGTTGCTTGTTGGGTGGTAAATACTTGTTTTTTTAAGGCCACTGGGTCCCCTGCGGAGGAACACCGAAGCCGACCAATTTTGTACATTGAACAGTATGCCTTTTCTTAAATTCCTTTTTACTTTGTTCGGAGCGCTTTGTTTTTTAGGTCGAAAGAAATTAATGTGAAAGGGAAGACCATTTTTTAGTACTTTAGTAGCGGATAAGTAACTTTTATTTTATTGCTGAAATTACTAGATGAATACTAAAGCTTATCTACACGATAAATCACATAAATAACTACGAAGAAGATGAACTTTGACCTATCAAAAAAATGAGATGTTATCTAGGTAAAAATAAGCTGTTCTCAAGACATGGTAATATCTGAAATTGACAAGCTTCTACGCAGTCTCAATATGTTTTTCACGGCACTTGATTTTCAATTGTTTCTTGTAAGATCACGTAGGCAATATTCGGTGACATACTTGAAGTCTTACTGTCGGAAAATCTAGTATCATCATTATCCTCCGAGCCTTTTCCCAAACTATGTTGGGGTCGGCTTCCAGTCTAACCGGATTCAGCTGAGTACCAGTGCTTTACAAGAAGCGACTGCCTATCTGACCTCCTCAACCTAGTTACCCGGGCAACCCTAAATCTAGTTTCATGAAGTACAAGAATTTGTTTTCAATATTTAAAAGAAAGACAAATAAGCGTCATAGAGGTGTTCAAATTTTATTGATGGCACCTATTGAAACAGATATACAAAAAACTGATCATAAAATATAAATATCAACTGCTTCTTTTCTCTCTCACTGTTGGAAATAGAGCTACACTTAGGACTTTTCAATCCACCATTTTCCAGCACCTATCGTAGTGCTAAATAGTCTTCACTACGTGAGAAATTTATGTATATTAAAAAAATATTTTAGTGGCACAAAACAGAGTTGTTAATTTGTAGGTATAATGTCATCATTAGGTTGGTTCCAAAGTCAATTAGAACATGTTCAGTAATTACTTTATATCGTTTTTTGATAAAAAGTTACTAGATGACATTGACGTGATGTTTAGAGTACCCATGCGTTTTTTTTATTTGAAGTTATAAGAATAAAATTCATATATTATCAGGGCATCTAAAGGAGACGGCACGAACGTTAAATAATACATTTGCATATAAATTGTATGGAAAGGGACTGATGTCTACATAATTGCTATTTTCATAACTATTTAGCGTTTTTAAATAAAAATGGCGTCGAAAATTTAAAGAGTTTGATGAATTGCGTCTGATGAAGTCTTTTTGAGTAAAGCGAAGTCAATTAAGTTGGGCGTATACGAAAATGTTTTTGTTAGTGTGTTAATCAGTACTTAAATAGTTTACTATTGGAAATCTGACAATAGTTTTATCTAACAAAGCCTTTGCAAGGTTTTTCATTAATTAAAAGAAGTTTTGATCAAGTAAAAGAAAGAAAAGTATAATTGAATATGTAAATTATAAAAAAAATGTGTATTGAAACAAAACATTCAATTATGCAATTTGTAATCAGAATGTTGAACTTGATAACAAAACATAATTCTGACAGCCATGCCACCAAAAACTGCCTTCAAAATCTATTTAACATCAAAAATGACGTATCAACAATCTACATAAACGTCGTAGTTTACCTTACAAGCCATTATACGTCAAAACCGCGTAATATCAATGTCTCATCACGGTGTTGGAGAGAAAATTGCGCTCCAACGTCACTCAAAAGCAAAGTGCTTCAAAGGGCAACATTTTAGCGTCAAAATAAATTTACCCTTGAAAAGGGGTAATTCTATATTTTCTGGAGAATGGAACAAATTCTCCTTTCTCAGTTTAAAAGCTCTTACTTGTGATATTTTGGAGTTTGAATTTTAATAGGGTGTTTAATTGATGATCTGATGATGTTTATTGGATTCTCGCCACAGAGTGTCTTTGGTTAGCACGTGTGCCTAGAATTTTCAGCTGTTTTAAGTGTTTTGGTGAACTTTTGTGACTTAGTTTTGTGTTTGTGTGTTGTCTTTGTGTTTGTTACCAGTGGTGTGTTGTTATTTCGGTAACTAACCAGTTTTTTACTAGCATAATGGATCAAAATAAACCCCCCGATCCCGATCCTCCCGACATCTCTGCATATGCTCCACTTTCCCCCAACTATCCGCTATCCCAACTCGCTGATGTTGCTTGCAGCATCGCGGACTCCCAGACCCTATCAACCTCGAATACCAGGAAACGCTCCGGAGATGATGCCAACATTGGCGTGTCAACCCCGCCATCGAAACAACAAAGAAACCTAGTTGGCCGCAGCAGGTACTCTGCTACTGATAAGGCACCTTTTATCGTTCATGTCTCTCGATTGGAGCCCCAGCCTAACGCCGGTACCTCTCTACACCCTGTTACTTTCGGAATATTCCTACAAAAACATAACATTACTAATGTTGTCCGTGATGGTGTTAAAAAAGTTGGTAGGAACCGTGTGTCTGTAGAGTTTAAATCCCCTCAGGATGCAAACTCATTTATTATCAACAGCATTTTACATAAGAACTGCTATGTTGCCTCTATCCCCACTTTTAATATAACTAGGATGGGAGTTGTGACTGGTGTTCCCACAGATTTAAATGAAGAGGAAGCCCAAAAATACTTACAGGTCCCTTCAGGTTGTGGTGAAATCCTGAAAGTTCGTCGCATAAGCAGGAAAGTAGTTATTGATGGAGTGACTGTATTCAAGGCAACAGAGACATGTGTACTTACCTTTGATGGCCAAGTATTACCTCAAAGAGTATTTTGCTGTTACACCTCCCTTCCGGTTCAGCAATATGTTTATCCCACCATCCAGTGCCGTAAGTGCTGCAGGTTTGGTCATGTGGAACTAGTGTGTCGGTCCAAGCCTCGCTGCAGTAAGTGCGGCCATGATCACCCTGGTGATGGTTGCAGCACTTCTGAGGCGGAGGCATTCTGTGTGCTCTGCTCAGGGAATCATTTTGCAAATAGCAAATCATGCCCGGAGTTGGGTAGACAGAAGGCCATTAAGACGGTTATGGCTGAGAAGTCCCTTTCATATGCTGAAGCTAGCAAATCTGTCCCACTTGCTTCTCGCAATTATGCTAATGCTGCAAAAGCTATTCCCGTCCCCACTCAGTCATACCGCAAAACTGTTTTCCTTAAGCCAAAGACCCATGCCCCTCTATCTCCCTCTTATGATAAAGCTGCCCATCAGCAGATTATTAACTCCCCTGCACCTTCACAGCCTGATGGCTGCGCTCTGAATAACCCATTCATTGATAGTAATGTTTCCTCAATAATAGATATACTTATTAAACTTCTTTCTACAATTCTATTCACCAATAATACCCAATTACCGTCCAACGTTGCCTACCAACTAACTAACCTTTTATCAAATATTAGAAATGGCGCCTCGCCAAGTATTCCTTCAATGGAATGTGAGGAGCGTGTGGCATAAAAAGCACGACCTCATATTCCTCCTCAACAAATTCAAGCCTCTGGCTTGCTCTGTAGCTGAGACTTGGCTCACCCCGAGTCTCAGTTTTAATATACCACTATTTAATATTCTCAGATGTGACAGATCTGATGGCTATGGAGGGTCGGCTCTCCTTGTTAATAATCGTGTCCCCCTCTCCACCTTGACTCTTCCGGTTCTGGATGGTGATATGAATATAGTTGCGTGTAGAATTGAGGGTATCACTGTTTTATCCGTGTATATTTCCCATCCTCAGCGTAGGTTTTTAACCACCATTAGGGACATTTTGAATAACATAGTGGGACCTGTGCTCGTCATGGGTGACTTCAACTGTCACCACTTTAGATGGGGTTCCAATCGTTGTGATTCGTTTGGGGAAGGTTTAGTAGAAATCTTGGATGATTTAGACCTTTGCATCTTAAATGATGGTAGCCCTACTCGTAGATCCCTTCCAGGACAGCAAAAGAGTTGTGTAGACCTCACATTCTGTTCAGTAGAGTTGGCGGCATCAATTCATTGGGAATGTACTACTCTGACGCATGGTAGCGACCATTATCCCATTGTTGTAACTTTAATTAATAAAACTTATTTAGAGAAAACGTCTCCTCCACTATTGAAGTACAACTTGTCCAAACCTGATTGGTCGAGGTTTGCATCTTTACTGGAGGAGAAAATTAGTATGCTTCCAAATTTAACTTCAAGTTTTCAAGATTCTTCTGGTCACTGCCATGCTAAGAGCTGCTACGATGGCTTTATCTCGGCCATTACCTCAAGCGCAGACTCTACCTTTCCGTTGCGCAACTGTGCCAGAAATAAAATCCCGTCACCCCCGTGGTGGGATCAAGAATGCACATCGGTTATTAAAGAAAGAAAAGAGGCCGAAAAACAGTACAATGATGCGATGAATAGCGACAATCTTATACGGTACAGACGAGTGTTAGCTCAATCTCGGCGGCTTCTTCGCAAGAAGAAACGCCGCGGTTGGGTTAAGTTTTGCACTTCTCTATCCCCTTCCACTCCCATTTCAGCAGTTTGGAAGAGCATTAATCGTTTCAGGCGAGGCTGCTCCCCATCTATCTCTTCCCCTATCTCGAGAGAAACTGCTGAATCCTTTTTTGACAAAATAGCTCCAGCCTATGTTCCTTCTTCCTCAGAACTTCTGCTCCCGCCTGTAAATATTGTGGATGATCCTATGAATGAACCATTTTCGTTAGAGGAACTTGATACGGTATTACGTCATGTTAGGGATTCCGCCCCAGGCATAGACGGCATACCGTACTCATTTGCAGTTCATTTTGGTTTTGAAGCAAAAAAATATTTTTTAGGAATAATAAATTATTGCTATCAATTTGGTTGGGTTCCTGAACAGTGGAAAGCTCAGATAGTAATTCCCCTTTTGAAGCCCGGCAAGACTGCTGATGATCCGAATGGCCTTAGACCAATTGCTTTGTCCTCAGTGTTGGCCAAAATATTGGAACATTTAATTAAAAATAGACTTGAGTGGTTGGTGGAGTCTAGGGACCTACTGCCGAGTAGTCAGTTTGGCTTTAGAAAGGGGCTTAGCACCATGGACAGTGTGGCAATTTTGGTTACTGATATCCGTACAGCCTTTTCCAAAAATGAATCCGCTGTAGCCACTTTCCTTGACATCTCTTCCGCATACGACAGCGTCCTTCTTCCAGTTCTCAGGCAAAAATTGCAACAGCTGAGGATTCCGGGTAAGATGGTACAATGTATATGCGCACTCCTCATGTCTCGCTCTTTGATGCTCAGAGTACAGGGGGAGGTATTTGAGGTGAGACAGACGTGGAAGGGCCTTCCCCAAGGCTCAGTTCTAAGCCCCCTACTATACAACCTGTATACAGCAGACATTGGCTCCTGCCTTAATGCTGACTGCCACCTTTTACAATACGCTGACGATCTAGTGTTGTATGTAGTTAATCCATCTATTACGGACGCTGCCTCATCTCTCTGTCTCTCCCTGGACTCTCTGCACACATGGCTTTTGGACCATGGTCTCTCGTTATCCGCCCCAAAAAGCTCGGTAGTGATTTTTTCCCGAAAACGACTGATCCCTCAGGTCTCAGTTAACATTCAAGGACAAGATATTCCCATAGGTAACAAATCAAAATTTTTAGGCGTTTTCTTAGACTCAAAATTATCCGGGATTCACCACTTTAATTATTTGATCAAAAGATGCGAAAGAGCAATCTCTATCCTAAAAGCTCTCGCTGGTGTCTGGTGGGGGGCCCATCCCTTCACTATGAAACTGGTCTACAATGCCTTAGTCCGCAGTATCCTGGACTATGGGTCACACTTGGTGATTCCAAGCAACAAAGGTGCCTTGGCCGGTTTAGATAGGATTCAGTCTCAATGCCTTCGAATCATCTCAGGTTGCATGAAGTCGTCGCCTATTAACGCCTTGCAGGTCGAATGCGCTGAACCTCCATTAGACCTGAGACGTCAGTACCTCGCTTCCCGTTTCCTATCCAGGGTTATTCCCAAGTCATCTCACCCCCTCATCCCAAAACTCAGAGAGCTTGACACTCTTTGTCACAGCTCCAAATATTGGGAACACAAAGAAATTCCCCTATTCCTAAAAGCATATCGGTTTTTTCAAAATTTAGAATCCCCCATTGCTCCACATCCCAGACTTCCTTTATTTAATTACCCTTATGAAGTACTTTGCTTCACCCCTAAAATATTCTATAACATTGGCATATCCAAAAACTCCCCATCTGCAAATTCGGCCTTTAATGCGGTTTTGGGTGAACGATGGATTGGGTTTCAAAAGTTCTACACGGATGCTTCCAAATCAAATGGTGGCTGTACTGGAGCCGCGGTTTACTATCAGAATTCTAAAATAATTTTGAAATTCAGATGTCCGAAGGAGTCTTCTGTATTTACAGGCGAGTGTGTGGCACTATTGGAAGCTTGTCGTTTTATAGAGTCCCATGAGATCAGCTATGGAGTTATCTTTACTGACTCCCTTAGCTGTCTCCAAGCCATATCCCAGAATCCCTTTAGAACTAAACTCCATTGTCCTATTGTCCTGGATATTAAAAAGTCCCTTTTCTCCTGCACTAGGCAAGAGAAAGAAGTACACTTAGTCTGGATCCCTAGCCACTGCGGTATAGCGGGCAATGAATGTGCCGATGCATTGGCCAAAGATGCGTGTTCATCTGAGTCCGCTGACCTTGCACACTTCTCCCTTCAAGGGCATGACCTGCTAAACCTCCCTAAATTGAGTCTTGAGACCTCGTGGCAGGAATGGTGGAACATCTCAGGCAAAAGGAAGGGTAGTTCTTATTTCGCCATTCAACCGGTTGTAAAACCAAAACCGTGGTTTTCTAATTTCAAAAAATACCCTAAACGGGTAATTTCAGTCATGTGCAGAATTCGGTTAGGTCACTGCTGTACACCGGTCTTTCTGCGCAAAATTCGGGTGCAGGATTCATCCCTCTGCGAGTGTGGACTGGATGAAGGTACCCTGGACCATATATTTTTTGACTGTCCTATCAACTCATCCTTTGATTTATATGGTCGTCTCCACAAACTTAAAATTCCTCTCCCGACTAACTTCCGTTCCCTCCTATCCCACTCCTGTCCAGAACTGCTCCAGATGCTGTTGATGTTTATTAATCAAAACAATATTAAATTATAAATTGTGGCCTATATTTAGGCCACAGTTTGTATGGTTGTGGTATATATTATATGTTATGTGTTACTAACATTTTGTTGTTGTTTTTATATATGTAAATATATTTCTGTTTGTTTCAGTGCCGTCCTACTAACACATTAAGTTACACAAGATCGGCCACAGCACCATCTTAAGTCAATATATATATATATTTTTTTTTTTTTAATTTATTTTAATTAAAAGCACTTCTTGCTTCTCATCCCACTTGTCATTGGCAGAATCGTCGAAATTGACATCGACACGGATTGCCATATACAAAAATAGAATAGAATAGATGATGTTTATTTTTTCTTAACTCTTTTGATAATTCCTTCTTTCTTTATTAGGTTCTAGATTTCTACTGATATCTGGCAACAATTCAATAAAATAAAAAAATATTTAAGTTTGTATTTTAAATTATTCGAATTAGCTACAAACAAAATGATAAAAAACTAAAAAGTCGCTATTACATTATTTTTTTTAATCAAATTAGTTCTAGCATGCAACGGGTTTTATTTTTGTTTCTAGCACTATCAGATATGTGATACACATTAATCCACATATGTATACCTACTATTATAACATGTAGGTATATGTATTTTTTTCCTAAAATTAGATCGACTTTGGTAATAAAATATTTAGAACGTATAGTAATTCCAGTTGTAAATGTCAGGACGGAAATAAACTGGCGCCAGGTACTTCGTTAACATGATGTTTTCTGATTTATTATCGACACAATAATCAGGATCTTAGTGGGATCTTTGAAATAAGATACCTTCATGGTATACATAATTATAATAACTTGTAATTTTTTGTGAGCCTTATTGATATACATATAATAAATTATAGAATAGATAGATAAATGTGTCAAAGTATTATATTTCTTTTTGTCTTTCGTAAATTACCAGTTTTTAGAGCACTATGCACTATGGCGGATTTTCCGGAAAAAACCAAGACATATAACCCGTCCCGCGTACGAGTCGAGTGGTGTCGCGCGGAAAATCCGCCAGTGTGAAAAAGCTGTTATGGTCCGAATTGTTCTTATAGAGAATAGTGACAAAACCATAATAATAAGTGCACCACACTATTTAAATTTTATCTCTCTTCTTAGTATTAACACACATAATCCAATCTAATTTCATCCGGATTTAATTACAAGTTATCGCTCAAGACCAAATGAGGCCGCCATGACACTTTTCATTACGAAATTGGCCACTCTACTTAAATGTTTTTTTGTTGTCATATACACGACAAGGGATTTAATTACATAATGTAAAAATGCTTTAAAAATAATGATAACGATTAAAATGCCATTAAACATTTTCTAATTTTGAATGCAAGGGAAACTAGGGCGGTATTAATAGCTGTATGTTTTGGTATGGAAAATAGGGTGACGGACAAATGTTTGATTTTGAAATGTCTTTGTGTTAGTAATGTTACAAAAATTAAAACGCAATCTTATGATATCAATTCAATTGGTAGCAAATTCATTAAGTATTATGAATTAAGTATTTTCCAAATAACATTAAAAAGGACTCAAATTATTTCATAACAGAAAAAAGCATTTTTACGTTACGATTCGAATTGTGGGAATAAATACATAAGATTGCGATATTTTTAGTGAATTCAGTATGCTAATTACTAGTTGATTTAAACATGTTGAAAGCCATAAAGATAAACCATACATTTGACACAGGCAGGACTATTGTAGCCAATAAGCCTGATATAGTGGTGATAGATCGATTAGCGCGCTGCGCGATGATAATCGATGTCGCCGTGCCGCATGACGAGAACCTCGTGAAAGCAGAGAAAGAGAAACAAATAAAGTATCTCGACTTAGCGCACGAGGTTGTCGCCATGTGGAGTGTCGACAAGGCTGTTATTGTGCCGATTGTCGTTACGGCCAATGGTTTAATAGCCAAGAGCCTCGACGAACACCTCAGGAGGCTCTCGTTGGGCGGCTGGATCAAGGGACTGATTCAGAAGGCAGTACTCCTTGATACGGCACGTATTGTGAGGAGGTTTCTGTCTCTGGGACCCTAACCACCGGTACCTTGGACCCTGTGCCCGATATCGGTGGCAACCTATTTTTTATATTTATATTTTTAAATGTTTTTTATTTTTATATTTAATATTTAAAAATGTAATAAATATGTGCAAGAATAAATAAATAAAAAAAAAACATACATTTTAATACTTGAAACCAAATAAAATAATAAAACAAAAGACTGAGACAGATTTTATAATCACGGACACACATTAAAATGCGCTCACAGTCACACACACACAATGACAAAATCGCACACACATACATAAACATGTCAGTAGCATTCAGTAGGCTAAAATAACAAGTCATTTGGTTATTTACTCGATGTTCCGAGGTTAATACTACTACTCATCTCAACTTATTTTTTGTATCAATTTTATATTTATTTTTCTTAGAATCGAGTCAAGGTTGTCAAGGCCGGATTCCGGTTGACGACCTACCATTAAATTTTTATTAAAAAATGTCGTTAGCAGGTGAGAAACAGGCTCTTTTAAGACGATATTCATTAATGAAAATTTTTATTATTGCTATTGGAAATATTAATAAAACTAACGTGACTAATGACGTATTTTGCTAAATGAACGTTAAAATATTTCTGCAAAATAATACTGGTTAGTTGGTATTGGTAAAAATAATATTCTTGCTAATGAATTAAATATGAATAAACTGTCACAAAGTTTCTTAAAAATCTCAAAGTTTTCTGACAGTTCTTTGCTTGAAACTTTTCAAAGGTCATTGAAATAACTTTTATTTACTCGTATAAATTTCTTACAATAAGGCATTTTTCGTACATTTTTTATTATTAACTGACCAAGTGATCACCAATGCACATATTTCAATACTATTTCAATTCCACCATGTTGTAACCATTTAACTAATTCTAATCTAAGATCCCTCGTGTTTTACGACAACTGGCACCATAGACACGAAATATTGGCCATTTTGAAATAGTTTTATCTATTTTATGATCTCGAATGATACCGTCAAAGATAGGATTATGTTAATACTAGCTGCCTTATCTATGAGTTAACATTAACTTTGCATGTGTTATGATGTTCGATTATGTTCAACTCTGGTAGTGTATGGGCGCCTGGTACTTTGGTGTATTATATGTACTTTAGTGGCGATTTTAACGTTCATTTGAATCAGAACTATAATTTCAAGAAAGGTTTTTTTTTTGTTTAATTTTGCTTTTACAACGTCCAGTTTTCTATAACCTAGGAAAATATTTTGAAACTATAAAATATTACACTTAATATTTTTATAATATTGTCAGCATCAGGTCACTAAACAGATCACTTCAAATCCTTTTATAATTTATGACGATATCAAATTCATAATTACTGAACAGGTGCATACAAAGGCTGTATCATGTAGCTAACGAGTAAGAATGCTTGTTGCAACATGCTGTGACAAGCCCAACAATAGTCTCTCTCAAACAGCAGGAGATATGTTCAAAGCTGTGTTTGTAGCAAAGGAAGAAATATCCACCACCCACGTTTTTAATTAGTGAACAAAGTTCACGCTGCGCTCCTTAAAGAACTTAAGGAAATAAATACAGTATTTGGTCATTTGATTACTGAATAGGCATTTGGTTGATGGCAATGATGAATGTGATGAAGATTGGAATTTATGAAAAGGTGACTGAGATAAAGAACTTGATTTTGCACTTATGGTTATTGACATGTGACATTTGATTTTAGTAATAGCAGCAACAAACGAGACTGCCGATCAAAATCTAAAGAGCAATATTAACACACGAGTAACAATTTCTTTGAATTCGAGTGAAAATCATTCAGAATAACATCTAGTATAATTCTACCTATTTCTCATAAAACTTATTGATATCAACACGAGCGCAACGGAAGAAGCTTATTCTAGAGAAAATATGAGCTACATGCTTTTTATACTGAGACAGCCAATCCCCCGAGATGTAGGAGGGAATATCATTCATGTTTTTTATTCAATCGGCAGAATAATAATGTTATGAAGACATGTAATCCTTGCCAAAAGGACGGAGAAATCTTGGAACAAATACGAAACTATATAATTATGGAGGATACTGGTTATTTCTGTCCCATGAGGCAAACCTGACTCGTGTCCAAAAGGGAGACTTTAGTATTTATCTCGACGTTGGTAGTACTAGCGAAAGTTGGTGACTTAAAAAATAATAGTTTCTTAGAAATACTACCAAAGCTTTAAACAAAAAATACTTGCGTATCTAAAACTCCTATATCTGAGATACTCTAAGTAAAAAACACAAATTGGCCTAAAATAAATAAACCAGTACTTCGAGGTCGAGACCTTTGCCTCAGGGTGATGTAGTAAGCCCTCTAAAAACGGATTCCACTATTTTTGGGACAAGATAAGCTCAAAAAACAGTGGGATCACACTTTGATTTTGATGTCGACAAAGTATTTCTTATTTGTGTACCGCTATGTTAAAAGGGTACATTATTTCTCCATTTACTTGTAACCATTTTTTTTGGTATTTTATATTGTTTACTAGAGTCATCTGTAACTGCGAGCTGTTTGATTTCCAGCAAATATAAAACCTTTTCATCCCACCATCTCGGAAAGACTAGTTTTACACTTCGATATCTGAGCGCAAAAGCCGTTTTTATCCTCTAGAGCGGCAAAGTGATTTGAATTTAGAACATCGTGTGCAATACTCCATTTGTGACAATCTTGATAAGACTTTTCAAACAAATACATATTAAACAAATAAAATACTGCTTAAAATAATTATATTAATATTCAATTAATTAAGTAATTTTTATTATTGTTTTTACATCGATTTTTAACCTCGTTTCATTTTTAAACTGAGTTTTCAAATAAATGAACTTCAATAGGTACCTACTTCTTTTTAATTCGATACTCATATGTGCGCGCCATTTTGTTTTTTTTTTGCATTTAGTAATTTCCTCGATGAGGTGGGATGAAAAGTTACGTGTTGCACTCGAGTGCAAAGATTTTTCACCTTGTGCTCTTTTGATTCCCTCGCTATCGCTCAGGATTCTAATTATTGAAACACTCGCTACGCTCGTGTTTCAATTTTAGAATCCTTCGCTTGCTCGGTCATCAAAATTGAGCCCTCGGTTAAAAAGCAACTTTGCACTCTTGTATAACAAATAACTATTTTCTTTAAAAGGTAACAAATTTTATGGCTTAAATCCATCCACCCGATCATCACCTTCTAAGCGGTAACAACAAAAATTCAATAAGCATGTAACCGAACGCCTCGGCGAAGTCACAGCGCGCGTTCTTTTCGCTCAAGTTTGAGCAGCGAAGTTGCGCCCGGGGGCGGCGCTCTAACCTTTGTTCGACGTCTGATTGCCTTGTTCTCCAGGGAATCGAGATTTGAATTTATCATTAGTACTCTCCCTGCTGAACTCGATGCGGTTGGACCGCTCAAATATTCAGTAGCACCGCTTGTTTCCAAAGCTTTTTGTTTTTGATGTTCCTCAAGGCCCCCAAATTTGAAATTCTTGGAGAGTTCTCGAAATTTCGTATCAATTTCATCCAGTACTGTTTTTATTTGAGCGATTTTGTTATTGAAGTTTTAAATGAGATTATTGTTACGAATGAATATTACGAGTATCTCTGTGGGAACTAACGACTGAAATCGGAATACTGTTGTGTCAAAGAGATTTTCGCTATTGAAGAAGTAAGTCTGTGTGTATAATTCTTATTCAAATCTTAATGTGAACTGAGGCGAAATATTTCATCTTTAATCAAATAGAAACTTGATAAAGCTATTTATGGAACCAAGGAAAAGTTGGAATGATTCTAACCCTTTCCGTGTTCAACCGTTAAATCATCGCGGCAAACTTATTTGACAGTGGTAAGTTTGTCACAAATCAGTTTCTTTGGAGTTGATTATTCACACGCAATAATTTAGCGTGGGAACATGACATCCACAAGTGCGGCGAAACTGTGACAAATATTTGAATGACATGCAACATTTCACATCCCCGAAGTAGTCACGCTATACAAATACACATACATATTATGTGAACCGATTTGGAGTAATTGGAGGTTGTTTGCTTGGTTGCCTTGCCTTTGTGATGGGGTATTGGCAATTTAGAATCGATAATATTGCCTAGGGGCGTTATCTAATAGCTTTTAGCTATTGACATCTTCCGATGAAGCAGAAGCTGAATTACGTTAAAAAAAATCATAACTGTTATGAATCACACATTGCTTCCATAGGAGAAATAGAAAACAAATAGCAATATTTACATCATTTCACAAATATCCACTACCGAAACAAATCACAAAGGGTTCAACCGTCTCACCAATAAGCCGAGGAAATAGCCAAGATTACCACAGAGATTACTGCTTCCAGTACAAAAGGAAAAACAACCGTGACTATACCTCAGAACATTATTTCTACAACATTCCCATCCGCGCGATCAATAGTAATCTGATTGCCATTAGTTATATCGTTCATACTATCATAAGGAAAAACTTGCTTCGAATATTTTTCGTCCGTTTCGGTTGAAACAAGATTTGTTTTCTACTTATTGTTTGGAAAGATTGCCAAGTTTTGTTTTGGAATGAAGTGAGGAGGAGGTGATTACAATACATTATCATTCTGTTTGTGTTTCTTTGATTTGTTGATGTATTCTATTTTACTGGAATCTTACTGGATCTTTGACCTAGTGATGATTGAGTGAGAGTGAGAACTAGCGTTGCAAAATTTTAGTAAAATATGGACCAAAGTTTATCGATCATTTTTTGGGATCAGTAATCTGGCTAATCCTAACTTTGACCTAATGCTTCCAGTTCTACCATTTCACGGTAAAGAACCAATTTTTGTATGGTGTTATCAAAGATTAGAGTCTTTTATCATACCACAAATAAAGAAAGCTTGATCTGCAACCATATGCACCTGATCCAAAGATTTGAATCCAGCTCAAACCCAAGCACGATCTAATGGGAATACAATCCCATCTTATTCCCATCCGATACGCCTCAAATTTTAAACTCAGCATAACTGGTGGGAATCGTACAACTTAGGAAAAACGTGTGCAAGGAATTTTAAAAATTTCATCTTTCGCGTGTAAAGTTGTGGGGAATAGTTTTTGATTTATCTTGAATTGCGGTAGTTTGGTGTTGATGGTGAGTAGCACCTGCATCATCCATCTTTGGTTTGAAAGCATTCGATGGATTCAGGATCCAACATGAGCTATTTACTAATTCTAGTTGGATCAATCCTAGTTCTGCGTATTTCCTAGTCTGCTTCAACATGGATTAGAAAAATTGGAACTGTTTTTGAACATCTTTGAAGTGACCCAGAATAGTAGATAACACCTAAAATATAAATAGATGATTTGCAAGGAGTATACGTTGCCCAAATAACTAAAATATGGTCATACCAGTGTGCCAACTCCTGATTAAAGCATAAACTCCAAAATTAACATCCAAACTCACTTTACTACAACATAAATATCGGAAGGCCATCAAAATCTATCCCATATGAAAACATGAAAAGTCAAACCACGTATAATCCGGCTAAAATTAATCAAACATGACACTACCATTGAGGGTCCCATTAATCCGGGCGTTTCATTTTAATATGTATGTAAAATTTCAAAATCAATTAATATTCAAATAGAAATTTTATCGGTAATCAATACGTTTACGGAGTTGGGTATTTATGTAAATACGTAATAGTGTCGTTCGGTGTGACGCTGGGTAGTGGGGATAGGTTGGTTATAAACTTGTGAACTTTAGGTGGATTATAAACTAGGTTAGTGTAGAAGATGAATTTCGTATATTTTATCAATCTATACTTCTATACTAATATTATAAAGAGGAAAACTTTGTTTGTTTGTTTGGTTGTAATGGATAAGCTCAAAAACTACTAGACCGATTTTAAATATTCTTTCACCATTAGAAAGCTATATTATCTGCGAGTAACATAGGCTATATTTTATCCCGGTGCGGGCAGTAGCTAAGTTTGTATGTACTTTCTAAGTATATCTTAGACACCACTGACTGTGTTTCGGATGGCACGTTAAACTGTAGGTCCCGGCTGTCATTGAACATCCTTGGCAGTCGTTACGGGTAGTCAGAAGCCAGTAAGTCTGACACCAGTCTAACCAAGGGGTATCGGGTTGCCCGGGTAACTGGGTTGAGGAGGTCAGATAGGCAGTCGCTTCTTGTAAAGCACTGATACTCAGCTGAATCCGGTTAGACTGGACGCCGATCCCAACATGATTGGGAAAAAGGCTCGGAGGATGATGATGCGGGCAGTAGCTCCCACGGGACGCGGGTGAAACCGCGGGAAAACGGCTAGTGATAAATATGTTAAAAAGGGGAAAAATATAGACTCTTAGTTGTGTGCTATGGTGAAAAATACTTCACTAATTTTTGTGACGCAATCAAGCTAAACCGGTTAGAGCGATTGAGATAAAATTTCGCACAGAGATAGGTGGTAGTTATCCGAGAGATGACAGTAGTGCCCGGACGCGAGTGAAGCCGCGGTCGGAAGCTAATTACATATCATTGAATTAAAAAAACTAAATAGACTTATTCTATTAAGAAAGTGTGATATATCCTATCTACGTTTAATTTTTGCTGGGTAGGTATTCATTCAATAGATATCAAGGGATACTTATTGTCCTATTTTTACACTAATTCATTCTCATAGCTCAAACAGCCAATACACAACAAGATCCAGCCTTGCCGTTCACTCAAAGATCTCATTCAGTCATTCATCCATTCATCTCGGTCGGAAACTGTCCTCTATACTCTATGGACTTCAACCACAGACTGCGTATCGAACAATCTAGTTAATTCTTGTGTTATAGATCGAAGCTACATTATGGTATAGTGCCTACTAGCTTACATTCAAATTCTGAAGGCCTAGTAGGTATAAAGTAATTGTGTGCAAAAGTATGTTCAAGATATAGTAAAATAGAAAATGGCCTATTTTCTGAATGAAGGCATTATTTATTTGTTTGGTTGGATAACTTTTATCAGAAAAATAATGATGATAGTTTGAAAGGTTTTGGAAACAAACGCCAAGCTATCGAAAATAAATAATAAGAATAAAAATGTTCAGTGTTTATTTTCAATTTGAATTATGAAATATTTGACATTATTATAGGAGATTTTGCGATTGCAATTATTTATGAATTTCGGCTTGACACAGCATATCTGTATCGATATTTCACAAAGGCTGGTCAAGCTAGCTTGTAAAAGTATTTTAATAATAAGACACTGGGTATATCTAATAACATAAAAAATCTGTAAATCCCCAAATACACAGGTTTAGCGAACGAAGAATAAAATGAAGCAATAATATCTATAATCCAATAAAAATACACGGTTTTTCGATAAGTTCTTAGAATATCTGTGTGTGTGAAACCGAAGCATTAATTAATAGTCATTAATATACACATTAAGGCAACGTTCGTCTGTCGATACATAATATATGTTCGCGTATACTTTTAAGGTCAATATAAGCAATATATGGATGTTATCAGGAATGTTTACCAAACATCAAATATTTATCTTATTTATGTAATAGGTCCAAGTATTTTATTATTTCTTGAAGTTATTTTGGAATGAATAAGTAGAATGCTTTGAAATGAGTGTTCAAATGACTTAATTTTGAAGAAGACAAAGCAATGTCGATAGTTTAAAGTTCAACAAAGTAATAAATCTTTAGAAGAGATTATTTTAAAGCATCGTTCTTACTTGTAACTTGATGAATACCGGAAAATAACATAACAATAAACAAAAAACCTAATGCCCAAAAGATTATCTTATTACACTATCAAAATATCTAAAGATTAACGCGAACAGGTGTCAACATAGATCGATAAATAACAAAATATTTCATTATGTATGAACGTGTTAATTTTAAATTTAAATGTGGCTGGAGTCGGTTACACGCCATTGAATATGGAAGACCAGACATAGAGGAACCATAACAATGTTGTGTAACAGTGGCGGATCACACACTACCACGTGTGAACATTGCGTATAATGACGCGCAATTTCGCGTGGTAACTAAATATATTAGGACTTAGGACTCGTTTCACATAGGCTATTGTTATGTGTGTAGACACACTGATATAATACATATTATTCGTACATCGTACTTATATGTACATACTTGCAAATATGTCTACTTTTTTAATAAAGCGTATAATCTACCCAGATTAAAGCCCATGAAAACACGGTCTATATGACTGTTCAGCGTTGTTGTAATTTATACACCAATGGGCTAACATGTTTTAAACAGTACTTATGGCGCTACCAAATCTTCTTGCTATCATCAGTTAACTTTACATATACCTACCAGTAGAAATCGCGGCCCATTATAACGAAGCTTCGAGTATGGAAGTGTGAGATCCGCTCCAAGAATGTATGTTGTAAGCAAAATTCGCGCTACCGGTTGAACATTATAAACATTTCCCAAAACTTCTTGGGGGAACAAAATTCAGCTTATTCCGATGCGAACCTAAAACAAACTTTCAAGTTCTTGGGAAAGCGGTTTCTGGAGACTAGATTTTGGAGTACGTGGAATCACTATATTATTCATTTCTTCCTACCAATCAGATGGAATGTAGACTCATCCTTATGTTTATTGTAACAGAAATGTTGTCTATCAGTTTCTGAGATTTCCACTGCTCGACAAATAAGTTTGCCGCTGCGAAATTGGCTAGACTAGTGATTTCACGATGGTCAAAATGTGCGAACAAGATACTAATGCAAATGTGCGAGGTGACAATTAATAGCTGACTTCAGAGCGGTAAAGTAATTTGATAAGAACTGAACTGATCGATTTTCTTCATACAGATACTTTAACCTTCAAAGCAATTTTATTGTCATCATTATCATCAGCTTATTTAGTAGTAACCTGTCCTCACATTGAAGTATGTAATTTGTACCTGAATTTGAAACCAGTTACCTAATTATAGCAATGCTAATGACCTCCAAAAATTACAAAACTCCACGTGTAAAAAAACAATTAAACACAACTTAGCGACGGAAATAGATTTTTATGACATTTTCATAGATATTAATTTAAAAAGAGGTTAACATCCTTGTAAGTGTCGAGTTATTTGCATGAAGAAATATTTGTACTGTAGGCGTTAATCGACAGGATATCCAACTAATTTATCTGGTAGATAGGTGTCTATTTTGTTCTTAGAGCATGTAACCAACTGGAACTTACATGACCACAAAGCTTTCAGCACAAATACATACAAAAAACCTGTCTTCAATAATACCCCTAAAACTTTCTCTCTTAAGTCTGAAAAATACTTTACAACTCAGCTTTACTTTACAGTTCAGCCAAGCGTGAGATCATCGCAAACTAACATATACACATATGTTAATGTCCAATTGAGAACCTCCTTTTTTAATTTGTTAAAAAGCCCGTTCATTTACACACAGTGACCAAGGTAACGCAAAAAATGGTGATAGCACTCAAGCAGTTTTGTTCACAAGTCAAAGTAGTTAACACAATGATTTCACGCACTCTGGACTGTATGAATCGAATATGAGCGGGAGGTGCAGTCTCATATGTAAACCAGAGGAGACACTGCAATGGCGTTTCCAGTAGCTTAGGTCCTCTAAGATTTCATTCGATAAATTGTACGTTTTATGAGAAATCGACGCGTCAAAGCAAATTGTTGCGCAAAAAGGTAGTTAGCGCAGATTGATAGCGTTTCAACACTGCGCTAAGTATGTCAGTGTATGATACATAGCCATTAAGGCATTAGTTGGTACATCTTGATATTATTTAAAGCTTGATTATGTTTGAAGAAGGATATTGGACATTTTGATACTAAATACATCTGTGACAAACACAACAACAGAGTTACTTTACGCTATTTCCATACTTACTAATATTATAAAGAGAAAAAGCTGTCAGTTTATGACATAATGAGAGATAATCTTTAGCTGTATAGGTAAGCTTCTATTTAAAAAAAAGCGAAGTAAAAAATAATAAGAATGTCAGAGACTTTATTTTATCCGGAAACGGTACGTTATTCCCTGAGAATGAATGTGAAATTAAATATGATTACTTAACACGTTGTTTCTAGACAGTTACAGCGTGTAAGCAAGTACACAAATTATATCAAGTAAGTGTGTTTATTCTTTACTTTTCTTGTTGTAAAACGGTTACCACCTGTCAAGACCACACGTTTCCTTTAGTCTTGTGGTTTCCTGTTTTGTAAATAGATAATCCTTGTTATTCCTGTGTAAAAGGATAACAGAGGAACCATGCTTCTTTTAGATTGAACATGTAATCAGAAACATATACAAAAAACGTCAGTTCTTGAGTATAAAGTACATATTTTTTATCTATTAATTAATGTAACAATTTAAATTTGAGTCGTTACGTGTAGTCAGAAGCCAGTAAGTCTGACACCAGTCTAACCAAGGGGTATCGGGTTACCTGGGTAACAGGGTCGCTTCTTGTAAAGCACTGGTACTCAGCTGCGGTTAGACTGGAAGCCGACCCCAACATAGTTGGGAAAAGGCTCGGAGGATGATGATGATTAATGTAACAATTTGAGCGGAGCAGCAGTTTTCAAAGTATACATACATGTATGCTCTATTTGAAGGAACACAATCCACCCACCACATTGATTATTATCATCAAAGCAAAAATCTTCATACTAAAAAGTTATTTAGTTAAAAACTTAACACGACATATTTCAAACACACAGCAGGGTTCTATTTAAAAACTTAAAACTACTATTTTTCTACCATCATTATGAGGTTTTATTTGCATAAAATTAGTCGCCACATTAGTACGAAATATACATATTGAAACAATATTTATTTAATTTTATTCATAAAATGCGGTTTCTGAACTCGAAAACTTGTATATGTAGTTTCTTTTTAGAATCAAGGTCGTGATATATGAACTATGACCCGATAATTAAACTAGTAATCGCCAGATTTTATGAATGATTCCGTATTATTATTTAATTCTAGTTCAAAAATAGTAATAACTTAAAACATGAAAGCAGTTCCAGTTTTCAATAAAAGGAAAGTGTGGAGTAAAAAAAAATACGATCGTCAGCCTTGTGTAACTGTTGGGTCAATCCGGTATAATATCATATTAGAAGGGAAAAATAAATCTGCTATATACTAGGTGCATAATTCCAAAGAGGACGTCTTACTGAGAATGTCATGGAAACTGGTATTTAAATCGGTCAGCAATCTAAGCGTAATTATCAGTCTTATCTAAGGCTATGAAGCAAGCATTAAAATCTATGAACAGGCTCAGTGTTTCATCTCTCAACACTTACAAAAAGAAAAGAAAAATTTGTCAACAAAACAATTGAAAGTCAAAGCTCAGAACTCCTTTCCTCACTCCATTGACCTATACCTCCTTAAAACATTAACAAAGTTAACATTGCCATACATACATAAACAAAACACAAACAGTACACAAGTTATAACTTCTATAATTCATTCGTCATGATTTCCAAGTACCAAGTACCACGGTCGACGTATAAATAATTAATGAAGTAAGAAAAGCGAGTGAAACACTCCAGTTTTTACGCTCCAAAAGATATTGTTTTAAAGCTCTTAAGATTTAATTTCCGTGGTGATGGGGCGAAATGTAGCGTGCTTGGACGAAGGGAAATGAGATTTCTTTCAATGGACTTGAAGACTAATGTCCACAGAAGATATGATAGGGGAATGATCATTTTTGTAGTGATTTGATATTTTAAATTGTTTTGTCTCAAAACAAATTTCTTTAGAGCTTTTCTTTTATTACATTTAATTTGATGGTTAGAAATACCTGTTTATAATCTGGAACCATAATCATGATTCCTCAACCTTATTCCAATTTATTATTTTTTATTTGTTTCACAAGGTTAACTTATTTTTTTTCTGCCATATCGTCTTTCATGCCTTTCACTATTTCTTTGGCGTTCCTCTTCCTCTATAGAATTTACTTATATCAATTGAAATATCTCTTTATAAAACACTACCCGTTTTCCCGCGGTTTTACTCGCGTCTCGTGGTAACTACTGTCCGTACCGGGATAAAATATAGCATATGTTACTCGTGGATAATGTAGCTTTCGAATGGTGAAAGAATTTTAAAAAACGGTCCAGTAGTTTTTGAGCCAATTCATTACAACCAAACAAACAAAGTTTTCCTCTTTATAATATTAGTATAGACAAGTTAAAGGCGCATGTAAAGCTTACAGGATTGTACGTAAAATAATACACTTAGCTAAAATATTACTTAAAACAAAGGCAATGTCACCCATATTTTTATTCGACCAATCAGACCTAGTAAAACTGTACCCTGACTTAAACCATTAAACTTACCGTACATAATACCCGTGGCTACTATTTCCCATAAAACTGGAACATAAGCTATAACCAAACACATTTCTTAGATCAATCAATAGATTAGCTTTGTATTATGGCTATTAATTTCCACATAATTACGCTTAATTTGTTTTTAAAGCTATATTTTTGACGCTTTCCAATTATTGACTGTGTTAACGTGGTTTTAAAAATATTATGATATTTGATTCCTTAATATTAGGTAGCTGTGTTTGGTTTGCATGTGTTGAGATTCTTATTTGATGTAATCCCACACTTTTTCTCATGCATCTATGATTTATTTCTATAGGACAAACCACTGAGTATTGATTTGACTGATTGTTGAAGTAGTAGGTACCTTCTTATATATGAGAAACAGTTGTACTTCCTAGGTTCTACCTATAGAAAAATTATAGCGCTAACCATCTTTAATAATAATTTCCAATCGTAAAATTATTGTCATTGAGATTTTCATATAAGACCAATAATTGTCAAAAGCTAAAAAACTGTTTTTTTTTTATACGTTAATAAACAGGTTTTTTAAACGTAAAAAAAACTGACTATAAAAATAACTATTTCAGCTCAATAAAATCAGATTACTAGATTTAATCTGCCATTTGACGGACTTCCAAACCGCAATACGTCAAAAAACTTCATAAATAAATAAATAGGCATATTTTATAACGTTAGTCTGAGACTTATTAGATTAGATTTTTGATTTATTTGTTTGCGTTTTTCGAGAACTTTATTTTGATGCTGCCAGACAGAATTTCCAAGAATTGTGTTGTTACTGTTAAAACTATACCTAACCAAATAAGCATTTGTGATATGCGTGTTTAAATATCATCCTCCGAGCCATTTTTCCCAACCATGTTGGGGTCGGTTTCCAGTCTAACCGGATTCAGCTGAGTACCAGTGCTTTACAAGAAGCGACTGCCTATCTGACCTCCTCACTTCAGTTACCCGGGCAACCCGATACCCCTTGGTTAGACTGGTGTCAGACTTACTGGCTTCTGACTACCCGTAACGACTACCAAGGATGTTCAATGACAGCTGTGTTTAAATAATATCTCATAATATATATCACATAATATTTTGTATATCAGTCATTCATCCTCCTGCCCTTATCCCAATTTTATTTGGGGTCGGCGCAGCATGTTTTCTTCTTCCATACTCTTCTATCTGCCGTCATCTCACAAGTAACATTCTTTCTTACCATATCTACTTTCACACAATCCATCCATCGTTTCTTTGGTCTTCCTCTTCCACTATATCCGTCCACGTTCATACTCATCACCTTCCTCACAACATGACTCTCATCCCTCCGCATCACATGCCCATACCACGACAGCCGGTTTCCACGCAGTTTTTCTGATACCGGCGCTACTTTCAAACTTCCTCTTATATACTCATTCCTCACTTTATCCATTCGCGTAACTCCACACATACCTCTTAACATTCTCATCTCTGCCGCATGCAATTGTCTTTCATTCGTCGCTTTTGTGGGCCAGCACTCTGATCCATACAAGACAGCAGGCCTGACCATACTCTTGTAAATTTTCCCCTTAACTTTAAGGGGAATACGAGGGTCACAAGTTGTTCCCGTTACCTGCCGCCATTTCATCCATCCTGCGTTAATTCTGTGCGTAACTGTCCGATCTATTTCGCCATCGCCCTGAATAAGCGAACCGAGATACCGGAAATCGGAGCAGACTGGAAGAAGTGCGTTATCCAGCGCTATGGCTTCAGGACTGGAGAGACCGCCGAAATCGCAGAACATATATTCGGTCTTGGTTCTGCTGATTTTTAAGCCAACATTCTCCAGTCTCTGTTGCCAACTCCCCAATCTGCTCTGGATCTCAGGTCCGTCTTCACTAACCAGGACGATGTCGTCGGCAAACAGCATGCACCAGGGTGCCTCCTCCTGTATGTCCGCCGTCAAGGCGTCCATAATAAGCAGGAAGAGGTAAGGACTTAAAGCAGACCCTTGGTGCAGGCCCACAGCCACACTGAACTGGTCAGTATTGCCGGCCGACGATCGGACATACGTACAGGACTGCCTGTACATCGCACGAACTAACTCCACATACTTCCCAGGCACACCTTTCTCTTTCATGGCCCACCATAACACTTCCCGAGGCACCCTATCATACGCTTTCTCAAGGTCAATGAACACCATGTGCAGATTCCTGTGCACACGTCTGTACTTCTCGCACAATTGGCGAAGTGCGAAGATGGCGTCCATTGTTCCTCGACCTGGCATAAACCCAAATTGGTTTTGGGTAATTTCACTCTCTTCTCGCACTCTTTTCTCTATCACTTTCTCCCATACCTTCATAGTATGCGACATGAGCTTTATCCCCCTATAGTTGCCGCAATCTTGCACATCCCCTTTATTCTTGAAGATGGGCACTAGCGAACTACTGCACCATTCTTGCGGGATGACTTCTTCATGACTTCTTCATTTGTATATCAGTCAGCGGTAAAATAAATAAATAAATTAGAACGAAAACGCATTCATTTTTAAATAATATTGGCTGTAATGAATATGACGTTATCATACTCTCAGAAACATGGCTAAATAGCTCTGTACTGGATGGAGAACTTTTTGACGACAGATACGTAGTTTATAGAAGAGACAGGGAAACCATTCAGCGTAACAAGGAGGGAGGTGGAGTATTAATAGCTATTAAAAGTAAATATAAATCTAAACGAATCGTTAATTGGGAGAGTAGTTGCGAAGACTTGTGGGTAACGATTGACTTGCCGGGAAAACACGATATACGTCGCGTAGCCTTTTGTGCTGTATACCTGCCCCCTCCCATACGCCGGCCTTCCTTGGAGACGTTTATAGATAACTGCAGCTCAGTTATTGAACAATTAAGTAATTCCCATATTTGTATTGTAGGTGATTTTAATTTAAGCAACATTGACTGGAAAACAGTGGGAAGCTTGTCCACTTCCAATGGTTCGTCCAGCATTAGCGATTTTTTTATTGATTTTGTTCGAATGAATAAACTTCAACAGTGTAATACAGTTATAAATACCAGCAATCGCATATTGGATCTTGTTCTCTCTTGTAATCAGTTGAATGTATGTGAATGTTTGAATCCCTTAAGTACTGTGGACAGATATCATCCTCCCTTAGACATTACCTTACCATTGTATAATGAAATGCGTCTACCCTATAATACAACTAATGCACGACCTAACTTTTATAAAGGTGACTATGGATCTATTTGTACACTTTTAAATGAGCAAAATTGGGAAGAATTATTCATAGGACAGAGTGATGTGAATGGAATGCTTGAAATATTCTATCAAGTTCTGAATACCGCAATTAAAAAACATACCCTTGCGTCTACCAAAATCCCAAAAATATCCACCTTGGTTCAGTAAAAATCTAATTAAACAATTAAATAAAAAAAAACAAAATTAGACTACGCTACAAAAAGTATAATAACCCTTTAGACGCAATTGAATTGAAATACATCGGCAAACACTGCGATAATTTGGCGACTAAATGCTACAATGATTATGTTAAGCTTTTAGAATACGAACTTGGAAGGAATCCTAAAGTATTCTGGACGCACGTAAAGAATAAACGTGGTGGATCTAGCCAATTTCCTACATCCATGTCAGATGGTGCTACCACGTCATCAGAAGGTCAAGTTATATGTGAATTGTTCGCTTCTTACTTCTCTTCCGTCTATAGTCCGATCAATGATGAAATTGGTAATCACAAGTACGACCAGTTACAAAATTTAGAAAATTATAGTCTTAACTTAAATAATATTGTTATTGATCCGGTCGGTCTACTCAATAAGTTAAAAAGTATTGACTCCAATAAAAGTGCAGGGCCAGACGGTATACCACCTATCTTTATCACAAAAACTTCATCTGCATTAGCTCATCCACTTTTACTCATTTATCGGAAGTCATTATCCACTGGTGTCTTTCCTTCAAAGTGGAAGACAGCCAAGATAGTCCCCATACATAAATCTGACGATAAAGGATCTGTTTCTAATTACAGACCGATTTCGATTTTATCATCATTTGCAAAAATATTTGAATCGTTGGTCTGTCCATATATACAAAATCATCTTAAGCTTTACCTAAGTGATGATCAGCATGGATTTGTCGCACGCCGATCGACGAGCACAAATTTAATACCTTACACCGAAATATTATCTAATGCAATTGATCTGGGTCTACAATCTGATGTAATTTACACAGACTTCAGCAAAGCCTTCGACAAAGTCTCCCATAATATTCTCATAGCTAAGCTGCGGTCTTACGGTATCTCCGGCTTGTTGCTCGATTGGTTGAGTTCATACCTGGTGAATAGATCCTTCTTTGTGGTAGTCAATGGCTATCAATCAGCCACACAAATTGTAACATCTGGCGTGCCCCAGGGCTCCCATTTAGGCCCTATTTTGTTTAACTATTTCATAAATGATATATCGTACTGCTTTCATCATGCAGATATCTTCATGTACGCTGACGATTTAAAAGCCGTTAAATTAATTGGAAGCAGGGATGATGTTGAACTCCTACAAAGCGATCTTAATAGACTCGTCCAATGGTGTCAACATAACCAGATGCATCTTAATCCCAAAAAATGCTACCACGTGACCTTTTCCAGAAAAAGTCAGAAAAACTTAATTATTGCTGAGTATTTCATTGGCCAAGAATTAATAAATGAAGTAGACACCATCCGGGATCTCGGTGTGACATTTGACAAAAAACTAACTTTCGTGCCGCATGTAGATAACATTGTAAAAAGCGCCTCCAGAATGCTTGGTTTTGTTCTACGAACTTGTAGATCCTTTAAGAACAACAAAACAAAAATTCTACTTTATAATTGCCTAGTCCGTACTATTTTGGAATATTGCAGTGTAGTGTGGCGACCCCACTACGCTGCGCATTCTTTGCGTCTAGAGCGGATTCAAAAGCGTTTTGCCTGGCACCTAGCTTTTTCAAACAGACTCGCTAAAAAATTGCACTCCTATAATAGCAGACTAAAGCACTTTGGGATGAAATCCCTAGCAAATAGAAGACAGATAATGACGCCATTTTTGCTTGTAAAATCTTTACCCACAAGGTCGAATCATCCAAGCTGCTTGCCCTTTTTAAACTCCGGGTCCCCCACAGAGTACCACGTATTCCAATCACACCACTCTGCCCACCTTTCAGGAGGACAGCCTCAGGTGCTAACTCTCCATGCTCAAGGCTTTGTAAAGTGATAAACAGCTATAGTGACAAGTTGGACCTACACTCGGATACATTCAGCAAACAGAAATCTATCCTATCTAGTATCATTCAACTCGAAAGTAATTATTAATATTTTAGTCATAAGATAACTGTATGATAATTGAGCTATAGAGCTCAATTGCCTGCTGCTTAAGGCTCAAAACTGCTCATCCTCTAATTAACTGCTTCTTAGTTGCAACCTTTGTACCATTTCTATTTTTTAGTGTTGTCAAATAGCTTTTACTGTTAGTTAGCCCATGATATAGATATATTTTTTGTACTTTTTAATCACATATGCTGAGTTTACCTATAAGTAATTGTTATGCTGTTACCTTAATATTAAACTGTTGTGTTATATATAATTGTTATAAGTATAAACAATTGTTGGTGAACCTAATTAATAAATAAATAAAATAAATAGTAATAATAGTCATCTTTTCTATTCTGTTAGTGTGCTTATTTGGTCAATACTTCTTGCATAATTTCAGTTTCATAGTTCTCTCATTTAGACCATACTTTAAATTCTTTTTTTTTCAAATGTATCACCTACATAACACTATTCCTGATTTATTTAAAGAACTCTAAAAGCTATACTTAATAGAACATTATTACTTATACCTACCATAAAACTAATTTAGTTTCATTATCACAAAATTTCACTCACATTAAAGTGTTACCTTCCGATAAACCGGACTTAAAAAGTAATTTATTGACATGCCCAATAATTATTAACGTAGATTACTTTCATTGAATAAATCAATAAATAACGTTCACTATCTGGAGCAATTCAGTCCAATTTTCTACGTTCAACGTATCACTAATACTATTAAGTCTTACATCACTTAATCTTTCTCGTAAATTAGGAAAAACATTACTTGATTATATTGTAATAAGAATATGGGATGTTACACTTGACTCTATTTATGTAGCCGAATGTACTTAGTGACAGATAATTTCGTGTCACCATTTAGAATCCTTTACAGAAAATAATTTAGATTGAATATGACTTGATTGTAATCTAAACGGCATCCGACGCTTATTATCCATGGTAGATATCCTTATTTAATATCCATAATATGGTGCAAGTTCACTAAGTTTCAAGAGATGACCATAATGATTGTTAATATTGACTAGCTCGTGAAAAATAAGTTTTCTGCTAGGCTCGTCTATACACGGCTCAAAACTTAACAGTCTCGAATTTTCCAACATTTTTCGGAGATATTAAATTTTCCCAACAAAAGAACTAGGTATCTGGTTAGCTGTAAGCATTCCTAAAGTAATATCAAAGCCACACATTGCAAGTATTCTTAAAAAAGTACTTAACCCACTATCACGGCTGCATTTTTCTTTTGCACCACACGAGAACAATTTATGTTATCGCTCTCGGAGCTTTTAGAGTGAATTTCAAATGTCTTTGTGTAAAAGATGTAGCCACTAGTGCTTTACTTTTATTTAATTATTCATGAGATTTTTGCAAGAAGTAAGAATGATGGTCGATAGGATTTTGTCCACCTATAGAGAAAACTAATTTTAATGGGCCTAGTTAATGTTACCGTTATTTGATGAAAAGCAATACAAAGTTAAATCTGTGATAAAGAGAAATAAAATAATTTGATTCGTATAATGTTTCAACAGCTAACGAATCAGAAGTGTCAAACTGAACGTGATCAGGAATCTATTTAACAATATTCTTGACTTTTTCCTTTTTAGCTGCATGGCTAATAAGCTGTTCTATCATCTATTATAAAAAATATTTCTTGAAAATTATGAGAAAAGGCGCCTACACCATGTCTTAACATCATGTTCGACACGGACGGCCCACGTAGACTCAACCTAGAATATTATCATTAAAATATCAACATATTTTGTTCACGGTATACGGTACAAAGAAAGTGGGTTTTCAGATTATTTCCAATAGAAATGTTAGCGTTAAAATATCTATCGATATGTATAATAAATCTTCTATATATAAATATGCTAACAATGTTTCTTCTTGTAGGCGTTTGGTAGGTAGTGAGGGATGGGCTGATGTAAATTCATTGGTAAGCTGTACATTTTGCTTATCAATGTCAGTTACATAATTTACTCTGCTTAGATTCGGATAGTGTTACATTTCATTGAAAGCATTTTAGTCTGTTTGATATATTGAGACAGTTTTGACTAAAATGTTGTGTCTCAAACAAAATTGCTTTGATAACCCAGAAAAAATGGATTCAATAACAATATACATTTTTGTTCATGAGTTCTTGATATCTAAATTAAAATCAGAAGTTTAAAAATATAACACACTTTCTCTACAGCTGTGTTTCTTAAATCGAGTAAACTTACAACAATTTTTGTAAAAATATCAAGATTTTGTAATCTGAGTATGGATGAAGAAAACATGCTGCGCAGACCCCAAATGAAATTGGGATAAGGGCAGGAGGATGATGATGATGATGATCAAGATTTTGTAATCTTATACCGTATTTTGATCACCAACTCAACTTTACCTTAACTATACTATAACTATTATAGTTGGATCTTAACGTCAGCTAAAAAAGATAACCAAAGCTTCCCCATCGGAACGTGATAGACCTACCAATTACCAGATTTTAGTATTAATAACATTAGTTAAGATTAATTCCTAATCGGCCTTCCCACCCGCCTCGTTATTAGAATTTTATAAATTAAAACCAATCTTTCGTGCCAAGATTGGCTCCGTTATATTTCTAGGTTACTTTTTATGATCTTTTTATTTTATATCGGCCAGATAAATTGAGGGGACAAAATTTGATGATGGTTTTTATTTTAGTATGTTCTGTGTGCTTTAGAAAACCTTACTAATAGGTATTATATGTATGTACATGTAACAGAAACTTTGTTTTACGCAATCTCTACAGGACTACTATTTACCCACGACGTGGAAGCTGTAGTTATAAATATTTTTATATAGGAAGCTGTGTAGGTACATATTTCATGCGTAAAAACTAACTTTGGATCTCGTTTTGGTCTTAATTTAATTTATCCAATATCTGAAATCAATCAATGCTAATCCCGATTATAAACTATCTGCATAATTATTTTAAATTTTCTGTAAAATCAATTCAGATTTTTTGGCAGTAAATATTATATAGTACGTAAATTGCGAATCGTATACGGAATTACATATTTAGGCCCATGTTCACCGAGAGCATAATCATCAGTTTTTATTAAACAATTGTTGACTATGTTTTTTATGTAAAGTTTTGAAATTAAACTATTGTTGACAAAACAGACGTTTATGTTGACAGTGAAAATTGGCCTTGCACGTGGAACATATTAAAATCACAATAAGCAACTCTTTTAGTCTGATTACACAATCAAGGTAAAACCGAGTAATAGTCGAAATAATCAAATTAAGCGTATGAGGGTTACCGTCGTTAGTGGCTTGTGTTTACTAAACTATGCTACTGCCTCTGGGCTTAACAATATGTGAGATCAGTGAGAATACTATATACGTATTTTAGCTGTTTTTTTTTAAGGTTCTAATATTCAAAAAGCTGTTTTGATGCTAACCTCAGGCGCTACTAAGCCGATTTGAAAAACAGATCTGTAAAAACGAGGAAAAAAATATTAAAACTAAATCTTATCATGAATCCGCTACATAAAAAAAAACACTCGAATATTTTGCAGAGGCAGATTTTTATAGCAAAAAAAGCACTTTTAGTAACTGGTGTAAAAGCAAGTAAAAACATGAAAAAAAAAAACTGAAAAAAAACTAACGCGTAGACAGGTAAGTATCGAGGCTTCGACAATTTTCCATTCATGAATCGAAGGTTAAACGAAGCGCTGTATTTGCTCCCCTCTCTGACTTGTGGCCAGGAAAACTGTGGAAAAAAGTAGTTATTATTTAATTTTTTTATTAAAGTGAATTGAAAAAAAGTTAAATTAATTCCGCAACAAAATATTTAAAATTATTATGTTAATTTTGATGAATTTTATTGAAAAACTTAAATTAATCCCAAAAATATAAATTGTAATGTTAATACCAAATAATTTTAATAAATTGTTTTTTTCTATCGGAATAAAATATA